>NC_042619.1:366889849-367191999 GCF_901001135.1 Rhinatrema bivittatum
TTTAGAGGAGTGGCAACACCTGTTGGAGGAACGAAATACACCATCATGATCTACACAGACTACAAGAATTTGGCATACCTCACACATGCACAATGGCTGAACCCACGACAAGCCCGCTGGGCTCTATTTTTTAGTCGATTCAATTTTAAACTTCTCTTCCGTCCAGCCAGAAAAAATGTGAGAGCAGATGCCCTATCGAGAAGTTTTCTGCCTGAGGACACTCCAGATCCACCTCAACACATAATCGACCCTGCCCGAATTATGGTTGCCACTACGTTTACTGTTCCACCCGGGAAGACTGTGGTTCCCAAAAGATTAAGAGAGAAAGTGTTACATTGGGCCCATGAGTCTCATTTTGCTGGTCACCCAGGACTCCATCGCACCAAAGAATTCCTGGCCCGCCACTATTGGTGGCCGCATTGGAAACAGGATACTAAAAGATTTGTGGAGTCCTGTTCTATTTGCGCTTCTCACAAAACTCCCCGGACTAAACCTTGGGGCCTACTTCAACCCTTACCCATACCCGACAAACCCTGGAATCACATTGCCACTGACTTTATCATGGATCTGCCTTTGTCTGAAGGAAACAACACCATCTGGGTCGTGGTAGACAGGTTTTCTAAAATGGCCCACTTCATCCCTCTTCCTGGTCTACCCTCGGCTTCAAAATTAGCCCAGCTCTTCGTGCAGCCATCTTCCGAATTCATGGACTACCTCAACATATCCTTTCGGATAGAGGAGTACAATTTACAACACGAAATTGGAAGAACCTATGTAAAATGTTTGCGGTACAACTCGACTTTTCTTCAGCATGCCATGCCCAGACCAATGGTCTGGCAGAACAGACTAATCAAACTCTTAAAACCTTCCTACGTTGCTATGTTAACCAACGACAGGACAACTGGTCATTGCCACTTTCCTGGGCAGAGATCTGTCATAATAATCATCACAGACAGGCCATGGGGTCCTCCCCTTTTTATATGGTATTTGGATGACACCCCCAAATACCACTACCTGTCGGGACATCTTCAGCCTTTCCTGCTGTAGAATTGGCTAACCAGGACCTAATGTTGTGAAAAGAGTCTGTTAGTGGACCCTTGGGCCGGCTGACTGGAGAGGGACTCCAGTAGATGGTAAGGAGCCGGGAGGCGGGATAAGGCTGGAGCGGATATATGAAGCCTTCGCCCTGGAAACCCGAGACCCCCCCCAGGAGGAGCCCGTAGGGGTCCGGGTCGCTGGGACTTAGGAGATCCGGTAGAGAAGAAGTCCGAAGGTCGAGGCTGGCTGAAGACGAGGAGAATCGTGAAGAAGTCCGAGGGTCGAGGCTGGCTGAAGACAAGGAGAATTGTGAAGAAGTCCGAGGGTCGAGGCTGGCTGAAGACAAGGAGAATCGTGAAGAAGTCCAAGGGTCGAGGCTGGCAGAAGACAAGGCAGGATACTGGAAAAGCTGGAGCGGAACCACGGAGCGGAGGCTGGAACAGGCAGGGTCAGGCAAGGCAGGAACAGGAAGAAAGCTCGGCATGGCTGGAACAAGCAGGAACCAGAGCTGGAAGCAAGGCACGGCTGGAACAAGCAGGAACCGGAGCTGGAAGCAAGGCACGGCTGGAACAAGCAGGAACCAGAGCTGGAAGCAACTAAGTACTCACAGGAGCGACCTCGTTGCAAAGGCAAGGTAGGAGAGTCAGACGCCGGTTTAAATAGCTAGCCAGCATCTGACGTCAGGAGAGGGGCGGTTCAGCACTTCCGGGTGCTGGACCTAGAAAAGGGGTTCCCTCATGCGCGCGCGTTCCCTGGCGGGGGAGGAGTCTGGCTCGGGCCTCGGCGGCGTCTCCACGTGGAGGCCGCTGCCATGTGGTCGGGCAGGCCCCACGGAGCATGGATCGTGGCGGGAGCGGGGGGACCCGAGGAGCAGGTAAGGACCCGGTCGCTAGCCTAGTGACCGGGTCCGCAACAGTACCCCCCTCCCTTACGCCCCCTCTTCAAGGACCGGGCCTGTCAGGATGGTCCAAGTGGAACTGCCGCAGGAGGGATTTGTCCAATATGTTGCGGGCAGGTTCCCAAGTATTGTCTTCGTCCCCACAACCTTCCCACACAAGCAAGTATTCCCAACGCCTGTTGGCAAATCGAGCATCTAGGACCTCTCGTACCTGAAACGTGGGGTCCTCAGCTGTGGGAGTGGAACTGGCATCGAGTGGTTTCGGGTGAAACCTGGAGAGAATCATGGGTTTCAACAGGGAGACGTGAAAGACATCATGGATGCGTAGAGTAGTAGGGAGCCGTAGGCGATAGGAGACCAGACCTACTCTCTCTGCTACACGAAAGGGACCGCAGAACTTGGGCGACAGCTTCTTGGAGGGTTGTCTCAGATGGATATTCTTGGCACTAAGCCACACTCGGTCCCCAGGTAGAAAAGAGAGTGCGGGCTTCTGGTGTCGATCAAAGTAGCGCTTAGACGTGTGTGCGACTCTCTGAAGCCGGCGTTGAGTGGATGTCCAAAGTTTACCTAATTGGTCAGCGGTTAACTGGGCGGCAGGTGAAGCGATGGGTACGGGCAAGGGCAAAGGTGGTTTGAGTTGCTTGCCATACACAATTTGGAAGGGCGACTTTCCTGTTGCCGTATGTATTTGATTATTGTAGGCAAACTCTGCCCAAGGTAGAAGGTCCATCCAATTGTCTTGTTTGTGATTGATAAATGCTCATAAGAACAATTTTAAAGAGCAATTCATGCGTTCAGTTTGACCGTTGCTCTGCGGGTGGAATGCGGTGGAGAAACTTAACTGGATCTTGAATTTCTTGCATAAGGCCCTCCAGTACCTGGCCGTGAACTGCAGGCCTCTGTCAGACATGATGTCCTGGGGCAGGCCATGTATGCGGAACACATGGTGAGTGAACAAGGAAGCCAGCTCAGTAGCGGAGGGTAGTTTGGCTAAGGGCACGAAGTGAGCCATTTTAGAAAAACGGTCCACAGTGAGCCATACCACAGTCTTGCCTTGAGAAGGCGGAAGTTCCACCACAAAATCAGTGGCTATGTGCGTCCAGAGTTCCGTAGGAACGGGCAATGGTTGCAGTAAGCCTCTCTGAGGACCACTCTGTGGTTTTTGCAGGGCGCAGGTGGGGCAGGAGTTTACATAAAGCGAGACGTCACGTCAAAGTCCAGGCCACCAGTAAAAGCGGTTTATGAGATCCAGTGTTCTTTGTCTACCTGCGTGCCCTCCGGACAACGAGTCATGCCCCCAAGACAAAACTTTCTTTCGGAGTCTTTTAGGGACAGCGGTTTTGCTCGTGGAGTCGAGCGAGGTGGTTGTTAGTTGGACACACGCAGGATCCAGGATAGGTTGCGGATGATCCTCTTCCTCAGGTTGGGTGGTGCGAGACAGGGCATCCGCTCGAACATTTTTCTCCGCTGGTCGATACTTGAGAATGAAATCAAAATGACTGAAGAAGAGTGACCATCTCGCTTGCCGGGGATTCAGTCGTTGGGCTTGAGCTAAATACTGTAAATTCTTATGGTCAGTATATACGGTCACCGGATGGTTAGCTCCCTCTAGTCACTGCCTCCATTCTTTGAAGGATAGCTTGATGGCTAAGAGTTCCTTGTCTCCGATGCCGTAGTTGCATTCGGCAGGCGAGAATTTTTTGGAAAAATAGGAACATGGCATTAACTTGCCTGAAGTATCATGCTGACTGAGGACAGCTCCGACCGCTAGATTAGAAGCATCGACCTCAACAATGAAGGGGCACCGTGGATCCGGATGACGTAGGCAAGACGCTTCCAAGAATGCTTGTTTTAATTCTTTGAAGGCTACACACGCGGTGGTGGGCCAATCGTGGGCATTGACTCCCTTGCGAGTAAGTGCGGTGAGAGGGGCTACCCTCCGGGAGTAGTGAGGTATAAAATGCCTGTAAAAGTTGGCGAAGCCGAGAAATCGCTGTAGAGCCTTCAAGCCTGAAGGACGAGGCCAATTGGTGATAGCAGCAACTTTTTCAGGGTCCATCTGGAAGCCAGAAGACGAGACGATGTATCCCAAGAAAGGAAGTGACTCACACTCAAACTGGCACTTCTCTAGCTTGGCGTATAAATGATTGTCTCTAAGGGCTTGTAGCACACGTTTGACGTGTTGGCGGTGCGTGGAGAGATCTTGAGAATAAATCAAGATGTCGTCAAGGTATACTATAACAAAGGAATGAAGCATCTCCCGGAGTACCTCATTCATGAGATTCTGGAAGACAGCTGGCGCATTACACAAGCCGAAAGGCATTACCAAATACTCGTAATGTCCGTCCCGAGTGTTGAACGCTGTCTTCCACTCGTCTCCCGGACGGATACGGACCAGGTTGTATGCCCCACGCAGATCTAGTTTTGTAAACATTTTGGCTCCTTGTAATCTATCGAGCAGTTCCGGGATCAGAGGCAGTGGATACCGATCCTTCTTTGTGATGGTGTTCAACCCTCGGTAGTCTATGCATGGCCTGAGGGAGCCGTCCTTTTTGGCTACAAAAAAGAAGCCTGCCCCCGCAGGAGAATGTGAAGGGTGAAAGAAGCCTTTAGCGAGGTTTTCTGTAATGTAGTCTGACATCACCCGGGTTTCAGGTAGCGAAAGTGGATAGACCCTACCCCGCAGGGGAGTGGAGCCAGGGAGCAGATCAATGGCACAGTCAAAGGGCCGATGGCACGGGAGGAGCTCTGCCTTTTGCTTAGAAAACACGTCAGCGAAATCTTGGTATGCTAGAGGGAGCTCTAGAGCTGCGTGGCAGAAAAGAACTTCAGGCCTCGGAAGGGAATCCAGGCAGTTATGGAAGCAGTAAGAACTCCACTGAGCAATTTGAAGCGTATCCCAATGAATCACGGGGCGTGCTGCTGCAGCCAGGGGAGTCCCAAGACCACCGGGTGCACCGACCTTTCGAGAAGCAGGAATGAGATTGTTTCTGTGTGGAGTGTCCCAGTTCGTAGTGTGAGTGGACTCGTGGTTTCGGAAATGTAGCCAGGTAGGGGGGTACCCCGGATGGAGGTGACTCGTAGTGGAGGTTCTCGGGGCCTCGTAGGGAGTCCAAGCTGGCACCAGTTCTTCCAGAATAAAGTTTCCTCCGGCTCCAGAATCGATAAAGGCTAGGGTCTGGAAGGAGCCTCCAGGGTATTCCAGTGTAACAGGGACCGTACATTGAGGAGCAGCATTGATACAGCCTAGGGGGATCTCCTCCTTCCTCCCTAGACTCGGCCGTTTCCCGGTCTCTCGGGACATTGAGCCAGGAGGTGGCCCTTGATACCGCAATACAAACAGAGTCCCTGGGTGCGGCGCCACCTTTTCTCTTCTTCGGTCAAGGGTGTCCGCCCGATCTGCATGGGCTCCTCAGAGGAAGAGCTGCTGGCAGAAGGCAGTGTCTTGTGAGAAGATGTTAGAGGTCGAGAGAAGGTGGGAGCCAGAGAAACCGGCCGACGAAGAACTCGGCCTTCCCTAGCCCGTTGCTGCAGACGTCGGTCAATCTTCCCCGCTAAATTGATCACCTCGTTCAAGGTAGAGGGGACGTCCCGAGTCATTAATTCATCTTTTATGCGACCTGCGAGACCCTCCAGGAAAATGCCTCGCAAGCAGTCATCCTGTCATCCTAGTTCCATAGCCAGGGTGCGAAATTCTATTGCGTAATCCGCCAGGGAACGGGGCCCTTGCTTTAGCTGCAGGATCTCCGTGGTGGCAGTAGTCAAGCGGGCAGGTTCATCGAAGGTCTGTTTGAAATGCGCCACAAAACTTTGCAGATCGTGTAGCATGGAGTCCTGGTGTTCCCACATGGGTGAGGCCCAAAGCATGGCCTTCCCGTCGAGCAGGGACAAGATATACGCCACCTTGACGGCATCTGAAGGAAACTGTCCTGGCAACAACGAGAACCGGATGAAACATTGGTTCATAAATGCTCTACATGTCTTGGCGTCCCCGGAGTAGCGAGTAGGAGCCGGAAGTTGAGTCTGCACGGGAGGCTGAGGTGCTGGCGGAGGTGGGGGTTGTACCACCTCCAGAGGATTAGCGTCCAAGCGGCTTGCCAGACGATCAACTGTAGCAGCCAATACCTCCAGGCATTGCTGCTGCTGCTGGATTCTTTGGGCCATTCCGGGAATGGCCTGCATGGAGGACGAGTCCACCGGGTCCATGGCCTTTGCAAACTGTTGTGAAAAGAGTCTGTTAGTGGACCCTTGGGCCGGCTGACTGGAGAGGGACTCCAGTAGATGGTAAGGAGCCGGGAGGTGGGATAAGGCTGGAGCGGATATATGAAGTCTTCGCCCTGTAAACCCGAGACCCCCCCAGGAGGAGCCCGTAGGGGTCCGGGTCGCTGGGACTTAGGAGATCCGGTAGAGAAGAAGTCCGAAGGTCGAGGCTGGCTGAAGACGAGGAGAATCGTGAAGAAGTCCGAGGGTCGAGGCTGGCTGAAGACAAGGAGAATCGTGAAGAAGTCCGAGGGTCGAGGCTGGCTGAAGACAAGGCAGGATACTGGAAAAGCTGGAGCGGAACCACGGAGCGGAGGCTGGAACAGGCAGGGTCAGGCAAGGCAGGAACAGGAAGGAAGCTCGGCATGGCTGGAACAAGCAGGAACCGGAGCTGGAAGCAAGGCACGGCTGGAACAAGCAGGAACCAGAGCTGGAAGCACGGCACGGCTGGAACAAGCAGGAACCAGAGCTGGAAGCAACTAAGTACTCACAGGAGCGACCTCGTTGCAAAGGCAAGGTAGGAGAGTCAGACGCCGGTTTATTTTTTTTTTTATTATTAATATTTTTATTGAATAAGCATAAATGTAGCATTGCATACAACAAGACTATACAATAAAGAAGAACCATCTTATACAACAATGCCTGTTGGTGCTTACATTAATAGTGAGAATATGTTGCTATCCCCATCCCTTCCCCGCCCCCCCACTACCCACCCCCCCAGAAGTGTGAGCCAAGCATAAGAAAAGCAAAACACATATCCATGATAACAGTGCAAGAGTGGTACCAAGTCAGTTAGCCGGTACACCTAGTAATGATCTGGTAAGTGGCGATTAGATTAGACATCAGGATCAACCCCTACCCCTTTCTCTTGCCAGTCCCCAAATGGCCTCCAGAGGTTCTGGCGCCGGACCACGTCTCTGGGTGTAGTGCTTCCCATCTTTGCATGCATGAGGTGCAGCTTACGTAATCTAGAGGATACCTTCCCCACCGACAAGTGGCCTGTCTTTCTCCACTCCAAGGCTCTTTCAAATTTAGCTGCTGAGAGGATAAATGACAGCAGCTTCCCCTGGGCTACGGGGACATCATAGGGCAGGTTTAGGAGCGTTTGCTCCGGGGTGAGGTTAACCTCCGTCTTCAGGATGCCCCTTATTAATTGAGTGACCTGTGCCCAGAATCGCTGAAGATAGCTGCAGGACCACCACATGTGGAAGAATGTGCCCTCCAAACCACACCCCTTCCAACACTGTGCACAGTACTTAGAATTAAATCTATGTATTTTTGCTGGCGTACAGTACCAGCGCAGGAGAATCTTATATCTGTTCTCAGCTAGCTGGAAATAGGGAGGGCCCCGTTTGGTATGAAGGAAAATTTGGTCCCATGTATCCTCTGTCAAATTTCGTCCCAGGTCTCTGTCCCAGGCCCTCATAAAGGCTGGTTTTTGCTGCTGATCTTTATTAAGGTAAGTATAAACCTGGGAGATAGCCTTCCGCAAGGTATCAGCCTGATCGCACCAGGCCTCTATTTGTGTTCTGCCCATGGCCAGTTCCCGCCCCACCAACTCGGTCTGAAAGAAATGGCGAATTTGTAAATAGGGATATACGTCTAGCCCCGATAAATCATACTTGGCTTGTAAAATAGGGAATGAGATAAAATTGTCAACATCCCAGAGCTGACCAAAACAAGTTATGCCCTTCCTGCGCCATTGCTGAAAGGGGCCAGGGGAGGCACCCGCTGGGAATAGGCGATTAGTTTGGAGGTGGGAGCTATAATAGTATCTTCTGGCACCAGTCAATTGTTTGCGCCACTGTGCCCACACCAAAAGAGAGGTCTGGGTCGAGACCACCATATTACTCCAGGGGAGGAGCGTATTTTTGGGCTGCCAAATTACAGATCGCAGGGGAGTCCTGCCAAATATGGCTTGCTCTATGGTTGCCCACTGTTTTTGTTCCCCTTTTCTGTTCCAATCAAAAATGGCTCTAATTTGAGCCGCTGCATAGTACCACTTTAAGTTGGGGACACTCAAGCCGCCCCTCTCCTTTGGTCGATACATAACCATTTTGGACACCCTTGGCGGGCGCCTTTTCCAAACTTAAGAGAAGATACGCCTCTGCCATCTAGTAAACACTGCTTTTGGTATGAGGACAGGTAGCGCCTGAAATAAGTAGCCCAAGCAGGGAAGAAGGTTCATTTTCACTGATGCAATTCTACCAAACCATGATAAATAGAGTCCAGACCATCTATCCAAATCAGCGAAGATCCGATGTATGAGGGGTGGGTAGTTGAGTTTGAAAAGATCCCCTGGGTCTTTACTAATATAGACCCCTAAATATTTGATCTTAGTTGGAGCCCAGCGGAACTGAAATTGGGTTTGCAAGGTCGTAAGCTCAGAAGTAGATAGTGTAACATTTAATAATTCAGATTTTTCAATGTTGAGCTTAAAACCCGACACCGCTCCAAAAGTGCTAAGTTCCTCAAGAGCCCCTCTCAGGGAGGTTCCTGGGTCTGTCAAGGTGAACAAAATATCATCTGCGAATAGAGACATCTTGTAAACACTATCAGCAATTTCTACACCTTGAATCTCACTGCTAGCATGCACCCTGATGGCCAAGAGCTCTAAAATCAAGGCAAATAGTAGCGGCGACAAGGGGCAGCCCTGTCTCGTCCCTCTCTGAATGTGAAATGCCTCTGAGTATACCCCATTGACCTTAACCCTCGCTGTAGGCATGGTGTATATCTGTTGGAGCAAGGTTAAGAATTTATCCCCAAAATTCATGGCCTTTAAGGTGGTAAACAAAAAAGGCCAGTGCACCATGTCGAAGGCCTTCTCCGCATCCACTGAGAGTAGAACCAGGGGCAGATGTTCTTTTCGGGCCCACCACATCAGGTTAGTGATTTTACGGATGTTGTCGGCTGCCATCCGGCCTGGAATAAAGCCTGCCTGGTCAGTGTGAACAAGTTTGGTCATAACCCGATTCATTCTGTTCGCCAGAATTTTAGCAAGTAATTTAAGGTCAATATTGATTAAGGAGATGGGCCTATACGATCCACAAAGAGAGAGATCTCTCCCAGGTTTTCCCAAGATCGTAATCCCTGCCACATTAGAACCCAGCCACAATTGCCTACCTTCCCTCAGAGAGTTAAACAATTCTCGCAAGGGCTCCAGTAGAGAGGTAGAGAAGGTCTTGTAAAACTGAGAAGTAAATCCATCGAGACCAGGTGCTTTGTTCGCTTTGAGGTCCCCTATAGCCTGCTGGATTTCGATTAGGGATATTTCCCTATCTAAAATTTCTTTCTCTTCCTCAGCTAAAGATGGGAGAGTAATGGATTCCAAATATCCCTGTATTTGATCTGGGGAAACATTTGTAGATGCTGCATACAATGAACCATAAAATTCCTGAAATCTACCGCGTATTGCCGGGGGTGCGGTTAGAAGTTCCCCTGTTTTATCCCTAATAGCTAAGATTTGATTACGTGTTTGCTTAAGCTTCAGGAACCTAGCCAGTAGCTTTCCCGAGCGGTTGCCCCATTCATACTTTTCTACACTTAGCAAGAATAATTGGGCTGCCAGTTCCGTTTCAGTTAGTACCCGCAGTTCCTCCCGTGCTTTCAGCAGCTGGCTATAAACACGGGGAGATAGCTGTAGAATATGGAGGCAATGAATACGCATCAGGCAGCTTTCATGGCAGGCAGGGAAAAAGGGCTGAGCACACCTCAGAGTCCTCCTTTATTGTGCATTCATACAAAGGCAGATGATGTGTCATCACATGATTGGTTCCTTTCCACATAGCAACAGACGTATCACCACACTATTGGCTTGGCTCAGGGGGGGTGTATGGATCATTTCATTGGCTGCTGAAATCTATACCTCCTGTCTCTGTCCTGCCTCTGACCAGGGAACACCCAGCCCCTCCCCCAGGAATTCAGGGCCAAGCACAAACCAGAGAAATACATGATAGTCAGGTATCCTTTCCTAGGCAGAGAGGCTTAAGCACAAGTGATGCTTTTATTCAGCGCAAAGGTCAGGGAGAAGGGAAGATAGTGTTTAAACCCTGATGAAATGGCTTGCTGGCAAAGCTCATATTTCCCACAGATAGCGTTCTCTTATGTTCCAGCGTTAAATATGTTATGTCCCCCATTATTCTTTGCTTTTCTTGCTGCTGTAATTTCTTAACATAGGTGCCTCTTGCTATGAATCTGCCCCTCAGCACAGCCTTTAGGCAATCCCACAACAAAGCCGGTTCCCCTTCATTGGAATTATAATACTCCCATATAGCATCATGAATTTGGTGACAGAAATTCTCATCATTCAAGAGAGAGTCATTTAATTTCCAGGATTTAAATCCCGTGCCATCCGGGGTCGTCTGAATTTCTGCCGTAACGGATACGTGATCCGACCAGGTTATTGGGTTGATATCCATGTCACTGATCTTGGACATCAGGGCCCTATCAATTAGATAGTAGTCGATGCGGGAATATGTTTGATGGGGAGAAGAAAAGAACGTATAATTTCTAGATCGGGGATTCCTCTGCCTCCAGCCATCTATAAGATTACATTTAGACATCATGGATTTTAAACCCTTCCTATGGGGCTTGGTCCCCTCATGTGCACCTCCTGAATTGTCTAGGCTAGGATCTAGCGTTAGATTATAATCACCCACTACCATAATCACTCCCGTCCCTTCCTTGTCTAGTAGAGTATCAAGTTGCTGATAGAATTCCCTCTGATTAGTATTGGGGGTGTATATATTCAGCAGGGTGTAGGTGGTGCCCTGATATTCAAAGCAAACTAATAAATATCTTCCCATGGTATCACTTATGTGTCTGCAGATTATGAAATCCTGTCCCTGGTGGAAAAGCGTACAGACTCCTGAATATTTAGATGTCTGGCTAGCCGCAGAAAAATATTTATGGGAAAACATCAGCCAGTTAAGGAGGTGTTCATAGCGCTTTTTTAAATGTGTTTCCTGCAAACATATCACCATAGCCCCCAGATCCATTATGTCTTGCTTGAGTAAGTGCCTCTTGCGGGGAGTCTGCAGCCCCTTAACATTAAGAGAAAAGAAGCGTAATGCCATCATGTAACATTAAAGGATACTTTAGCTAAATGGCATATCTGGGTCCCCTCTTGGCATGGCAGGGCCCGTATGGAGAGGACTCCGTATCCCTGCCACTGGTATCGGTATGAGACTATAAGTGTGTATTAGGTGCCCAAGTAAGTGATAAACATATTTGAACTTGCCCACTTGAGACATTAGAAATCGCTTGCTCACACTCCCTGGTCCCTCACCCCCCTCCCCCTCCCCCTACTTATGCCCTCTTGCATGCGCCAGCTCTGCATAGCGCTGCAGGAAAGGTATGTGAGAGCGGTGAAGTCTTAATGGCAGTGAACTCAGACTCCAGTAATGCCTGTAACCGCCCAATAACAATCAAGCCGCCATCATATCTTATAAGAACCATTAATGGATAACAGTGTTAAAAGGCCTCCATCCACCACAACCTTAACTTTAGTGTAACCATAACCAACGAATCAGCACGTGAACTGTGCTTTCAATAGCTTCTGTACTCCAGCTGATCCCAGTTTGGGGAACCTCTACATGGGTATTATACTTAGGCTTAATAGTCCAGTTTGTCAGTCCCCTTCTGGGCGCTTGGATCCGCTGACATTCCGTCTCAGTCTGCGACCACCATTCTCCACCCGTTGCCAGCGAGGTGCCTCTGGTCTCTCCCTCTGTGGCTGTGGTGCTGCCACCTTGACCTGGAATCCGGCGGAATTCAAAATGGCCGCCGCGTCCACCACATTAGCAGCCTTCGAGGTGATGCCCTTGATTGTGATAGAAATGCCTGCGGGGAACATCCATCGATATCGGAGGGTTTCCTGCCAGAGAACTGAAGTCACAGGCTGGTAAGCTTGCCTTCGTTTCAATGTGAGTGGGGAGAGATCAGCAAAGACTGATATTTGATTTGATTCCCACTCCCATGATTTCTGTTTTCTCGCCACAGCTAGCACGCGTTCTTTCACCGGGAAACGGAGAAAGCAAGCAATAATGTCCCTCGGCTGATTGCCGACTCGGGGTCCCAGAGTGCGGTGGGCTCTTTCAATGTCCACATCCTCCAAATTCTCCGATTGCCCTCCAGACGGTTCCTGGGTGAAAAAAAATCTGCACAAGGAACGGATCCCTTCGGGGCAGTCTCTGTAAGAATCAGTCTCCAGTATGCCCCGGAATCGAAGGTTGCACCTTCTGTTCCTGTTCTCCAGGTCTTCTAGTTTGGTGGAAATGTCATCTGGAGCAGGGAGGTGCCCTGTTGTTGTAGCTTATCTAGTCTGAATTCTTGGCCATCCAGTCTGTTGTCGCAGTCGTCTACCTGCCGGTCTATGTCAGCTATGTCCTCTCGGATCTCCGCCATTTTTTCGAGCATTTCTCGTTTATTATTTTTCATATCGCGGCGTAGGTCCTGGAACCATTGTCGAAATTCAGTCCTCGTAGGCATTAAAGAATCTGGGTCAGACAATGCTTCTGCTGTGTCTTCTTCCATTACGCTTTCACTATCCAGCAGCGCTGACTTGTCACCCGCCATGGAGGCCTCGGGCCCTCCTTCCCCCTTCGTGTAGGAAAATTGTCGCAGATCGGTGCCTTTTTTTTAGATGTCATTGAGGTAAGATGAAGACTGGTTCTTTAAGGTAAAATTCGTTCAGCTATCTGGTGGATGGATGCTGATTGATTGCTCTGATTGCTCTAGGCTCGCTGGAGCTCCGAAGTCAAGCTGCCATTCGAGCTCGTGACGTCACGTCTCTCCCAGACGCCGGTTTAAATAGCTAGCCGGCGTCTGACGTCAGGAGAGGGGCAGTTCAGCACGTCCGGGTGCTGGACCTAGAAAAGGGGTTCCCTCGCGCGCGTTCCCTGGCGGGGGGAGGAGTCTGGCTCGGGCCTTGGCGGCATCTCCACGTGGAGGAGGCCGCTGCCATGCGGTCGGGCAGGCCCCACGGAGCGTGGATCGCAACGGGAGCGGGGGACCCGAGGAGCAGGTAAGGACCCGGTCGCTAGCCTAGCGACCGGGACCGCAACACCTAAAGGGATTATGGAGAGACATGCAAATGCTCTTACAGAAGGCTGCAATCAAAGCTAAAAGACAGGCGGCTAAGAAGCGAAGACCAGCTCCTCAGCTCCAGCCTGAAGATTTAGTTTGGTTGAGCACCCGCAACCTTAGATTATGTATGCCATCTCTAAAGTTCGCTCCTCGCTTTCCTATTGATAAGTTGCGTTTACCTCTGACACTTCGTATTCACGATGTCTTTCATATTTCGTTTCTGAAACCAGCAATACCATCTTGGTTTTCCAGAAGACCTAAGCAACAGTCATCTGTCCTAGTGGAAGAAGACACACAATATGAGGTGGAGGAGATATTGGATGTCAGATAAAATGGGAGGTCATTCCAGTATTTAATATCCTGGAAAAGCTATGGCCCACAAGAGAATTCCTGGGAACCAGCCAAGAACATCCAGGCCCTCAATTCACGAATTTCATTTATGGTTTCCCCCTGAAACTCAGGCCTTGGAAATGGGGAAGAGACCCTTGTGGAGGAGGTACTGTTAGAAGATAAATCCGTACCTCCGTCTTGTCCTCGACCTTCCAACATGATCGGGCCGCGTCCGGCATGGCTGCGCGCCTCGGCGCACTACGCGAGCCAATGCGGTTGGGTCCCTCCACTTACATCAGTGTTCCTCCTGTCAGTTTCCGCACCTAGCGCGGGAAAAAACAGTACTTAAGCTGACAGCCCCACACAAGCCCTTGCCTCTGCTACAGTCTCACTTGTGCTGGTGCTATCTTCGGTGTTTGCTGCTTTCTCGATTGGACTTGGTTTGTCTCTGGATTTGCCTTGTCTGCTGCCCGCCTCTAGATTTGGATTGTCTCTGGATTTGCCTTGTCTGCTGACTGCCTCTTGATGTGGATTGTCTCTGGATTTGCCTTGCCTGCTGCTTGCCCTTGGTTTCAGACTGTCGCTGGATTTACCTTGCCTGCTGCCTGCCCTTGGACTCAGACTGTCTCTGGATTACCCTGCTTGCCGCCTGCCCTTAGATTCAGATCGTCTCTGGATTTACCTTGTCTGCCGCCTGCCTGCCCTGGGACTTGGACTGCCTCCAGATTTATCTTGCTTGCCATCCACTCTGGTGGATCTGGGCTACCTGTTACGGTGCGCAGGATTGCTGTCTTCTCGGCTGACCCAGGTAAGGCTGTTATTCTACCAATTGGGTCCACATAAACTGACTGATAAACTAACAGTAGATGAACTGAGCCCAAAGGTTCCATGTCCACAGGAGCAGAGAGTCACTGGGAGAGAGAGCATCTGAATTCATGAGAACCATTCCTAGTTTTATGCTCAAACACACACAGACATAAACATCTTCTGTCTTGAAGCTGAGGAGAATGGTGGCTTCCCTGCCTTGCCGAGGTTTGCAGGCAATTGGGGTGAGTGCTGTCGGTGGTGGGACGACCCCACAACCAGCAAACATAACAGGACTGGTGCATGGGAGCTGCTTTTTACATCATTGGAAGTGGAAGAAAGGGAGCAACACCACATGCTCTCCTCACTTACTTTCTTCTCTCTCCCTCCCCCACCACACACAATCCTTTCCCCTCCCCCTTCACACTTTCTCCAACTCTTCTTATCACTTACTCACAAACTACCCCCTCTGATCATTTCACTGACACCCCATAGTCCCTCCAATCCTTTCACTCACACCCTGCAGCATCTTTGATCTCCTGACTCACTCTTTACCCCTCTCCCCCATACAACCCACAACCTCTCCAATCTCTTCACTCACTCTTTTGCCCTCCAAATCTCATCACTTCTTTTCTTTCCTCTGATCTTTTCACTCACTTTCCACTCCCTACATAATCCCCTCATTCCAGTGGCTTAGCCACAGGTGGGTCTGGGTGGGCCATGTATCACCCAACCAGGGCTGTCTGACACCGGAGCTGCAAGGCCATCACAGGATCCCATCCCCACAACAGCGAAGAGGAATGCTGGAGCTGCAAAGCCATCACGGGATCCTATCCCCGTGGCGTCGAAGAAGAAGGCCAGAGCAGCAAGGCCATCGCAGGCTTCCATCCCTGTAATGGCAAAAAAGAGGACCAGAGCTGCAAGGCCATCGGGGGATCCCATCTCCACGAGGGCGAAGAGGAGGGCTGGAGCGGCAAAGCTATCGCAGGATCTCATTCCCACAATGACAAAGAGGAAGGCCAGAGCAGCAAGGCCGTCACAGGATCTCATCCCCGTGATGGTGAAGAGGAGGGCTGGAACAGCAAGGCTATTGCGGGATCCCATCCCTGTGACAGCAGAAGTAGGAGTAGGCCTGTTCATAATGAAAAGACCCCATGTGTGTGTGTGGGGGTGGGATTGGGAGTTTGAATGTGTGTATGTGGGTAAGAATGGGAGCCTGGGTGTGTGTGTGGATTAGAACAGGAGCTTTGGGGGGGGTGTGGCTTAGAATGGGAGCCTGGGTATTTGGTTGAGAATGGGAGCCTGTGTGTGTGTGGATTAGAATGGGAGCCTGGGGGGGGGGGGGGTGAGAAGGGAGCCTGAGCATGTGTGTATATGAGTGAGACTGGGAGCCTGAGTGTGTATCTGTCTGGGTGAGAATGGGAGCCTGGGTGTGTGTCTGTCTGTGTATAAGAATGGGAACCTTGGTGTGCATTTGTATGAGTGTGAATGGGAGCCGGGGAGTGAGAGTAAGAGCTTGTGTTTGTGGTAGAGCATGTGAGAGTGAGAGTTTGTGTGTGTGTGTGTGTAGAATATGAGAGTGAGAGCTTGTGCATATGTGTGTATAGTAGAGCATGTAAGAGTGAGAGCTTGTGTGGGGGGGAGAGTATATGAGAGTGAGAGCTTGTGTTTGTGGTAGAGCATGTTAGAGTGAAAGCGTATGTGTGTATGTAGAAAATGTGAGAGTGAGAACTTGTGGAGGGAAAGCATATGAGAGTGAGAGCTTGTGTGTGAGAGAAAGCATGAGCCTCTGTTGGTGTTGTGTGTGAGGAAGGAAATGAAGAAGACAGTAGGAGAAGAAACAGAATGAGAAAGACCCTAAAAAGGGATTAGGAAATGACCGACAAGGGAAAAGTGAGAAAAAAAGAGACTGGGATCAGACAACAAAAGTAAAAAAAAAACAACCAATTATTTTGAGATTTTAGGAATTGGAATATGCCATCTCTGGGAATGTGCATTTCTTATATTTTTGTATTTTTCTCTTTCTTCAGTATTCCACTATTCAGAGTCTGGTTTCTCATGCTTTGTATTTTGGTTTTGTCTGCATGTTTCTGTTTCTAATTTGTAGTCTCTTATTTCTATATTAGGTAAGGGTCGGTTTCTGTTGTGCCTGTGTGTGTGTGACTGAAGTTCAGTATTTCTGCTCGTATGTAGTTTCTCTGTAGTAGTCCAGCTTGCTCTGTTATTCCAGTAGGCGATGTATTAATGTCCTAGGGCCTGCTTTAGTATTTACATTGCTGCTTTTTCATAAGGTTACTTTGAGTCCTGAGAGTCAGTGCTGTGACTGTATGGTGTGGCAAGGTTCTAGATGTCTCTTTCTTTGTAGGAGTTTGTGTTATTTTACAAAATAGCAGGGGAGGGATATTTTTTGCTGAGGTGACACCAGAATTTAAATATATTTTTTTCATGTTAGTTGTTATGTGAATTGTCTTAGGTCTGCTCTGCACCTGTTCTGATGATTAATGCTATTTTATTGTAGTTATGATGATTTCTGGATTTCTGCAAAGAGGATTCATGAAAGAATACATTAATTTTTGTTTTATTACATGAATGATTGGATCTGATTGTTTTCTTTGCTTTTTACATGATATGCTTGTGCATTTATAAACTGCAATAAATATAAAATAAATTAATACAGATTAATAAGGAATTTTTAAGGCTGGTAAGTGCTTGAAATAATTGAGGTAAAATGTTTTATAGTTTCACGCATGATGCACAACGGTTGTTGCAAACTACTTAGAAAGCCATTGTAGGATACAGTATATGGCATTAATTATCAATAAGAAAAGAACTATTAGGTCTCAGACCTGCATGGCTACAACCCACCCCTGTTAACCTTGTGCCCACCCAAAAAATCAGTTCTGGCTATGTCACTGCCTCATTCATTCTTGGTCTTTTAAACCTCACCAGTGTGGTCACCAGCAGCAGAGGCAGCATGGCCTAGGAAGATGGCAAGATAAGCGGGAAGCCAGCACACTCAGGAGTGGCAGAAGCAGTGGTGCTGGCAGGCATTCACCCCTTGTCTGTTGTCCCTCACAGCCTCCTAAACTGTGCTGAAAAATTGAACAAGAATCAAAGCCACATGGCTGCCCTTGTCTCAGGGTTAAGCAGCCCCATTTTTCTCTGCTTCTTCCAAGGGCCGGGGTGCTATAAATGATCCATGCAGCTACTGGATCTGTTCTGTTTCTGCAGGAGAACGATATATGCTACTGGCTCGGCTCGGCTTTCTTGGGTTCCATAAAAAAGGTGACAGAAGACTGTTCTGGATTTTCTGTCAGAAATTAAGCCCTCAGTAATTAGGCCCTCCCTCGCCCTGCGCGCGTGCGCACACACACACACACACACACACACACACACCACTCCTGCTCACCACTTTCAAACTTGTGCTTATTCAAACCCTTTTTGCTCTGCAATGCCTGCTTCAATATCACCCCTTCCCCTTTCTGTTCCCTGCAATTCAGAAGGAGAAATGTGGGGGGAGAGGGAACAAGCAGGGCCAGTGCTTCCAATAGGCAAACTAGGCAGTCGCCTAGAGCGCCGGATCTTGGGGTTCCAAAATCGTAGGCGGAAACTGGGGGCCACCAGCAGATCCCATTCCACTGGCAACTGAAGAGCACAGAAGAGATGGCCTTAGGGGTGGGGTGGAGTGGGGGGGGGGGGGGGTGCAAGACCAATGCATTTTTTGTAAAATAAAATTAAAAACCGAAAAATGCTGCACACTAGCATTGGCACTTCACACTAGTCAAGCTTGAGCTGTCGCTAGTAGAATTTTGGTGGAATTCTTGAGGATTGGCAATTCATCAGCATTCTGCTACACATCGTTATTGCAGTGTGAAATTAAGAAACAATCAAATTGGGTCCACCAATCTCCTTCCATGATCTTTAGTGAATTTTTGGTGGTCTCTAGCTTTCACTTGGATTAACTATTTGATAGAACATAAGAACATAAGAAAATGCCATACTGGGTCAGACCAAGGGTCCATCAAGCCCAGCATCCTGTTTCCAACAGTGGCCTCACTTAGTAGCCTACGGGCCTTTTGCATAGCAGCCTACAGGCCTCCTAACTTGTGGCCTTTGGGCCTTCTCTGTTCTTTGTTCTGTCTTGTCCTTGCCTTGTCCTGTTCTTGTCTGTCTTGACCCTGTGCTGCCCTTGTCTGGTCCCTGTTCTGCCCTGCCCAGTTTACTCCTTGTTAGTCTTTCAAGCCTTGCCCTTGTCCCCGGACCAGCCTTGTCTGTATCCAACCTGCCTGTACTCAGTATCCTGCTTCAGTCTGTGTATGCATCCAGCCCCAGTCCTTGATCAGTATCTAATCCCAGTCTGTGTATGTTTCCAACCCTAGTCCTTGCTCAGTATCCTGCCCCAGTATATGTATGTATGCGGCCCCAGTCCCTGCTCCAGTATCCAGCCCTTGACTTCTAACCTGTGTCTGCTCTCAGTATCTCCCTAGTCCTGTCCTTGTTCTTGGCCCTGCCCAGTCAGTATCCAGTCCAGTCTGAGCAGTATCTGTTCCAGTGCAGCCTGCCTAGCCCTTGTTCCAACTCCAACCCAGCTTGCTCCACACTGGTTTCCAGCCAGTGCCTGCCCAGCCTAGTCCAGCCTGTCCAGCTTCATCCAGACAGCCTTACCATGATGTTCAGCCTTCGAAACCAAGCCCTACTGACCCCAGAACTCAAGGGCTAAATCTGTGGAGGAAGGGGCTGGCTAAGCAGAAGATAAACCCTATCCCAGCCTTGTTGTCCTGCACTGCTCCTGAGGGGTGTTCCCTGACACCAACCAATATGACACAATGTGTGTACTTTAGGCTGCATTGAGGAAGGTGAGTCTTCAGAAAGTCAATCTACACAAGTAAAGGCTTTTTATCCATGTGTGGTAACTTGGTGATAGCAGCTTGGGAAACAGACAGAAGGAATAAGGAGGCATAAGAACATAAGAAATTGCCATGCTGGGTCAGACCAAGGGTCCATCAAGCCTAGCATCCTGTTTCCAACAGAGGCCAAACCAGGCAACAAGAACCTGGCAAGTACCCAACCACTAAGAAGATCCCTTGCTACCGATGCCAGTAATAGCAGAGGCCATTCCCTAAGTCAACTTGATTAATAGCAGTTAATGGACTTCTCCAAGAACCTATCCAAACCTTTTTTAAACCCAGCTACACTAATTGCACTAACCACATTCTCTGGCAACAAATTCCAGAGCTTAATTGTGCATTGCGTGAAAAAGAATTTTCTCAGATTAGTCTTAAATGTGCTACTTGCTATCTTCATGGAGTGCCCCCTAGTCCTTCTATTATCCGAAAGTGTAAATAACTGATTCACGATGGAGAATTCTAGCAGGCTAATGTTGAGACAGGACTATATATCCGTGACATCAGGTTCTTACTCTGTCTACATCTTCTAGCAGAGGTGCATAACCTACTGGTGGGGATTGGCCTGCCTGAATGTATTATGATAACGTGTGTTTTGTGGATCCTTGGGTGCTGTTGAGATGACCACACCCATGGGGAGGAGCCTCGTGAGGAGCCACAGCACTGGGCTAGACTCGTACACACAAAACACAGGATAGTTCTTTATTGTACAGCTTGAAGATCTCCACCAGAGGTGGCAGTAGTGAGGAGGTCTGTGATTGTATTCTCAGGGACCTTGGCAGAGGGAGCCCTTCTCTCCTTGATGATGTCAGGAGGTTCTGCAGCAGGTCTCCCAGCGAGGAGATACTGTGGATGAGATAGACTGAGAGAGTACTCACTAGATGTAGCTGTTGGTATGCGATTCCACCAGGTATGTTGTAGAATGTACAGGCACCGAGGCAGGGAGAGCAGGCCCTTGAGGAGCGAGTACCTATTCCCTGTAAGGCACCTGAAATAAAGCAGAGGGCCCCCGAGGACCGGGTACCCAGGTTAGTGATTACCCCGAAGGGCAGAGAGAGAGCTTCCTGCGGCAGCACGGAAGCGGCAGAGTAGTGTAGACAGGAACGGATTTGAGTCCTTGCTAACTCAGGGAGCTAGCAAATGAATGAAGGTAATATACCCAGATGGCGTGAAGTCAGCATGAGGGAACGCCCTCGAGGTTCGCACCAAGGGTGGTACAAAGACGTGGGTTGCGCACGCACGCACCCTAGTAGGTACCTGGGAGGAGCAATGGCGGAAGGCTCCACCATAGCCATTCTGGGGACACCAGAGAGGTCGGCTTGACGACGCTGCGGTAGCCATCTTGCCCAGGTAAGCGGGAGGAGCCGTGAATGAGGTGAGGCAAATGGGGCGAAGCCGTCGAGGACCAACGGATGCAACAGAATGCAGATGAAGGTTATTTATGTAATTTTTTTGTTACAACTATAGCCCACATTAACCAAACTTATTTATCTGTGCAGCAAACACACCAATCATTAGTAATCATCATAAACACAAGATAAAAAATACATACCAAAACAACTATCATTTAACATGTCTACTTAAAAAGAATTCTTTAAACATTTCTTTAAAAATCTTAATTCTTCTTCCTTCTTTAATTCTTTGTTCATTCTAGTCCAGATCTTTGAACCTACTACTGAGAATGCCCTATTTTGAGTTTCCTGATAAACAAAATCCTTAAAACTCTTCTGTTAATTTTTGATCTACTGACCATAATGTTCAGACATTAGGATAAACCTGAACCAAATCTACATTTTATTTAATTTTCCTAGAGAAGGCCAGGAATGTGAATGTATTCACCCCCTCAACCTCAATTGCCTGCCAAGCTAGAAACTACATTCAAAACCCGCACACCATGCCATCTCAAAGTCAGTTCCTACTGGCTTCCTGTGTGTACGAGACAATAAATTCAAAAGAACTGCCTATCTCCCCTAAACTGCCGTGCTGTTAGTAATTTTCTCTCATAGCAGATAGTGCGTTGGCTGGGGAATTGAAGTGTTAGTGTTTGGGTAATTGCCAGGTTCTTGTGGCCTGGTTTTGGCCTCTGTTGGAAACAGGATGCTGGGCTTGATGGACCCTTGGTCTGACCCAGCATGGCAATTTCTTATGTTCTTATGAGAGACCATGCTCCCAGGTGACCTGGACTAGTACAGCTCTACTGGCTGAGTGCCCCTTCTCTCAATCCGGATGAAACATGTCCTTCTAGAGGTATTTGGTTTCTTTTTTATTTCTCTTTCTTTTCCTTGCCAGAACTGGTTTTGTGCTATACCATTTGTATTGGCAGATTCTGGCAGTTTCCTTTATATGTAATTTATTTACAGTGAAAAAAAACTTAAACATACAAATGCAGCTCACCTCAAGTTCAGATAGAGCACTGACATCACACATAGTAGGTCTTTGCATAGAATGGGTTCCTGTCTGCTCTCCAGGGCCTCTCTACCCTTCTAGGCCTTGAGTTCTTATACACAGGTGAGGGGCTCCTCCCTTCACCCAAGATTCCTTACAGGTCTGGTTCTTAAGGAAGATCGGGCGAGATGGCTGTGCCCGGTCCTTTAACCTATTATGTCCCAGTGTCTGATTTAGAGGATAGCTTATTAAAAAATTTGGGACATAATACGTTAAGGTGGTCTGAGAAAGTTTCCTATAGACTTCCTCACACCTTGTAAACTGCTTTGAAAATTGGCCTCATAATCGAATCTAGAATTCCATGTGTTGCAATACTTGTCATAACACAGCAATGATGGTATTTGCAAAAGTTGTCCTCTTTGGAGCAACTTCTAACCACTTCAAGAAACTTGCAACAATAGTGAGGAAGATTTCCCCCTGGAATGGTCCACTATAGCGAACCTACCATACTTCACCTAGTATGGCAGATTAGCTATAGGCGAATAATAAATGATGTAAATAAAATAAACAAATAAAACCAAGTCAATATATAGTTTTGATGACAATTTCATCTTAGCTTCCCATGGATATTTCTGTGGTGGTGCATTACACATACGTCTTGCATTTTTTTTATGTGCTCAATTTTAGTACATATTCCTGCCCACAAAATGTGACTTCCAACTACAGTATGATTTTTCAGATGTAATGTACAGAACTTCCAAAATGGATGATGTTCCTTCCTTCAGGATAATGATGCAACTTCCCCATTGAAGGCATCCTTTGTTTCAATAAGCAATGAAATGCTTAAACTGCTCCTCCAGCTTCTTTGTGAGCTAACACCATGTGAAGGAGTATGCCTGAGATACCCCCAGAACAGTGTAAAGGATCGGTCCCAGTCATCTCTGGTTATAGTACTGCCGTATCATGGCTAACCCATTCCCCATAGACCTTGCTAAAGAGGGAGCTGAAGAGCTGAGGCCAGACAAAGAAGGTATGGAGTGCACTGTGGCAGAGGTATCCTCCTTGGGCCAGGGTGACCAGCTGGCTGAAGAACATTGGCTCACTAACCACCAGGAAGTGGAGGTAGTGGAGAAGGCCAAAGATGAAAGTGAGAAAGGAACAATAATTCTTGGAGCTCAAGCCATGAAGGGCAGAGAGAAAATGGAGGCCCGATGGTCCAGCTGGGAGAGGCCAAGTTGCAAAATGGGATTAATGAATTGGACATTATAAAGAGTGGGACTAACCAAGGTGGGTGGTCCAGAGAAACAAGAGATTATTTTGGAGTTGGTAAAAGAGAAAGTGGGGGTGTACAGAAAACACTCAGCTGAGACCCCAGAGGCATAGAGGAAGGTTACCTTGGGAAAAAGTGAAAGGACCCCAGTTGAAGTGGATTCCTTTGAGTTAAAGAGTGAAGCAGTCCCTAGTTTAGGACCTTGTAAACCAAAACTGGCAACATTTCTCTTTACTGGTAAGGTGCTGTAACAGCTTCGCCTCTTATGGAGGAAGCTGGCAGTTGAGTCCATCAAGTCTCTCTCTCTCTCACTCCTTCTCCTGGGACACCTGTCCTCCAGTCAAGAAAGGGGGAAAGTCAACACCTAGGAGGTAAGAAGGAACCAGTCCCAGCTGCTGCCCCTTCCCTGTAGTTTACTCTGACGTATCCATCAGGTCTTCATTTTCAACAAACAAATCTCTTGTCACCTCCTCCTCTCTGCCACTCACCCCGGAAGCCTCCTCCTTTTGTACTTCCATTGGCTCTGGCCCTCCCCCTCTCAATTTGGCTTCTTCCCAATCTAGGTCAAATTCTCCCCTTCCTGCTGGTTCCCTAGGAAACCAGGACCTTCGGGCTTGGTCCCTCCCACACCCACACTCACCTGCCTCAGCAAAAGGGAACCTGGGACATGTATTGTTGCAGGATTGTTCCTGATACCTAGGTTTCCTCTGTCTCTGTCTAGCTCTCTGCCTTTGCCCCAATAACTGAGTAGGGACAGTAGGGCATTCACCACACAGTCGTTTCATCTGTGTACTTCATCTTCAAGGTAGTACAAAATGATTTCTAATAAGTTTTTTATTTCTTAAAGTCTCTTAAGCTCAAAGGTTTCTCCAATTTAATTAGTTCTTTTAGTTCTTTTATTTTTTTCCCTCCCATTGGAATTCAGGGCAAGTAGGGGGTACTTCCCTCCCAATATAGGTGAAGTATCAAAATATACTTTTAAAGTGTTTAGTATTTTATCTCCTACCTCCACTTGTAGTATTACATGTGATACCGTTTTCTCTTTCTTATCTTCAGTAGATATTCATGGGCCATGGATGTGGTCCATCTTCTCTCCTTCTCTCTCCTTCCTCTTTCTCTCAGGATGCCATCTTCTCATGATCTCAGGTACCACTTACAGGAAGGGAACCTCTTACATTTGTTAGAAGAGAAAACTAAAATAGCTTAGTTGAGTCCAAAAGGATTTGGAACTTCAAACTCAAATAAGTGGAATGAGAGAGTGGAAAGAAATTCTCATTCAAAGCAAAGATCTCCATGGAGCTTAAAGTTAAGATTTAGAAAAATGAGAGCACAGCTTAAGACATGCTGCCTCCTTGAAAGCCAAAAGGATCCACAAGAGCAAATTGGTGATCTCTCTAGAACAGAATGTTCTCAAACCTGTCCTGGAGGACCCCCCAGCCAGTCAAGTTTTCAGGATATCTACAATAAATATGCATGAGATAAAATTTGCATCCTGTGGGCACACAAACCTGTCCTCCAGAACTGTTGGGAAGTACTAGGGAACAGTTCCACTTTCAGGGAGAGAGTGTGAACTTGGGCCACGGCTCGACCCCGGAGGATTCCGAAGAAGTGCTGAGGCAGGCGAGGCATGTCCGAGCATGGGCAGGACAGGAGCAGGGCTGGACTGAAGACAAGAAAGGGAATCCAGAACAAGGCTGGGCCCGGCCTCTGCTGGACCAGTGTGACCCAGCAACGCAATGCTGGTCACGAGAGTAGCCCTCCAGCCACTCAAAAGCCCTTTTGGACCCGCCTCTTGGGAATAATGAGTGGGTGAGGCCAGACAGAGGCTGAGGGCAGGAACAAGAAGACTCAGACGAAGACTCAGGATACTCGGAGGGTTCAGACGAAGACTTGGATACTCAAACAAGACTTGGATACTCAGGAGACTCAAACAAAGACGTGGATACTCAGGAGATTCAGACAAATACTCAGGTGACTCAGATGAAGACTTGGACGCACAGGAGACTTGGATGAAGACTTGGATGCTCAGGAAACTCAGACAAAGACTTGGATGCTCAGGAGACTCAGACAAAGGTGCAGGTTACTCAGAAGACCTGGACAAGGTTTCAGGTTACTCAGAAGACTCGGACAAGGATTCAGGTCACTCAGAAGACTCAGACACGGATTCAGGTTACTCAGAGGTTCAGGCAAGGATTCAGGAGTCAGGCAAAGTACTGGATGAGAAATTTATCACAGCGCACCCTACACAGCCGCCCATGGCTGGTCGTGGACCACGCTGAATGTGAAGCAGACTCCAGATGAGGTAATGGAAGTAGAGACTGGAACATGATAGGCCTGCACTGGGGTACTCCTTACACAGCTGCCTATGGCTGGTTGCGGACCACGCTGAAGCAGAGCAGGGTCTGGCAGAGTCTAAGGCAGGGGTCAGGAACCTATGGCTCGGGAGCCAGATATGGCTCTTTTGATGGCTGCATCTGGCTCGCAGACAAATCTTTAATAAAAAAGTAAAAATCTAACAAAATCCCCCACCCTCCTGATGCCCCCCAAGACCTGCCAAAAGTCCCTGGTGCTCCAGCGGGGGTCCAGGAGCAGTCCAGGAGCGATCTCCTGGACTTGGGCTGTCGGCTGCCAGTAGTCAAAATGGCGCCGACGGCCCTTTGCCCTCATTATGTCACTGGGGTCGACCAATGGCGGCGGTAGCCCCTGTGACATAGAAAGGGCAAAGGGCCGTCGGCTGCCAGTAATCAAAATGGTGTCGACGGCCCTTTGCCCTTACTATGTCACAAGGGCTACCGCTGCCATTGGTCGACCCCAGTGACATAGTGAGGGCAAAGGGCCGTCGGCGCCATTTTGACTACTGGCAGCCGACAGCCCAAGTCCAGGAGATCGCTCCCGGACCCCCACTGGACCACCAGGGACTTTTGGCAGGTCTTGGGGGGGTCAGGAGGGTGGGGGTTGTAGTAAATTAATTTTGGAAGTCTTGGGGGGCGTCAGGAGGGTGGGGGATTTTGTTAGATTTTTACTTTTTTATTAAAGATTTGTCTGCGAGCCCTGGACCCCCGCTGGATCACCAGGGACATTTGGCAGGTCTTGGGGGGGGGGGTTAGGAGGATGGGGGGTTGTAGTAAATTAATTTGGCAGGTCTTGGGGGCGTCAGGAGAGTAGGGGGTTGTAGTAAATTAATTTGGCAGTTCTTGGGGGAGTTAGGAGGGTGGGGGGTTGTAGTTAGTATGGCTCTCACAGAATTACATTGTAAAATATGTGGCGTTCATGGCTCTCTCAGCCAAAAAGGTTCCCGACCCCTGGTCTAAGGCATGGATGGAGCAGGCACAAGGGGACTGCATAGATCAGGAACAAGGTACTCAGGAACAAGGCTTTAAAAACAGGAAGTCTCCCGGAAGCTTGCGCTGCAGACGAGAAGAAGGCCTAGTACCACAAAGCGCCCTACACAGCCTCCCCGGGGCTTGTCATGGACCACGACATGGCACGCCAGGAAAGGTGGGCAGAAGGAACCTGGGAACTTAAGTTCCAGCGCCCTCTGAGGCAGGGACTCTGGGAGAAAGTCCAAGATATTCAACTTCTGTCACTAAGCATTCTAGGACTGATAGTCCTGCTTTGGTTATTTCAAAATGCTGCACTACCAATCCCAGAATGCTTTGAGGGCAAAAGTAAAATCCTCAGAAACGGCTCTCAATTAAAGTTGGCAGCTCCGATTATATCTATTCCTGGAGGTTTCATCAGATGACTTAATGAATTTAAGGAATGGGTTTATTGTAATATATTTAGTATGGAGAAAGCAGATTACTCATACGTTGTTCCCAATAGAAAATAAGCATGTGTGTGTGTGTGAATTCTTTTCTGGGGTTTTTTTGGGGGTTTTTTTAAGATATAGTATAGTATTGCAAAATGATTTGACATATACTAAGCATTCTCATTAGACTGAAAAGGGTTAGAGAATAATTTTCAAAAGCAAAGAATCTAAAAAAAAAAACCCTATGGCAACATTTTTGTTATTCCTTTTTCCAGTGCAAAAAAAAACATCGTTGTTTATGAAAGACCAGAGACCTGCAATATGCACAGCAGCCAGAAGATGGAATCAGTGCCGTTCATGTCATGTACCAGAGTCCTGGGGGAAAGCTCTGGCTCAATGTGTTTAGGCAGTTTCTAAGGAGAAGGCTTACTTAGAATAAAAACTTTGTTCCTCTTTGCTATGCCACAGAGTGATTCAGCCAAGAAAGGAAACCCTCCCTATTTTATGCTAATCCCAGGCTTAGAGATGAAGGATCGGTATCCTAGTGCAAATCCTTTCCATTCCTAGATATGAACAGCTCTGTATCTCTATGCCAGTTGCTTTGTGACTGGAGACTTTTTTGTGTACTTAGTAGCCAAAGACTAATAGTTGACCTACTACTGCTTTTTTTAAACTTGAGTGAAGCTTTATCTTGAACTTATTTGTCCAAAGCACAACTTAGTTCCTATTATATAAATGTCTCCCTGTCCCCTAATTGGGCAGTGCTCTACAAATGTTCATCAGAGACAAGGGTGGGTGGGGGAAAAAAAAGCAAGGGAACAGCTCTATCACACTTTCAAGCGGACAAATAACAAGCTTTAAACTTTATTACACAGCCGGTGTTCATGCACAGATGCTTTTCTCTTGCTGGCTGGAGGAAGCACTGAATTACTTGGTCCTTGAGAAAGCTTCATTTCTAGTTCTCAGTCAAGTCAGGGGAAGCTGAGGGGTGATAAATTGGCCCCTTAGTTAAGGCTCAGCATAGATAAATATATCTGTGATGAGGACAGCCTGAAACATCAGTATGTGTAACAACATCGCTGGTTGCCTGGAAACCAGAGACAGCCTTTGCTTCCCATTAGATATGGAGACTAGGTTGCATTCGAGAGCATGAAGCAGAGAGCTGCAAGTTCCTTAGAAACCCATCCAGTGAAAACGCGGGGGTCACATGCAGAGGCATTGCTTCAACAATGCATTCCAACAGAGAGGTCTTCATTTTATACTGAGTGCATGCTATGCCTCAGTTATGTTTTTTTTTTTTTCAATTGCTGTAACATGTTCAAACCTTTGGGTCCTGAGTACAAATAAAGAAAAAAATGACTGAAATGAGGACCTAAGGCCAGGGCCAGCATGATCAGGTGTACAAACCATACACTTGCGCAGGGCAGCAACTTCTGGGGGGTGGGAAAGAGCAGCACAGCAACGTCATAGAGCCATCAGCACTTCAAGTCACTTGGTCTGCCCATCTGTCATAGTAAATGGCAGCAGATCAGACCAAAATGGCCCATAAATATATTTCCTATTTCATTGCATTTTGAGAATTAAGAAAACGATAGGAAAACCCACGAAATTTTGTGTGGTTTGTCCTGGCGTTTTTTTTTAGGGGTGTAGTTACAAAATGTACCTAAAAAAAAAAAAAAAAGAATTACCCCAAAACATGCCCCAACCCTTCCCAGTTATTTAAATATAAAGCCCCCCACGCTCCCAACCCCCCCCCCCCCCCCCCCATATGGCAGGGGCTACCAGTGCCATTGGGCAGCTGCCTTCCTGGGAGCGGGAGATCGCTCACTCGCCCCCCCCCCCCCCCCCCCCCCAGGACCACCACGGACTTTGGGAGGGTGGAGGGGCTTTATATTTAAATAAATGGGAAAGGTTGGAATGGGTTTTGTTCTTTTTTTCTAAATAAAAACTTTCAACAACAACAACAACATCAAAAAACAACAATCCAGGGCAGACCTGAAATGGCCCACTCCCAATCCAAAAACAAAAATGATACAAAAAACAAACTATGCAAACTCCTATTAAGTACTACTTTTCATTATGACTGTTTATTTTGTTGTAATCCATTTTTGGCGGATGTCATATATCCTAAAGAGCTCTAAAATAATTTATAACTATGGCTGTTCTCACATTTTTCATCCCCCTTTCCTGTGTCCCCAAACTGTGAGTCTTTTCTGTGGGGTTGAAGGCTAACCTTCTTGGCCCAGGCAGTAGTGTTCTCCCATGTGTGTGTTTTACCATAGCTTCTTGGGGCAGGCACACTTATAAACCATACAGGACTGACGGATGGGTGTTCAAATTAAAGTTTACTGTAATTCCTTGTAAAAAAAAACCAAAAAAAACATCAATAGATACAAAACATAAAGTGTTCAGTTACTTCCAGTGTTTCCAGATTTACATGAGACAGGATCTGAATGCTCTCTGATTCTGTGGAAATGTCCTGCCAGGTAGGGGCTTGGATCAGGGCTATCCTCCATGGTAAGGAAAGATGACTATCCCGAGGTGGCTGGGGAATCCTAAAAGTGCCCTGATCCCTTCCCACAGAACTTGAGCTCCACGACGAACTCTGAACTTCACTTGGCAGTGTCCTGTGTCCCGGGGTGGAGACTCTGTGGGGTGTCTCCTCTGATGACTCCTCTTCGAAAGGCAGAAACTGGCCTCCCAGGAGGAAAGGCCTGTCCTGGAAACAGCTACCAAAAGGAGGGGGCAGAAAAATTCTCCCTTTCGCCAAAGATAGAAAAATACAAACTTGCCAAAACTTGACTCGGGGTCTCTTCTCACACTGGGTACTGCAAACTGTGCTTTATGCTGCTTGAATAGGTGTACAGTCCCTCGTGACCACACCAAGCAGGGGATTCAACCTGCCAGTAATGAAGCAGGTCAGATATATAGGAACCAGTAAAAACTGTAAAAGCTTCTTAATCTCCCTCTTCCTTTCAGCTCTATTTCAGGAACTGGCAAGGCACCTGTCTCTCTTTATCTGTGTCAGACTAGGGGGGGCCTTCCTTTCTGAAAGCAAACTACACCTACCCTAAACTAGCCCCTTTCTCTCCCCCATGCCTAAGGGACGTCCAATTCCAGACAAACTCTGGGGGAGATGCTTTAATGAACAGTTTGTCCCCCTGCAGCTAACTACCCAAGGGCTGGGACTAAGGACATCTAGGGGAGACTCCAAGGGATCTCAACATTTTGTTTTTAGGCATTATTATTTTCTAGTTGTTCAGGTCGCTTTGTGTCTGCATTTCAGTCAGGAACATATGATGTGCCATGCTGAATCAGACCAAAGATGCATTGAACTGAACATCCTGTCTCCAACCGTAACCAATCCGGGTGATTAGGGAGCACCTGGCTGATCCCAAAGAATAGATCTAATTCCTTGTTGCTGGCTCTCAAGAATAAGTGGCAGGTTTTCCTGAGTCTGAATGGCTCAGAATTGTTTAAGGACTTTTCTTTTGGGAACTTATTCAAACCCAGCTATGCCAGATGCCTTGAGCAGTGAGCACATCCAATGGCCAGGGGCAGCTCAAGGCAATCTGCTGCCTGAGCTGAGGGATGAGAGAGCACTTCCCCCGTCTCACCCCCAGGCATGGACACAAGTCAAATCATTGCGAGGGCCAAGGGGGTGGCCTCCTTGAAGTCTGGCCTTTTTTCAGTGAAGGATTTAGGAATTTGCATCCCCTAGGCACTGTGTTGATGTTTATCACTCCACCCCTCCCAGTCTCCTCTCCCCCTCACCCCCCAGACAAGGGACAACAGAAAGTCTAAGGCACAGCATTCTTTGCTCTGTTCTATCTGCTCCGGGCTCATCTCTTCCCATCGTATCCCTGAATAACAAGAGACTGGATTAGGGATCAGGGCTTTTCTTTGCTCCCTCCTGTGTGCTCTGGCCTCAACCCTCTTCTATTCCCTGCACAGAATGGAGGAGATGTGGGCTGGGTGGCTGTAATGGGGAACAGAGCTGTATTTCTTTGCTCTATCCTAGCCTCACCCTTCCTTTCTTGTTCCCTGCACTAGGGGGAGGGCTGGAGCAGGAAATAGAAGGCTGTTCTCTGATGAGTGAAATTCAGCACAGCTGGGAGGCAGCAAATCTTCAGCTGACTAGGCACAGGCCTAGTTTTCCTATTGGCAAATCCAGACCTGCCCTTTCGGTGATTTGAAATGCTGTAGAAGGAGAAGCAGGGGTCAGAGTACCCAGAGGAGTGGCAGATAGTGATAATATTTCTAGGAAGCTGGCAACCCTGTCACACTTTCAGGAACTCTACAAACTGCCCTCCACGATTCCCTAGCATTTGCTCTCTGGAGAAATGGGAAATGGGTGGATGGTGGAGTCTGTGTGAAGTGTACTCTCTCCAGGTCGGTGCAAGGGTATTAGGTGCCCTAGGCTAAGATTAGAGCATTGTGCCACTTCTGCCCCAGCTCTTATCTCACACAATTAAAAATTATGCATTTAAAATAACAGATTTTACATAAAAGAAGAACATACGTAGTCTTCTGAGGTAAAAATATTGCAACATGTATACTTTTTTTTACATGCTCTGCTGTGGTGCCAACCAGAGAACCCTGCAAAAAAAGACACTTGGAACCCTTATCGTATTAAGCCTATTATTAAATGTGTTCAATGTGGGCTTGGCCCTCAGAAAGCCACGAGTAAACTGAATTGCAATTACAATATAGTAAACCTCCCATACCAACACAGCACTACTTTCCAATACTCAAACAGTAACAATTCTACCTATGAAAAGGCAAATATTACACCAGGCCCTAAAATACCAAAACTCTTTCTATTAGAAAAGCAGAATAAACCAGGCTGCTATAGATCCCTACACAGGGGTAGATATTCAAATCCTGGCTGGCTAAGTAACTTAGCCAGATAACACTATCCAGCTAACTTGCAAGGTTATTTAGCTATGCTGCTGAGTGTACAAATTAATACTTAGCCAAATAAGCATTTTGCCCCGGGATCTCCACTCACCACCGGCCTGCCGAACCCGAGACGCGGCTGCCCAGGCCTGAGACGCAGCCTACTGCGGCGTCCTCCCTGTGAGGGAGACGCGATCTGCCGCTGGCCACGCCCCTAGGCACGCACGCAGGGGCTCTATTTAAAGGGGCCAGCGCAGGAAAACAGAGGACGCCTCCCTGCTGATGTCAGACGCTGCCGGGTTATTTAAACCCCGCAACCACAGCTAGCCAGTGCCTTGCAACGAGGTTGACTCTTTGGAGTAGCTAGTTGTGCTTCCTGCTTCCCAGTTCCTGCTTGTTCTCGACGTCTGATTCCTGGCTCCTGACCTTGCTTCATTCTTCAACTCCGGCTCCTGCTTCCGTCCCTGGTTTTGGCATCCGATATCTGACTTCAGGCTCCCGACCTTGACTTGTTCCTGGACTTCGGTTTCACCTCTTCCCACTGCCGCAGGTACTTGTTCATCACCGCCCGGAGGGTTCTCCTAAGCCCCAGTGGCTCGGGTCCTCACGGGCTCCTCCCGGGGGGACCACGGGCTTCCAAGGGTGAAGTCTCTTCTGACCTCCTGGGCGTCTTCTCATCGTTGGATTACCTCGGCAGGCTGCTCTTCTGATCCTTGGTCGCATAGGATCCACCTAAGCCCTCCTGGGGGGACCTCGGGCTTCCAGTGGTGAAGCCGTCTTTGAAGTCTCTCCTCAGCGCCGCCTCCCAGCTGCGATGCCCACTGTGGGTATCCATAGCACGACACCTGCAGTCTCAGCCGGCCCAAGGGTCCACGAACATAACATCTTTCATACACACACTTAAACATTCCCTCTCTCATATTCACATCCATGCTCTCACAATCACAGGCTCTCTCTCCCTCAGACACAAAAGCACATAGGCTTTCTTTCTCTCTCACACACACATGCACACAAGCTCTCACACAAACCCTTTCTCACACACACACATGCATACATGATTCTCACACACACAGGCTCTTACTCTCATGGTCACAGGGACCACCTCTGGTATTAATAACCCCTTATTCTTTAAGAAAAGCATAATAATACCTATTAATTCTTCCTCGGTAAGTAGGGGAATCTGACCTACGATTTTGCTTCTCTCCTCAGCATACACAGATGCCCAATACAGAAATTATACATTTTCATTCAAATCTTTTGCCAGCTGGAACCACTATAAATTTTCCACAAGATTATTTTAGTTCTGTTAGAGGACCTGGCATGCATTACAGACTTGGCGATCATTCCAGACCTGGCAGACATCCCAGAAAGCAACATAATACAAGATTCTTCATAAACAAATAAATTGTTATGGTTTACCAAGAAAGTAAAAGCAACAATTTTATTGTTTATAAGTTTATAAACAATTATAAGCCAGAATCTATAAACAATGTATGCTTATAAGTTAGAAACTATCACTATCTATCCACAAACTGTGGGGGTAACCCATATATCATTAATCAAATAACCCACACAACTACAAAATTATTATTTTGAATTAAGGAATCCCTTTACATTTTTTTGAAAAAAGTTTTTTATTTAGTAAATTTTATTTAAAACACACCTACGTGTCCCAAAACCTAAAGTTCGTAAATATATTCTTGTTATTTTATTTTAAATATTATATAAGTGTTAGGTGATGCTTCATATAATGGACAGAACACCAAACCTTGGTGTCTGACTCAATTTTGTAATATAACCATGTTCCCGGAAGGAGCAGCCTTTTTCTTGACAACTAGCCATGAACGCAGTTACGTGATGGTCTTTCCCTTTAAATTGGGGACGCTAACAAGGAATGAATGGGTTCGCCATCTTTTTGGAGATGGAAACGGAGGGAGCAGTGCTTGGGCGAGCTCGCCAATGAATTTAAAAAAGGCTAAAATATTATATTACTTTGGATGTTATTTGAGTGGCTTCTCCTGAAGAAGATTTTTCGAAACTTGGCCTTGTTGGGGCAAGTGCCGCTGTCAAGACGGATTCCAAGGACTTTGATTGTAACAGCACCATAAGCTAAGTAACGTTTGCTCTTTAATGAATGGCGACCTGACTTCCTTGTTGCACATCGAGTGTTTCAAATATATGCTTTTGCCTACTTTTTTCGATGAAATATTAAGATCTATTAGGTCAACATCAAGATATAATATGAAAACAGGTTAGGCGAAACTCTTTTTTAAAAAAATTACAAAATGAGGAGTTTTCTAATAAATTATTTATAAAAAATAAAAAAAAGATTGAAGTGGTGGAGGGTGGTGCTCATGATTATATTACAAAATTGAGTCAGACACCAAGGTTTGGTGTTCTGTCCATTATATGAAGCATCACCTAACACTTATATAATATTTAAAATAAAATAACAAGAATATATTTACGAACTTTTAGGTTTTGGGACACGTAGGTGTGTTTTAATAAAATTTACTAAATAAAAACTTTTTTCAAAAAAATTTAAAGGGATTCCTTAATTCAAAATAATAATTTTGTAGTTGTGTGGGTTATAAGTTAGAAACAGCAAACAAGGTTTGTTTATAAGTTAGAACTTAATAACAGAGAGTTGTTTATAAGCTGGACATTATAAACAATTGTATGAACAAGTTAGCCAGACAAAAAGTCTGGGCTTATAGCTAGCTATGCATAACTAGATAATGTAAGTATAAACATAAAGGGGCAGATTTTCAAAGGGGTACGCACGTAAGATACACGTGTACCCCCTGAAAACCTGCCCCAAGTTCCCCCTACACATGCCGAGCCTATGTTGAATAGGCTTGGTGGCGCGAGCAAGCCCTGGGAAGTGCGTAAGTCCCGGGGCGGCGTGTCAGGGGATGTGTTGTGGCGGTGCGTCAACCGGGGTGGGGCCGCGGGCGTGGTTCTGGCCTGGGGGAATTTCAGGGGCTTGGCCAAGGCCTCCAAAACTGCTCCCGGGCCGGGGAATCACGTGCCGGTGGCCAGGCCAGCGTGCGAGAGTTACGCCTGCCTCAGGCAGGTGTAACTTTTCAAACAAAGGTGGGGGGTTTAGATAGGGCTGGGGGGTGGGTTTGGTAGGGGAAGGGAGGGGAAGGTGTGGGGGGTGGAAGGAACGGAGGCAGGCTGCGTGGCTCGGCGCATGCAGGCTGCCGATTTTGCGCAGCCTTGCACGCACCGACTCCGGATTTTAAAAGATACGCATGTATCTATTAAAATCCGGTGTACTTTTGTTTGCCCCAGTCGTGCGAACAAAAGTACATGTGGGTGTACTTTTTAAAATCTGCCCCAAAGTGTATAAGCCAATAAATGTAAACATCTCATTCTATAGAAGTATATGCAAAATTGCAAATTAAAGTAATAATTTAATGAGTCTTTGTTTATAAGTTTGTGAGTCTATGAGCTATTAAATGTAAACAAATGAAAATATATATATTTGCTTAATATTGTGAGCTCGTGGCTTCTGTCTTATCTCTGATACATCAGGAGATAGCAGTCCGGGACCTGGTATTAGTCTGTATAGGTAAGTCTAACCATTTATCTTCTTTTTTCTGTATCATTCTTAGAAATTGCTTGATCAATTTTTACTCTTAAAGAATATATGAGCAATTTACTCATATATATTAAAAAAGCATATTCTTTTACTAATATGCTTTTGTCTGATTGAGTTGCTCTGTTTTTATAAATAATTATTGCTCTTACTAACACATTATCTCTTAGGAGTAATGATCTGTTTTACTTATATGGTATTGGGTCCTGGAGAGAGAGAGTGACCTTTAAGTATATTTCTTATTAATGGTCTTCTCATCCAGCACTTCCTGATAGAGTATGAACCCAAGACAATACAAACTCTCTCTCTCACACACACACAAATAGGCACTCGATCACACCCCCTCTCTCTCTCATACATACATGCAAACAGGCTCTCACACAAACCCTCTCTCATACACACTCACACATCTATATAGGTTCTTTCATATACCTTCTCTCTCACTTACACACATACTCACTCATAACCTCTCTTTCACACACACACACACACACACACACACACACACACACCCAGATACACATAGGCTCTCACTCACACCTTCTCTCTCTCACACACACACACATACTCACACATGCATACAGGCTCTCTCTCATACACACATACATGTCACAAGCTCTCTCACACACCTCTCTCACATGCACACACTCACACAGGCATATAGTCTCTCTCACATGCCTTCTCTCTTACATGCACACAGGTACTCACTCATACCCTCTCTCTCTCACACACACACACACCCCCCACACACACACATATGCACACAGGCTCTCACTCATACTCTCTTTCTCTCACACTCATGCACTCAGGCTCTCTTAGACATACAAGCATACTCACACATGCACACAAGCTCTCTCACACATACACACACTCAAAGATGCACACAGGCTCTTACTCTCACTCGCAGACATACATACACACACACACACACACACATACACATACAGACTCTCTCTCTTATTCTCATTCACACACAAAGGTACTCAAGACAGGCTCTCACTCTGTCTTACACACATATTTGCACGCACTCAGGGCCTCTCCCTTTCTTTCTCGGGCCATGGCCATGCCACTTTCTTCAGGCCTATCCAGGCTTCTTTTCTGAATGTGGCAGGATGGGTTCCTCTGCTGCCACACCACTCTTCAGGCCCTTCTGGAACCTCCTTTCAGCTGCAGTGGGATGGGCTCTACCATAGCCATACGTCTCTTCTGGCAATGGCAAGAAGGGCTCTGCTGCAGCCACACCACTCTTCAGGCCCTTCTGGAACCTCCTTTCAGCTGCAGTGGGATGGGCTCTGCCATAGCCATATGTCTCTTCTGGCAATGGCAAGAAGGGCTCTGCTGCAGCCACACCACACTTCAGGCCCTGTTGGGCCACTCTTCCACCCATGATGGGATTGACTCTGCCATTGCCACATCACTTTTCAGGCCCACTGGGCCTCTTTTACAGCAGTGGTGGAATGGGCTCTGCTGCAGCCACACCACTCTTTAGGCCACAAGATGAGGTGGCCACTGCAGGAGTGCTGTGGGGAAGCACTTTTTGCCATGCCCCAAATGTTTTCACTTGAAGCAGGTGCCTCAACCTGCCTCATGATAGAACCACTCCTGCTATGGAAGTAAATTTGACAGTTTGATTGTGTGTTGAGTGAAAAAATGCTTTTTTCAATTTGTTTTAAATCTGATGCTTTTAGTTTCATGGATTGTCCCTTAGTCTTAATACTATTTAAAAAGGAAAATAACCATTCCATATTTATTATTCAACTCATGGTTTTATAAACATCTATCATATACCCTCTCAACTATCTCATCTCCAAATTGAAGAGCTCTACCTTGTATAGCCTTTCTTTATAAGAGAAGCAAAAGAAATCATTAAGTGTGCAGCTATAGCACAGTAAATCAGTGCTGGGACTGAAGGCCAGCATGCACTTCCAGGCCCTGCCCCTCACATGGATTTCCTTAATGACAGGAAGCCCATGCAGAAGAAAAAGACAGAACCGCAGCAAGTTCTGTGACTGCATGCTAACTGCAGGTCCTACACTGATTTCCTGTGCTATAGCTGCAATTGAAGGTCACCATCACTGTCATTGGTGGGCTGCGCTAGAGACCAAACACTGCCTGCTTTGAATGGGTGCGGTATCCTCTAGGGCAGAGCTTTCCAAACTGTGTGTCGGGACACGTTAGTGTGTCGCCTGCAGTGTGCAGGTGTGTCGCGCAAGCCCGGTCAACTCTGATGCGACTTTGGGCTTTTTTTTTCTAGAGATTCACTTTTTTTTTTCAGTTTATGGGTTGCTTATTATTGGGTGATTTTTGCTGTCAATCGCGTTTTTTGGGGGGGCTTGGTGGGTGGAACGAGCCCAGCCATCCTTGCATTGGCTGCTGCTGCCGATGAGGCCTGGCCATGAGGAGTACTGACTGCAAGCAGCAGTGTCTGGTGATCATGGAAGGGAGTGAAGCACTTAACTGGCAACAATCAAAAAGACGAGGTACATGAGTGTGGGGGCCAGACATGTGCTGGGGAGAGAGAGATGAGTGAGTGGGGGGCAAACGTGCTGGGGGGACAGACATGTGCTTGAGGGGGAGAGATATGAGTGTGTGGGGGCCAGACATGTGCTGGGGGGAGGAGAGAGATGAGTATGTGGGGGACAGACAATTTTTTTTTTATTATTGTTTCTCATAAATTATAACAACAACATGAATCTTGGAATATATATTTTTAATATAAATTTAAGGTTTTCATGAGATAGGTTGTGTCGTGAAACATTTTATTTATGTATATATTTAAGGAAACATACATAAATTGTCGAAATATGTTTCGTTTGTTTAACCTTTAACCTCTGGTTTACTAGTAGACTGAATTACCGTGTCGTGAAATTATGTTTGTCTAAAAAGTGTGTCACCAACATGAAAAGTTTGGAAAGCTCTGCTCTAGGGTTATTGACCTAGTTGCCTCCCCTAATACTGGTCCTACCTCGCTCTCTCTCCCCCATGCTCTGCCCAGTGTCTCCTTGAATTCCTCCCCATATTCCTCCCAGTGTATTCCTCTTTCTTACTCCATCCCATATCTCTCTCTCCATCAACCCCATTCCCTTCTATTCCCTTCTATTCCCATCATCTCCCTTCCTTTCATCTCCTTCTTTTCTACATCTTCTATCCATCTCCCTCCTTCTGTTGTGTTCCGTGCCCGTGGCCGTCCACGGGCGCGGCCCCCTACCTCCACCACAGCGGTGACCTGCCATGGCAACTCCTCACATGCTCCCTGGGGCCGGTGCCTATCACCCCGGGGATGGTCCGCAGTCTGGCCGCCCGCTGGGGAGCCGTCCCTGCGCCTCCCTCGCGGAGCTCTGCTGGCTTTCCTCCTCCTCGGAAATCCAAGATGGCCACCGCCATCTTTAGGCACGAGGCCACGCCTCCTGCTGGATTTAAAGGGACCTGATCCCTTTAATGATACTCACCTGCTTTCAATGATCCAAGCAGAGGAAGTATTTAAGGAGGTTTCCTCTGCTCATTCCTCAACTTGGCATGTGGCGCAGTGCCTAAGTTGAAGAACACCTTCATCTGAAGATTGTGGGATTGAGTCCGACTCTCGGCGCCTACAAGAATTGATTCCATGTTCCTGGATAGTAGCCCACACTTCCTTGGACTTAAGAACACTTGATTCCAAGCTTGGGGGTTGAAGCTCCCCCTTCAAGAATTCTTAGAACATTTGCAGGACCAGTGATCCAGAACATCTGCAAGCTCAAGTGATCCAGAAGACTCACCACCATGTTCAGTTGCTGCTTGGGTCATCCTGGCCCTTGCTCCTGTCGATCGGCTGTCCTCAACTGTCTGTCCAGGACTTCTGGTTCCCCTGATGGTTGGAGACGTGGCCCGGTAGGGATGAAAGACTGAGCACTGCTTCGAACCGTCCTCCAATGCTGTCTAGTCTGCTTGCTTCGGTGAGTTCCCTGTGCTCAGACTCTGGTTCCTGTTTCATCTTGGTGTTCCCAGTTCCTGACTTCGGATTGGCTTACGGTGATTCTCTGGCACACAACTTTGGACTGGTGAGTGTCAACCCTCTGGCACTTGACCTATGACTCCTTCAAGACCACTGTCTCCAAGGGCCCACCTAAGTCCCAGCAGCCTGGGTCTCTATGGGCTCCTCCTGGGGGGACTGCAGACCACCAGTGGTGAAGACTGCCCATCTGCTCACCTCCTCATCCGACTCCACAGTAGCTCCTGTCTTCAGTACCAAAGGTCAGCTGCTCTCCTCCTCTGTCGTGCCTCACCACCCGACGAGAGAACCTACAGATCCTCTGCAAGGTGTAACATCCCCTCATCGGCCCAAGGGTCCACAAGCCTGAGCATAACACATAACACCTTCACAAGTATATATCACTAAATTTCAAAACTGCATCCCCTGTCACCCTATTGGAATGTCTTTTATGATTCATTTATGGCAGCCAGACTGCTCTGTATGTCCTGATAATGTCATCTTATGCTCATTTGACCTGAAGAAGAAAGTATTAGCTCTCGAAAGCTAATCAAGAAATGTATTGTTAGTCTAATACAAAAGTATCACCTTATATGTATATATTATTTGTTAATCTTTATTTCTGTGTATTCCAGTGGAGTAACATGGCAACTAAACTACTTTATTCACTTAGCAGGTCAGGAATCTTGCTGACAGTCACGGACCTCCTGGGACAGGCATAGCACTAACAGCAATGGTGACTTCCGGGTTTGGTGTTGCGTGTCCTGGCCGCGCTAGTGCTGCAGCCAGGCCTTCTCACCTCACTCAGGCTGGTCCTGGTCCGAACTCCCTTGCAGCCGCAGCCAGCTCCTCTCGGCCACGGCGCTCCATGGCATCCCCAGGCCTGTCAGGGCCTTCAGATTCTGTCTTGTTCCGGTGTTCCTGTGTTCCCATGGTGCTCTTTGTGTTCCAGTGTCACTCCAAGTATGAGGTGGAAGAGCATCTGGGTTCAGGGGGTGGAAGGGGTACACTACAGGCAGATATCTACTCATTCAGAAATGTGACACACCTTATCTGAGGTCTGACGCTGTCAAGTTTCACACACACACACATACACACACACACCCCCAACACAAGGAATAAAGAGTATGAGTCATAGGTGGAATGGTCTTTGAGTAAGCGTGAGTCCATTTTCTCCCCATAAGATACAGTCATATCTCTGATGCACCCATTGTAAACAGTGGAAGCACAGGATCACTTGGGCTGAAAGACAATCTGTGCAAAATGGATGCACACACACTGCCTGCTCTGGGGAATGCATAAGTATGGTAATAGAGGGTTCAATGAGGTAAACATCACCCCCAGACACAGCATGTCACTCACCCAGACGTACCAGTCACAAATATGTATTGGTTCTTTTTGGGGGACAGAATACCTCCAGCAGTTTGTGCACCTACTCATGGCCAATGAGTATGTTCCTGGCATGTCTGTAATCCTACATCATTGATGACTCTGGCTACCTGGTCCCTAAGTGATAATGAGGGAGTCAGAGTCCAAAGTACGCACAGAAGATTAGGTACACCTGCCAGCATGATGACATCTATGAGAAGCATAGGCACTTACATGGGCCCCTCAAGCCCTCGGAGGGCAAGACATGCTTGTCTTGAAAGAGACCAACACAGAAAGTGCCTAAGCCATTATGCCAACTATATGACACCTCTGGGAGCAGTTGCTCCATACATTCAACACAATGACAGGTTTCCAAATGAGGCAGGCTGTATGCCCCTGAGGTCAGCAGATGACAACAGCTTCTCTAGCCTTTATGTTATACACAGATTTGATGACAGAGTCTATCAGCAACCTGCCCTCCTTACCACTAACTGTAAAAGTGACAAATACCACATGAGGCACAGCTTATAGGACAGCAAGTCTTCCAGCTTGGCCACAAGTCCTGCTAGCCATGTGGATCAGCAAGGTCCTACAACCATACAACCCCTGAAAGGTGGCGAGTGATCTTGGAAACGGACCATTCTGCAAGTTGTTTGCCCCAGGAGTACTTAGCCTATGTGCTTTAAGAGTGGCCACAGATAGCATAAGGACTGTAACTGATATGAGCTATCACAATAAGCAAACTACTCTGCATATTTTCTAGGTATATACATACATAAAGCAGACCATATGCCTAGCCCTAAACTAGACCAGCCAAGGGTCTTGCAGCACAGTGACATCTCCAAATTTGACTAATGCTACCTGTGACGAATCAGGCGAGGCAAATAGCTTCTAACATACCTTTGTGTTGGGTTCAATGATATGAACCTTTTCTTAGGAGACATATGGATTCTGTTAGAACTATACTGTCATGGTGACATTTCTGAGGTAATTTGCAAATACAAATGAAGCCATGACACCATCTGATTCCCAAGCCTGCCTTCACACAGTCTGACCAGCATCCTTGTGTCGCTCCCTGAGAAGCTAACCTAACCAACATGGCATCCCAATGCCAAGACCCTCACCATCTAGACATGATAGTTGACATTTTGCCTAGGTAGGTGTAGCAGAGTGCATCTGTGTATGGGTGCATGCAACCATAAAGAGGTATGCTACTTTGTGGGAATGCCACCATATTGCACAGGCACTTTACTAAAGGTTGTAAGTGAAAGCCTGCTAGGTGAGTACTATGATGTCAGCAGTGGCTCTGAAACAGCTGAGGCAGTGATGTCAACAGTGTCTTTGTAGGCCCATGTGACACAAAGCATCCCAAGTACAGGTGCATAACTTCACATGCACACATTTGTCAGCTATGGGATGAGGCTGTAAAATAGGAACTCTGAGATTGATACCTTAAACTGTCTACCTGTAGCTTTAGACTGTGCCTTAAAGCGTCAGAGCAATTTGTAATTTATAGATTTCTAGAGCTGTTGCTCTCCATGTTCAAAGCACAACTGAAGTTCCATCACACCCATGCCACTATCTCACCCACATGTGAAGGCTAGGATAGGGTCTGAGGGGGAGGCCCGACAAACAAACTGCCGCAAACTAGGCAATCCTATCCAAACTATCTGGTGACACATACCTCTTTTAGACTCACTATCAGTCAGAAAACATTAGTCCAGCTACATGTATTTGGTGTTACCTTTACTTTGACTACAATTTTTCAAGTACAGTCTAATGCTCCATTGTCAAGATGAAGCCTAAGTAGGCATATGTGTTTTCTGTAACACACTGACCCAGACAGAGGTTCAGTGAGTAGAAGAAAGATGATAGAGAGGTGTTATAGTTAGTGAGGTTTGGGTGGACCCTTGGACACTGTGGCAACTGACCATGCCCACGGGGGGAAGTCCCATGAGGGGCCACAGGTCAGGCTCAGCTCTGGACACACAAACACAGATAGTTCTTTATTTAGACTGTTTGAGAAACCACCAGAGGTGGCAGTAGTGAGTAGATGATGTAGCCCGGCTGGGCTAGTATTCCCCAGGGCGCTGGAACAGCGGTTTCTCTGGTAGCAGTGCTGTATTGGAGAGAACTGAGAAAGTGAGTACAATAGAACATTCACAGAGTCCCAAATATGAGAAGCCCCGAGATAGGGAGAGCTGGCCCTCGAGGAGCAAGTACCAGATCCCTGGAGGTAGAGAGACTTGTTGGCAAAGTACTCACACAGCAGTTCCATGTAGGAGATGGCAGTGGTGCTGGAACAGGGGCAGGCCCTCGAGGAGTGAGTACCTGGTTCCAGGGAGACAGCTCTGAGGATTAGATGATAGTAGTACTCACTGATGGTGTCTGTTGCGAATTCTTCCAAGTAGAAGAGGAGATAGATGCAGGCAGCGGGTCAGGGAACATGGGCCCTCGAGAGCGAGTACCGGTTACCTGATAGCGACCTGAAAGAAGCAGAGGCCCCCGAGGAGCGGGTACCCCGTTAGCAGAAAGAGTCCAATGGAAGTTGGAAGGCAGAGTAGCTGGGTATGGAGAACGAATCCCATCCGTAAGATTACCCTTGCTAACTCAACAGCTAGCAATAAACAGCAGGCTTAAATATCCGGGCAGCGTGACATCATCACAGGGGGACGTCCCTGAGGAACACGCCATTGAGGAAATAAGAATGAGAGCCGCGCGGCACACGTGCCCTAAGGTACCTGAGGATGGCATGGCAGGCAGCGCCCAAGCTGGTCCGGGGATGCTGGAGAGGACAGCAGGCAGACGCCACGGCAGCCAGGAGGAGTCGCAGAAAAGGAAAGGTAGACGGAATGAAGCCGACGGGCAATGACGGTCACAACAGTACCCCCTTCAAAGGGCGGTCTCCTCTGCGGGTACCAGGTTTTGGTTTCCAAGGATACGCGAGATGAAACTGATGGAGCATCTCTTTGTCAAGGATATTAGCCAGAGGCTTCCAAGGATTTTCTTCGGGGCCAAAACCTTCCCACGAAAGAAGATATTCCCAAGTCCTGCCTTGTCTTTGGACATCAAGGACAGCTTCAACCTTGTATTCTAGGTCATCTTCTGCATTGATGGGAAATGGTTCCTGAGACTTGGAAGAGAACTCACTGAAAATGAGTGATTTCAAAAGTGAAACATGGAAAGCATTGTGGATGTTTAATCCAGGTACTAGCTTCAGATTGTAAGTGATATTGCCAAGACGTCGGAGGATTGGAAATGGTCCAACATAGCGAGGAGCAAATCGAGTGGAGGGTAACTTCAGTCTAAGGTGCTTAGTGGATAGCCAGACTTTGTCACCAGGTTGAAAGACAGGTGCTTTTGGCTCGATCACTCGCTTTGAGTAGCATTTCTTTCGTCTGAGTCCATAATTGATGGATATCATCAGCATTGGATTGAGCTGCTGGGGACGTCACTGAGAGCTTCAGTGGAAATGGCGGTGAAGGTGAATGTCCATATACTACTTCAAAAGGTGTTGATCCAGTGGATGATACTAGATGAGAATTAATGGCGAATTCAGCCCATGGTAACAGTTCGGCCCAGTTATTCTGACGGCAACTCACATAGGCCCAAATGAACTGTTTCAGAGCCTTATTCATCCGTTCTGTTTGGCCATTTGATTGAGGATGATAGGCAGATGTATAATCTAGAGAGATGTCGAAAACTTGCACAAAGCCTTCCAGAATTTTGCTGTGAACCGTGATCCTCGATCCGAGACTATGTGCTTCGGTAGGCTGTAAAGGCGAAAGATATGGGTTATGAAGAGCTTCGCAAGCTCCAAGGCTAAAGGTAAGCCAGGCAGTGCCACGAAATGGGCCATCTTGCTGAAGCGGTCGACTGTGACCCAAATGGTATTCATACCTCCAGAGAGGGAAAGATCAACTACAAAGTCAGTAGCGATATGCGTCCAGGGCTGTTCCGGAGCTGGAAGCGGTTACAGCAATCCCCACAGTTGGCCAGAAGTAGGTTTGTGCTTGGCACAGTTGGCACAAGATGCTACGTAGGAGAGTTTATCTTCCTTGATAGTTGGCCACCAATAATACTTCTGGAGTTTCAGCAGGGTACGGCGTTGACCAAGATGGCCAGGCAGCTTGGAATCGTGTGCCCAATAGAGCACTTTCTTCCTGAGGTGTTTAGGCATGATGGTCTTACCAGCAGGCACCGAATGAGTGGCCGCCAAGATGACTTTCTTCGGGTTGATTATATGCTGAGGTTCTTCTGGAACATCCTCCGAGACAAAAGAGCGTGACAGGGCATCAGCTCTGGTATTCTTGTCTCTGAGGCAATATTTGAGCACGAAGTCAAAACAGTTAAAAAATAAGGACCATCTGGCTTGCTATGGTTAAGACGTTGCGCATGGCGGAGATACTCTAGATGTTTATGGTCCGTAAACACGGTAATTTGTTGTTGAGCGCCTTCAAGCCAAGGCCACCATTCCTCGAATGCCAACTTAATAGCTAGGAGCTCTCCATCTCTGACCCCATAGTTCTTCTCTGCCGGAGAGAAATGTCGCGAGAAGAAGGAGCAGGGACGTAAGGATTTGGAGTCTCCGGTTTGGCTCAATACAGCCCCCACACCGACATCAGAAGCATCGACCTGCATGATGAATGGCTTGTCAGGGTCTGGATGACGCAGGCATGGTTCAGTGGAAAAGGCAGTCTTTAGATCCTTGAACGCGGATATGGCCTTCGCAGACCATTTAGAAGCATTGGCCCCTTTCCGGGTCATTGCAGAGGGCATAGTTAAAGAAGAATAGTTCTTTATAAAGCTTCTATAGAAATTAGTGAACCCCAAAAATTGTCTCAAGGCCTTCAGGCTGGTAGGTTAGGACCAATTTTTAATACTCTCTTATTTTTGGGAATCCATCTGGAAGCCATCTTTAGACACAATGTAGCCAAGAAAAGGCACAGAGTCCTTATGGAATTCGCACTTGGATAGCTTGGCATAGAGCTGATGTTCTTGAAGTCTTCATAGTACTTGTTTGATGTCCTCTAGATGAGTAGACAAGTCCTGAGAAAATATCAGGATATCATCTAGGTACACTACAACACTCTTGTACAACAGGTCCCGCAAGATGTCGTTCATCATATTCTGGAACACAGGCCGAAGGGCATTACTAAGTAATTGAAATGACCATCTCAAGGGTTGAAGGCTGCTTTCCATTCGTCGCCACTGTGAATGCAAACTAGGTTATAGGCTCCCTTTAGATCAAGTTTCGAGAATATCTTGGCAGCTTGAAGCCGGTCGAACAGCTCTGAGATTAAAGGCAGGGGATATCGATCTTTGATCGTGATCTCGTTCAGACCTCGAAAGTCGATACAAGGATGTAAGGTACCGTCCTTCTTCCCCACAAAGAAGAAGCCTGCACCGGCTGGAGACTTTGATGGTCTAATGTATCCTTTCTGTAAATTCTCCTCGATGTACTCGGACATAGCCTTATTCTCTATTGTAGAGAGTGGATAGACACGTCCTTTAGGAGGTTCAGTGTTCGGTTTCAGTCATAAGATCTGTGTGAAGGAAGGATGTCAGCAGCTTCTTTGGAGAACACATCAACGAATGATGTGTATTGAGGCAGAAGTCCTGGCATCACTGGAGAGCGAGAGATGTCCTGGCATCACTGGAGAGCGAGAGATGGTAACCCCAGAACGATAGGGTGCATGACCTTCTCTAACACAAAGAAGGAAATTGACTCAGTATGGAGGGCTCCGGTGCGGAGGGTTACTGGTTCAGTGCGACGGGTCACGTCACCCGGCAAAGGCTCTCCATGGATAGATGATAAGAGCAGTGGAATCTTCAAAGAGACGAGGGGACTCCTCAAATGTTCCACTAGGCGTCGAAGTATAAAGTTGCCTCCTGCCCGTGAATCCACCAGGGCTAGAGTTTGAATTTCGGACGGTCCGCAGATTAGGGAGACTGGGAGAGAGAGCAGAGGAGTGGGTGTAGTAAGGTCTAAGAACAGTCCTCCCGCAGGACTGTTGGGACCATCGTGACCAGCTTGTCCACAGTACATACACAGGCCATGCCTCTTCCGAAGTCTCTCTTTTGAAGTCAGGTGACTGCGACCAAGTTGCATCGGTTCTTCTCCACTGGCGACAGGTATTGCTGGAACTATCTGGAGTGCAGGTTTAGCACGAACCTCCTTCTGACCCGGTCCTTTACTAGGCTTGAGTTCTTTCACCTTATCACGAAGCCGGTGGTCAATTCTAGTGGCCAAAGCCACAAGTTCATCCAGCGAGTCAGGTGTCTCACGAGCGGCCAGCTCGTCTTTCAAGCGAGTATCCAGTCTTCTGAAGAAGAGGGTTTTCAGACATTTAGAATCCCAGCATAATTCGGTAGCAAGAATCTTGAACTCTTGCTACCGGTTGCCTTGCTTCAGGTCCACCAGAGCAGAACCAGCAACAGTCACTCAAGCAGGATCATTAAAAATGGATTTAAACAAATCCAAAAATCCATCAATATCCTGCAGAATTGGATCCTTACATTCCCACAGAGTTGAGGCCCAAGACAAGGCCCTTCCCTCAAGATAAGATAGAATATAAGTAGTCTTGGCGTAGGCTGTGGGGAAGTGAGAAGGCTATAATGGAAAATGCATGCAGCACTGATTTAGGAAACCTCTAGTTCTTTGAATCTCTCCAGAGAAACGAACTGGAGCAGCCAGAGGTACCATAGTCTTTATAGTTACCTCAGGTAACTGATCTTCATTACTGGAAGCAGCACTTTGATTCTTCTGTGCGTGCAGCTGATGAAACGCAGAAGTAAGTTTCTCCAATGCATCCTGTTGTTCAGCAGTGCTCAGGGCCAGGCCGGGAATGGCCTGCAAGGCATTGAGCTGTGCCGGATCTGGGGATCCGGAAAGGCCGGCAGGTGGACGCCGCGGCAGCCAGGCGTCCATGAGGAGCAGGAGTTGCCGCAGAAAAGGAAAGGTGGGCGGAGTGAAGCCCTCAGGCAACGACAGTTGCAACAAGAGGAGAGTAGGTGCAAACATTTTACTGGCCTCCCTTCCATGGAAGGGGAAGGGGTAGTTGAGGCCTAACAGCAAAGTAGCATTCTATGAGGCTTTGCTGAAGCTGGCTGCCACTCAGCTTGTTCGGGAGCACAGGGGGCATCCAGGGGTAGATCTGAAAGTATCTACATTGGTATGTCATGGCGTAGAGCAAGATTATAGAATACACAGCAGAGCAGCATTATATCTCTTACCTTTGGGTGGGGCATACATTAAAGCACCACCCGTTTTGTCCAAACAGCGAAATCTATTTTTGAGAACTCTGAAGGTGCGTTCTATGACACAGCAGTTAGAACATAAAGCCTCGTTGTAGCTCGTCTCTGATGGCATGTTGGGAATAGCAAAGGGGGTGAGAAGCCAGTTCCTGCAACCATATCCCGAATCTCCTGTGGCAAAGACAGAATGGGGGCATCAATCACACCACAGTCACTTTGACATCTTGCTGCCAAAGCACAGCATGCAGTAAGACAGTAGAAGCTAGTTTCAAACTTAACCTGAACCTTAAAAGCCTATGTCCCTACCCTATGTGCATGCCACCTTTTTCTGGAACACTATATGACCAGTATAGCATTAGCTGAATCTAAGTCACATCTTTCTGACTACTAAACTGTGTCTGGGGATTCAACCAAATGTGTGGCAGCTCCTCACAACCAAGCTAAGGCTACTAATTCCTTTACCTAGACACACATAGATTCTGAAAAACTTGCTCTCAATACTCACAAATTCGGGTTATAGGAGCATTAGCACGCAGGAACACAGCAGTACACTCATTTGTAATCAAGAGGTAGTGGGTGGTGCTACCATTTTGGTGTTGCCCTGGGTGGGACTCTTTTAGGTGGGCTTGCCTCAATAGTTTCAGCCTCTGCATCCTCCTGTTGTATGCTGGCCCCTGGACATGGGGCTTGCATGCCTAATGCTAGCTCATGTGAAGCCAATGGGCGACTGCAACACATTAACATATGTCCAGGAACGTCAGATTTGTGGAAGCAACCACTTGTGCTGGCTGGCTCTGTGAGCTTCAAGCATTATCAACCTTTTTGGCATGGAAATGCTTTACACATCATATGGTGCTTTTTGTCACCTCGGGTAAGTTCATTTCTCAGGGGCAGCATCTTCTATAGGACTCCGTTGGAACAAGGCAAACATACTCCCTACAGGCTCACTGTAAGTGCGCTGTACCCTTTAACCTGCAATGGCTGCGGTGCACTGGCATTCCACAGTACCCATTCTGTCCTATGATAACAACAGATTATGGTTTGCTGGGTCCAGGCACACACTGTTCAGCAGCTTGTCACACTGTGACACCTTTGGCTGAGAGTTGGGAGGACGTCCGGTTAGAGGGTGCCTCAACAGGCACAGTGTTAGAGCCATGGCAGCCTCATGGCCTACTTCCCCACATCACACTTTTAGAATAGATCCCCGTGCACAACATGCTTTACATTATACACATTTGGTGTGCACGTCAGGCCACATAGGCTTCTACACTATCACTGTTCCTTAAGCCTGTCTGTCCCCTGTTTGACCTGCCCTGCTTGAGAAGGGCAATCTTTACACCTATAGACCACTGTACAGCTTCATGCAGCTTCCCTTTAAGGCACAAGCACATCAGTTGTGCTGCTTATCAAATGATGAAGTGCTTGTGGCAGATAATAGTCAAGGGCACAGTATGGCCCTTGGGAAGCTGACATGTGTGTGGACTCCCATGTGGCTGCTCATTGCAGACTGCACAGTTTATTACTGAGATCAACTGACATGGTATGCCAGATGCATGTTAGTGCTGCCGAAAAAGGAGCACCACCCACACAGAGTATGGGGGCTCCATACTGGTGTATTCAGAGTTTTACTGACTCAGCTGGTTTCTGTTTGAAGAATGAACAGGACCATTCATGGGCAGGTTCCTATTGCCTTGCTTGACATGCTCACTGTGCCCTTCAAAGAATGGAAAAGCTTTCATTTACGCTTTCCCTGACAGACTCCATCAGATTATGTCTCCCGTCTGTGACTACAACCCTGATTAGCATGTAGAAGAACACCTGCTAGAGGTCAACGCTTTCAGGTCTCCATTCAGCACTACATGCTGTGTTGCCATTGGATTATCTGTCCCTCAACACAGATGTTAATGTTAAGGCCATCATTAAGGTGTGCAGGTTATTCCAAACCTGACCAATGGTGAAATACCCAGAATACTACTACTTTCACATCTGACCTTGTACTGTTACTGAAGACATGAGGCCTAATGACTAACCTACTGTACTTATATTAAGTTAGCATATGCATGTAATATGTGAACATGAGCACCTAAGCACCTCAGTCCTTGAAAAAAGCCAACATAGAAATGGTGAATGTAAGGCTTGCCAAACCAAAAGGCAAGTTTTTAATGCAGTTCTAGCCATGTCCATTTAATTCCACATCACTGGTGCAACATTTTCAGACAGATATCACTCCATTAAATGAGCTTCAATATCGTATTGTGCCTAGCCATTAGCTATACAACCCAGACCACATTTCTATGCAAATGCTGTGATGGAGGGCGGTGAAGAATGTGAGTGAAATGCACACAGTGAGTGATCAAGGCAGCCATAGTACTACATTTCACAAGACACATATATTTCCAGTATGGAGTACATGTCTGTATCCAAGCTGAAACTCCTTATTATGGCCCATGTGAATGCACTTTTTGCTAGTTTGTGCAAACCCGCTCTGGCTCACCACACTTTTACTGCAAATGGGTCAATGATACTCGTTCATGCACAATGATTCTGTATAGCAGCTTGCAGGAAACAGAGTCATGTGCATGCCACACCATAGAATACTGTCATTTCACGTACGTGCAATTACAGAACATGTGGCCAGATTTAGGAAGTTCTGAAAACCACTGACCTTCACACAAGTATATGGCGCAGCAGAAGCTGATTATTGTCACGGACATTAAGGAGGCATCATGATGTGTTAGGCCTCCAATGTGTTCCCTGGTTGACATTGCTGTGTATTGAGTATGTGCTGGCCAGGCCCTCACACATACCACCTGTAGAGTGAAAGGTTGTCATTGTAGCTGCAAGCCACAGAAGACGATGATATTGAGGCTTCATTTATCTTGGCCTAGTGAAGGTGCACGTGAGTCGGTATACCTCATTAGCCACAATGACCTTATTTGATCCAGCCATATGCATATGACAGTGATGTCATTGGTGAGAGACAGAGGTAATAGCCCTAAAATGTACACATGTATGATCCTTTCCTTTCTGCTGAAAGAGATGAGAGCAGTCATTGTGCTATGACTGATTAAGTGAATGGTGTACACTACTTTGCCCATTTCCACTTTACTTCACTATCCAGCAAGTGCTTAGACACATTGCAGTTAATGCTTACCACGCAAAGAGCACATCATCAGTGGCAGTAGCCGGCTGTTATGCAGATCAATTGTGAGACATTTGGATGCACGCATTGTATCCCTGGCTGCCCTTTAGGGGTGCATGGTTTCGGAAAGGGAAAGGGAAACTCAATGCACAGTGCTGTCACTAACACACCCATCACTATAATGATCACCAAAGTGGTAAGGGAATAAATAAAAGGTTACGTCTCCTGTGTGCTGTATTGTGGGCACGTGTGCTGAATGGCTAGAAAGTCCATGCTGCAATATGAATGACATGTAAAGTCTTGCCCCACTCTACCAACCTCCATTCTGTCGACAAGTATGTATGCGGTTCATGAACCCAGTGCTCCGTCCATGGTGAAGTACAGAACCACAGGGGCAGTAGTTAGCCTACAGTGCTTGCACCGGAAGCATGACCCTGTAACGTGATTATAGTGGGACATCTCATTGTGTGTGTATGCGACAGATGCAGCCATGATGCCATTCACAGCATATGGTCATACACAGCCATAACAGACATGCCTATTTTACCAAGGGAAAGGGGCTGTAATGATTGTCACTCACATGTACACATGTTCACATACAGAGTCTACCATTTATTAGATGTACGCTGTTATGGGCCATCAGCTAACATTTAGAGGAGCAACCACAAGAATGTTTTGACTGAACACACTCAGTAAGTCATGCAAGTAGCATTACACAGATAAGGTGTTCCCAGTACAGGGGCTTCTACCTATAGTCCGCCATACTTCCCCTGCTGGGGGAAAGGAGAGTCCCATGCCTTCGTTAAAAGTGTGTCTGTATAAGGTGCTGGCGAAGCTGGCTGCCACTATGTTCTCCTGGAGTTGTGCACGCACACATGGGAGATCAGGTCTGAGATCAGGATGTATAGACATAGGTATTCCATGGCGAACAGTCACATTATGGAAAACACAGTACAGCAAAATAATCCCTGTAGCTTTGGGGGGAGCATAGATTAAAGCTCCCCCCATCTTGTCCAAACATCAAAAGCGGCTTTTCAGAAGGCCGAAGGTACGTTCTATGACTGAGCATGTGGCAGATAAAGCATCACTGTATCTCATCTGTTGCGGCGTGTGAGGCTGGAGTATGGGGGTCATAAGCCAGGGCCTGCATCCATACCCTGAGTCTCCTGTAGCAATGACAGATGTAAGCCATTACACCTCACCATCTTTGTGTCAGATGTTACTACGTCACCACTACAACCAATACAACATCAGCTGTCCCTTTTTTAAATTTTTACACCATATTCTGGCTACTACATTTTTGTGTTGGCTTCTGCAGGTGTGGTGCTATTTGGAGGTATAGCATGACTGGCCCTCATAACGACACTAATGTTACCGGTGTGTATCTGCATGCTCACCTTCCTATCATTCATGCTTCGATACCTGTGCTAAGAGGTTAGGCGTGACCTAATGCTATCATTGCTCTAGGACATATGTGTTCTGCATTATGTAGCTTACCTTTACAAAATATATCCATCGGTAACAAGGCAGGCAGCGACATGCACAGCTGAATGATCGAGGGACAAGGCTCTGACGAGGATCCTAAACCTCAGTAACAGAGCAGAGCTAACATCATGGTGTCAGCTATGGGCACCATTCACCACTGACAATGACATGAACCCTTGCAAGAGTAAATAAGTGGAAGAGGCCAACTAGTGAAATCAAGTAAGAAATGCATACAACATATAGGCCGCTTCATATTGCCCAGAGGCAGGTGCAAAAGGTAAAACAAAAATTTGGGGGCGGGGGGTTTAGAGTAGGGTTGGGGGGGAGAAAGGTTAGGGGAAGGGGTCAGAAGGTCAGGTTAGGGGGGAGGGAATGGGGGAAGGCTACGCGGCTCGGTGCACACAAGGTGCACAATATTGCACCCCCCTTGCACGCGCTGACCCCGGATTTTATAACTTGCGCGCGCCTGCATGCAACCTTTCAAAATCTCCCCCTTAATGTAAATTGCATTAAACCACACTACCCGTGTTAAGCCAGGGAAAGTTAACACCTCAAGAGACATCGTTAACTTTGGCTGAAAGCATCAACAGGGTAGTCAACAGACACTGGGGGCTTGCCAACATCTCAGTGCCCTCACTCCTGCCTGTGAGCCTAAAAGTAGCCTGCAGCCCTCACTGCCCTCTTCCTACCCCCATCCCCAGTAGACAACCTCCTTACCCCAGCAGAAACTCTCCTTAGCATTATTCTCCTGCAGCCCCCGCCCTCCCCTCCAGGTTCCTTCTCCTTTCCCCAGACCTCTGCAACCCAAAAATGTTAGGTGACAGGGTCCCAGCACAGAAGTATTACAGCTAGTATCCATATTTAACACGGCTCTAGCTGACCTGGTGCTTGGGCAAACGGAAGCTTCAGGTCTGCATGCACTAATTTGAATATCAGCACCAGTGGGGAAGAAGTGACTGGGCATTGCTTCTATCCCAGGGACCCTGTCATCTAACATTTTTGGTAAAGTGGATACAGGCAGGCAGTGAGGGGCTCTTTTTGTTTTGAGGGAAAATGGGGGGGGGGGGGGGGGGAGGGTTTCTACTGGGAAGAAGAATTTGTCTGCCGGTGGTTGGAGAGGATGCTTGGGCTCTGTGGCTCTTTTGGCTTGCAGGTGGGAGTGGAAGGATGCCTGTCGCAGAGAACCACAGTTGGTAAGGCGTATATGTAACTGCTGCTCATGAAGCCATGTTACACATAGCACAGTATTTTTACTAAGGGTTCAATGCCCTTTAGTACAGTGTTTCCCAACCTTCTCCAGGAGGCACACCTAACCAGTCAAGTTTATAATTGTTGCGCCCGTCGGTCGCAGACGGCTGCGACCTCTGTTGCTCACCTCTCTTTTCCCTACACCAGTGATTCTTGGAAGAATGGCGGCCTCCGCTTGCAAACGCCACCTTCCCCGGCATGGCATGGGCGATCCCATCCGCCATCTTGAATCGGGGATTACCTAGGGCACGTGCGCGTGCCAGGCCCTCTCTTATACACGTCATGGCGGGAACCTTGGGGGCATCCCCTCCGCATGATGTCTCCCGACAGTATATTTAAGCTATCCGGCCTATGCTTCCTACGATTTAGCAAGGACTTCCTTCCTGCTGAATTCCACTCCACTTGGAGACGCTTCGCTATTCGCTACTCTGAACTGTTCTTGAACTCCGGGACTTGGATGCTGTAGGTACCCGCTCCTCGGGGGCCTTGTTGCATTCTGGCTATCTGCTCCTCAGAGGGCCTTCCTGCCTGGAGAATCCATCTACTCTTGATTGGGACCCAGCCTTGTTCAGCCTCATAAGTACGCTTCACTTTGCTACCATCTTGCTGACGGAACCTCCGGTGTACCCCTTGTCTCAGGCCACTATTGTGCTTACCTCAGCAAACCATCTTCTGCACTTCAGAGTGAGTACCTTCATCTATCCAGCTCTGCTGTCCTCCTGCAATTCTCTTATCAACGACTGTGCTGATTCTCAGCGTACCCCGCGCTGCGGGCCACTACCGGATCTACCCTGAGAAGTGTATCATCTGGAGGAGTTCCCTGGCGTACCCTGCTCTGCAGGCCACTACCAGGGATATCATCACTGAGCAACCTTACTACTCTGGGCTGTGTCTTCCTTCCCACTCGGTGGGTACTTCATCTGCGTACCAGTCTAATAGAGTCTCGTTACTATCTGTGTCCGTCTCAGCTGAGGCCATGCCTATCGTGGTGAGTCCCCACAGGGCTCCTCCCTGTGGGTGGAGACAGCTCTCACTACGATCCAGGGTCTCCAACCATACCAGAACATAACGAATATGAATGTGCATGAGATGATTTGCAGACATTGGACACTAGGCGTATGCAAATCTACCTCATACATATTTGTTGTGGTAATCCTGAAAAGCCAACTGGATAGTGGTGCTGCCAGGAAAGGGTTGGGAAACACTGCTTTATGGATCTCACATTTACCGTGAGATAACTATGTTCAATAAAATGCACCTTAACACTTCGTAAATAGGCCCCTAATAGATTCACCTGGACTAATCTTGCTTACACGCTTCAGGTTATTCTTCTTCAAATACTCTCTTGGGAAATATGTTTTTTACGAAAATGTTCTTTCTAAGATCAAAATTTCCTTTTAGAATGCTTGTTCCTCTGGCTGACAAACCTGCCGCTGGGGTGTCTGCACTAGAGAGACCCGTTTTGTGGAAGGGGAATGAAAGCTAAAGACTGAAGGGCCAGCTAAGCCTCCTACACAACCAGTTTGATAGGCAAAATCTGATCCATTTTCTGACATAAAACCTAGGGAAGGCCAGGACTTTGCATTACACAGAGCTTATGACAGGAACAAACAGTCAATAATTAACTTTTAATCAACTAACTTTTAAGAACAGTTTCTCAGAGGGGCCATGTTCAGTTCTCACTGGCCTGCCTCTGGTTTCTGTGCCTCCTTACTCCCCCCACTTTCTTTTCTGGGGCATTCTCTCCTTTCAGCCTCCGCCCTTTTTCTTATTTTACCTCATTAGGCTGCACACTGCTTCAGTTGGTTTTTTTTTTTTTTCCTTTCTCTCCTTACACTACACTATTTCTGTGATCCGCCTCTATGCCCGCAAGTCTGGTGTTCTCACCTGCCCCCCCCCCCCCCAAAAAAATTTCTGACAAATTCTGCTGAACTCGAAACTTCAAAAGTTCCATCAGAGCTTCCATGCTGATGAATCTGTAGGCAAATTCCATCAAATCAAATGCTGACAGGATTTAGTTAGGAGCTTGAGGAAAAGGCAAGTGACAGAAGCTGAGAACCGGAGCAAGACAGAGAGAAAAAGACAGGATTTTTTGTTTGTTTTGTCGAAGAGTCTGTAGGTGGGTAGGTTGATTGTCTTTTTTAATATTTTGGTACAGTATTGGTTTTATTTTTTCTTTTTTGAGGGAGCAGTTAATGAGGAGGAAGTAGGACCAGCAGTGTGGAGGAACAGGTGGGGTCAACAGTAATCCTCTTATCCATGGCCACAAACTTGCCACTGCTAACTGTGCATCAATATTTCCAGCTGATTAACTACCACCAGTGACTACAATGTCTGCTACCGCTGAGGAAGTGATTGCTGGCTTTAATGGTCAGGTCCATTCAGTTTGCCCAAAAAAACTATTACCCAAGGACGAAAATGTAATAACAAAAATCATAGGTAAGTCCAATGGTAAATAATTGTCTCTCTATAATGTATAACTTTAAAAAAACATCTCCATCAATGAAATGAAAGGGCTCATCAAATTAAACCAACCTTCATATGTCAACAAGAGGAAAAAGATATAACAAATTTGTAGCAAATGGTTCAATCTGGAATATAAATCTACTTGTGAAGACATATGGGGGCCAATATTCAGGCACTGAGCGGCTTGGTTAGTTATCTGGATAAACCTATCTAACTAACTAGCAAGATATGTTCAGCAGTGCAATCACACCTTGAATATACCCATTTATCTTAAAGTTAGCTGCATATGTTTATGTGGCTAACTTTAGGGCAGGTCAGCGGCATGACCAGAGTTAACCACGTAATTTAGGGGGCTAAGTCCATTCCTCCTCTGCCTCCTCTGCCTCTGGAACTCGTTATGCAGCTAGAATTTAGCCGCATACAGCATTTAATATCGCCATTTTGATGGATAACTTTTCAGTTATCCATCTAAATGGCGTTTGAATATCAACCTTTTTGCTGCAACTGTGAAATATTTCATTATACTTTGAGCTTTATTGTTTATGCTGATTCATTGTTTCATCCTATGAAGATAAAATATTTATGAAGATTTAACATTTTTATCTGATTGTTCGAGTCACTTTTGAAATAATGGCTTACTAGAAAAAGTATGACATGAGTAGACCTGGTATACTCCTATCCTAATTAACGTGTAGGGAATTGAGTTATCTATGAGCACACCTTTTTCACTTGTTTGACATGAAAAGACTAGTTTAATTTGATGAGCCTTTTATTTAAAGTCTTTTTTTATGTATATGGTCTTTATAAAGTTGCACCTTATAGACAATTGTTTACCATTGACCTTACTTGTAATTTTTTTTCAAGTTCAGTCAGTGAGACAGGTGGCCCCACAACAGCTGGAGAGAGTAGAGGCAGAGGAAAAGACATTGAAAAGGAGATGGAAGAATTGTCCTCTTCTAGCAAGTAAGGAGATACCATGTGGTGTTAGCTTGGGGTGCAGCTATTGGAATATCCTGCATGAGAGAAGCAGCACGCACACCTCTGTTGTAGCTACCATCAGATTAAAGAGAGCACACCCCTAGGATCAATGCCGACAGCCAACCAGCACCCTGGGCAGTTCCTGCTTGACAACCCTTTAACACATAAGCTTACTATATTTTCCTATTTCTACACAGTTATTTTTTCACCCACAAATCTAGTCAGGTGTGTAGATCTGTGCTTAGTCAGTGACTGCTAAATTTCTTTCTGCCTTCTGATCCCTCCCAGCAAACACTGGCAACAGGCAGGCTACAGGTAGGGGTTTGTGGGTGGATAACTTTAACTGTGTAAATTCAGCAGGAGACTTGTCCCACCGAATAACCATGATAGGGGGGGTTTTAACCAGAAAACGTATCCACTTGCTGACTTACTAACTATGGATCTATTAATAATTTACGCTGGGTGAAAACAACCTAGAGCATGAAAACTTTATCAGAATTTTTCAAATCTTTGGGAAAATTTTAAGGTGAATTTTAAAAGCCTGGCGCGCGTCGAAATTAGGAGATGTGCGAATATATCAGGCTTGTGCATGCTGAGCGGATTTTAAATGTTGCCCGGATATGGGCGTAAATGCCGCTGCGCGCACATCTCAGAACTTCTCAAAAAGGGCTCAGGCATGGGCAAGGCATGGGTGTTTCAGCATTTTAACTAGAAATTTATGCGAAAATACTTACGCGATCCGGTGCACGCCAAGGCCCCCTGCCATGTAAATTTACTTCTGCTATGGTTGGTGTGTAAGTCAATATAACGAGCAAGGGAAAACAAGTTGATTGGTGAAAAAACAGCCTTTATTGGAAAAAGCCCGACTCTGGCCGAGTTTCGCTCCCACAGGAGCTGCCTCAGGAGTTGTCAAGGGCAAAAGATATATACATATCTCTTAATTCAATGTTAAAATACACAAACAAAAAAACATATATGTGTGGTTATTGACAAACCAAAATAATAGAGACATCAAAAAATGTAAACAACATTTAAAACACAATTATTCGCGATAGCAATGCATTGATATATGTATAATGAAACAATAAATGTATATAATGTGTATATATATTAGAAATTGTGAATAAACATCCTTCTCAATTAAAAATAATGCGTAAGTTTGTGTGTGTAATTTTTGGATACAATGGACTAAGAGTCATATTGATTGATAAACATTTGGAATATATAGATGTTACAAAACGGACAAAAGCACATTATGAAGGTGAACATGGTCAAAAAAATATATAATTTGTAACTACCTATTGTTAATGGGTGTCTTCAATGTGATTGAGCATACATCAAAATCATTTGATCCAGGCTGGACAACTTGGTGTAGTAAACTAATAAAGATTTAAAAAAATGGTCATAAATAAAAATATGATAATACAAAGGAAAAAAATAAAAATAAAAAATAAAGTAGTGAAGATGGGAATTGTAGACAAATAGTCATTAAAACTTCAAATGTTAGAAAATATCATGTTAAAATAAATTTTCTATAAAACAAGTGGTCAACAAATGCATATATACTGTAAAAATGTCAAACCTCGATAAAACCTGTAAATGGATGAATTAAAATGAAATCCATCGGTAAGGGACTTGTGCAGTATATAATTAATGTGGGCAAAAATCATAACTAATAATGTATCTTCAACATGTAACTTTAAAACCAGATGGAATGAAATCTTTTACCATATGTATTCTGCAAAACTGGTGCGATGAAATCCTTATGTAACCGTGGTAAGGACTCACTGCATGTGTGTTCAAAAATTACTCTATGTTCCTTGTACACACATGATGGGAACATATATTGAATGTGTGCAAATTCTGCTAAAATAAACAAAATCAATGTATGTCATAGTCAATAAATAATGACTCAAAGACACTATATTAAAAACTAACTGGGCTGACAAGAGGAGTACTAAAAAGAATTTTACCCAGACAGGCAGTAGGACATATTTGAAAAAACTGCAAAGTAAAAAATATATAAAAACAGGAGTCAATCGATACTGCACATAAAACAATAAAAAAATACTCATTCACCACGGCTGCGCAGTAGAAGCACTTAATTTATTTTGGCGGGTCTTTCGAAGCAACGCTTTAGACAAGTATTTAAATACCCCATATAGAGTCAGTCATACTTTTTTACTCAAAGACGTGTGTGCCCTCGCGGTTTAAAACTTACTGTCTTGGTGCATTGAATTCAATAAATGTTCTAAGTGAACCTAGGGAAAATTCTGAAAAATCAAAAGCACTTGAGGTACCCTAAAATCTGTTCGCACATCTCTACCTACAGGATATCTTTCTTTTCCTTTTCAGATTTGTGTAATCTATAAAGGGGAGGGGGGTGGTCGTCTTTCTCACAATCAAGTTCAGAACTGTTCTGTCTGCATTTGACCTCCTCCCCGCTCTCAGTCCACACCGCAAGCACTATTGTAAAGCCAGCATTAACAGCTTTTTGAACTTCTCCAGATCACAGGCTTTCATCAGGAAGGCTTTGCGTGTTTTCTTCAGACGATCGTTCACATCCAGGACTAGCATGCCCCTGGTAAACTGCCCGCTCAGCTCCACACTGACAGCACAATGCAGGTATTCTGTGATGACGCTCTCATCTATGGCGGCAGCCATGGCGTACGAATCGTAGGATACAAAGCCGTGTCTACTGTGTCTGTATTTGGAAATTATTTTCTTCATGAACCGAGCTTTCAGGGTATCCTGATTTACCAAAGCTTCAAAAAAGTCCTGTAACAAGAAAAGAAGAATGGGATCATCTAGGGCTGAAGCCACGTTTCAATGCCCGCTTTCCTCGGACGGGATGAATTTTAAAAAAGTAACGGAAACAGAAACTCTCAAAATCTTATCGCTGAATGACAGGGAGCTAATTCTCCAAGCAATTTTCACAGATAAAAAAAAAAACCCAAAACAAAACAAAGCAAAAATGTTTTATCCATGTAAATAGGGATAAAAGTCTGCAATGTTGTTCCCTAGTAGATGGAGGTTAAGCTGCACTGAGACATTCCTGGGGCAGGAAAAGTATGGGCGTAGGTTGCATTTTCAAAATCTGCATGTGCACCTTTCAAGCAGAACATTGTACCCTTGGCAGTTTTCAAAAAGAGAGAGTACCAGTTGTACTCAATGCTTTCAGAACGGGTGCAAAGCCCGAAGGTAAAATGCACGTGCAGCCTTTGTCCCAATGCAGACGGTTTGAAAACCGACCCCTAAAGGGCAAGCTAATAGTAACAAGTCAAATGGGCAGCACACGCCCCTTTCAAGTTGCCACCATTTTGCTTTTGGACTATACTAAATTCACTGTCCCTCATTTTAGCTGTAGTCATGCTGAAAATATTTCATCAAATAGTAAATACAAACCATACAATATATTCTAGTACTTATTAGTTTTAAAATTGTTCTTTAACAGACATAGTAGCAAAACTTGTTTTTAATCACACTGTCACTATTGCAGGTAAAAACACAGGGTCCAACGTTCAGCCGCTCTCCGGCTGCTGAGACATTTCGGTGGCGCAGCCATGCTGCTGAGCATACTCCAACTATTTTAAAGTGAGCTGGATAAATTTGCCTGGTTTGCTTGAAGACGGCCAAATAACTGTTCTAGACTTTGTTCAGCTAACTTACTGCCTGATTCACGAAGGCTTTTCTCCCCTTCTGCGTCTGTGTGGGGAAAATGCCTCGATGAAGAAGGCCCCTTAGCTGGATAACATTAAATATTGGCATTTATCCGGTTAAGTTGGCCAGAAAACTGGTGACGCCCTTGAGCACCCCTGCCCCATTCTTCACTAACCTTTGAGCTAGAAAAAGATGTGCAACCCCCGTGAAGCAGGGGGAGATGTGCACTGGGATTCCAGGGGCTGGAGTCCGGGGCTGCGCACCTCTTCAAGGAGAGCAGAGCGCCAGGGGGCCTGGACCCCTTTACACGGGAGCTTCCGAGAGAGAGGAGATACAGAGCTACTCCTGACTTAGGAAGGTGGCTGTGGCCCAGGGACATGGTTGGCCAGGCCTTGCAGGGAGGAAGGAGTTTAAGAAGGGGAAGCGAAGGCCCGGGAGACCGATGTGAACAAACCGGCAGACGCTTTGAGAGGAGAAGGAGAGGAGGAAGCCTTACTTCTCCTTGGAGAAGCGGTCACAGAGGTGACTGGTCCTCAGTGGGGAGTTTCCTTGGAAGAGGAAGCTACCCAAAGGAGGAGAGGTCCTGTGGAGTTTCTGTCGGACAACACAGTTCAGCCCCAGCTGATCAGAGAGCCAGAAACTGGAGAAGGGAAAGGAGGTTAGTCTCCCCTATGGAGCAGAGACTGGAGACAGACCCAGGAGGAGCCCAGTCTGAGAAAGGGTTGATCTGGGATGCTGGCTGGCTGCTGTGCCAGAAGACTGCAGCCTAGTCTAATATGGTACATTCGTTAACATTGTGCCTCTGCGAGGGCTGGATTAAGGGGCAAGCCAACCAGGCAAGCGCCCAGGATCCTTACCCGAAAAGGCAGAAAAATCTCACTATCGCCCTCACCGGATCATCATCATCTAGCACAGGTGCCAAACTTGGAGCCTCTCATGAGATCTCATGCAGGTCACCCCCCCCCTCAGGATTAGATTAAGGGGCGGGCCTGCCAGGCAAGTGGCTTTTCTTTTCTGCAGGGTTTATTTTTTCACTGTACTGCCACTGACAGTGAACCACCACTCCCTACCTCTTTCATTGCTGCTACATTAAGCTCCTGCTGACACACACGATCAGCACAGAGACATCACAGACTTCCTGCAGGCCAGAGTCTAGTGCCATCCAATTGCTGCTTCCAGTTTCACTCTGACTAAAGTTTCATCTGCTCCTTGCAGGCTACCAGCTGCTCCTATCCCAGGATATATTAGCAATCCTCCACAGGCCAGCCCAATTTCCCTTTGCAGATTCAAAACCTCTAAACAAAAGCTGTGGGCTGTGTGCATCACAGCCTTTCCTGGCTGTAGGGAGCTTAGTTTTGTGTTTTGAATACGCTGGGCTCAGAGAGCTTGAGGATAGTAAGAAACATTAAGCCATATTTATTGCAGCTAATATACTGTAAAAACCTGTTTCTTTTAATGGACCAAGTTAGAAAGATGGTGTACAGCCTGAGGTTAGAGGTCACTTGGGCCCTGGCCCAGGGCTGGCGGAAGCACTAGGCGAACTAGGCGGTCGCCTAGGGCGCCAGCTTCCCGGGGGCGGCACTGCCCCGGTAAAATTGAGAGCCGCGCTCAGCCGCTGCCCCGGTAAAATGAAAAGAGCTGCATTAAGCCGCCACCCCCCCCGATAAAAATAAAAGAGCCGCTGCCGGCAGCCCGCCCCAAAAGACCCATCTGACCTCCCCCAGCGGTTCGCGTGCTCCCGGTCTCTCCCGCTGCTCTTCCTTCCCTGCTGCTGTTGCCGCCGGGCTATCAGCACGTTCAAGCCCAGCGGGAACGGCAGCAGTGCAAAAAAAAAAAAAGCTGTGGCATCCGCGGCTGCCCTTTTCTTCCTCCCCCCCCCCCCCCGACCCGGAACAGGAAGTGATGCGCGGGAAGGAGAAAGAGCGGTGCCGCATGAAAAAAAAATAGCGGCGACAACAGCATCGGCCCCCGAGCAATTGAAGCAGCCGGGAATCGGGAAAGGAGTCAGCAGCATGAGCCTCCCGCGGCCGATGGGATTCTTCCTTTTTGGCCTGCGGGGGCTGGAGGAGGAGGCTGCTGCAGCTACCATTTGTGCTGGGGGGGGAGAGGAAGTGAGTGAGAGAAAGAGAGAGAAGCAGCCAGCCTGCCTGTGTGTGATTGAGAGCCTGTGTGTAAGTGAGAGAATGTATTTCATCGAGAGCAGGTGTGTGTGATTGAGAGAAACTGGTCAGAGAGCTGATGTATGTGTATATGTGAGAGACAATGAAAGTGACTGCTCAAAGAGATGACTGATGTGTGAAAGTGTGAGACAGTCAGGGATGTGACTGATGTGTGTGTGTGTGTGTGTGAAAGAGAGAAAAAGCATGGAAGTGAGAACTCTGGGTATGTGAGAAAGCATGGGAGTAAGAAGCCTGGTGTTGTGGGGGTGTATGTGAAAGAAAGCATTGGAGTGAGAAGCCTGATTATGTGAGAGAGAGCATGGGAGTGGGAAGCCTGTGTGTGTGTGCATGTATGAGAGAGAGACTGGTTGGTAAGGTGACGGTGTGACTGGTGTGTATGTGTATGTGAATGTGAGAGAGAGAGAATGTGATTCAGGGAATGAGAAGCCTGTGCACCTGGAGAGCGAGCATGGAAATGAGAGAGAGACTGGTGTATGTGTGTGTGTGTGTGTGTGTAACAGAGAGAAAGTGATTATGGGAATGAGAAGTCTGTGCATGTGAAGAGAGTGAGCATGGGAGTGAGAACCTGGGTGTGTGTGAGACACAGCATGGGAGGGAGAAGCCTGTATATGTAAGACAGAACAGGTGACTGGTGTGTGTTTGTGTGTATGTGAGAGAGAGAAAGAAAGTGATTATGGGAATGAGAAGCCTGTGCATGTGAAGAGTGAGCATGGGAGTGAGAAAGCTGGGAGTGTGTGAGATACAGCATGGGAGTGAGAAGCCTGTATATCTGAAAGAGAACATGGGAGTGGGAAGCCTGTGTGTGTGTATGCATGAGAGAGATCAGGTGACTGGTGTTTGTGTATGTGTGAGAGAAAGAAAGTGATTATGGGAATAAGAAGCCTGTGCATGTGGAGAGAACAAGCATGGGAGTGAGAGACTGGTGAGTGTGTGTGAGAAAGAGAAAGTGATTATGAGAGTGAGAAGCCCATATATGTAAGTGGAACACGGGAGTGGGAAGCCTGTGTGTGTATGGCATGAGAGAAACTGTTCAGGAAGGTGACTGGTGTGTTTGTCAAAGACTGGGAGATGATTGGTGTGTGAGAGACAGAAACTGGTCATGGGGGCATGACTGATATGGTGTGTGTGTGAGAGACATGGGCCTTAAGGAAGAGGACCATGAGTATAGAGCTTAGCCACTACTGCTGCTTCTGGTGTGTACTATAGCCTGCATGGAAGAGGAGTAAGAGAGCTGCTGGAGGGGGTAAGTAAAGATGGCTTTTTAAGTTTATTTTTCTTGATTGACTGCCATTTTAATTATTTAATATTATGTGATGTGTCTGCTTTTTTTGTTTGAGCAACAAGTATAGCTTTGGTTTATGTTTATTTTATTTATTTATTTATAAAAGTTTCTATACCGTCGAGAAGACAAATCATCTCAATGGTTTACATGGCATAAAAATGTCAAATAAGTGTTCTGTTATAAATACAGACTTCGTTATTTTCATTAATGCACAATGTAAGTTAATTGTGTGTGGAGGCGGGGGGGGGGGGGGGGGGGGGGGCGGCATAGCTGACGTTTCGCCTAGGGCACCTAATACCCTTGCACCGGCCCTGCTTGGGCCCTATCTCAATGGACATTTTTTCACTGGGCTGGGGAAAATGACTTGGAGGAGTGGTGGTCTTCTGAGTAAAGCCCAGGACTAACAAGATAATAAACTAAACTAAAACATGCAGGGCTGCAGGTATGGGTGGGCAAGCTGGACTCCCACCCAGGGCATCAAGCCAGGGGGGAGAGATGTAAGAGAGGCAAGTCGCACACGGCCCAGCTGCCTTCCATGCCTCTTGAGCTGGCCAATAACAGCCCAGCCTGCCCTTTTAGTGTGAGGGGGTGCCACCATGTCTTGGTCCTGCCCTGGCTTCTGCCAAGGACTAAGCTTGTTTTAGTTTGAATCCAGAGTTTTGAAGAGGACTTCAAACCATTGCCTTGTCTTTCTGCTTGTTTTTTCTTGCAGATATTCCTGAGGGCTCTGCAGTTGTTTTGCTTGCTGATCGGAATTCCTGCAACTGACGCAGCCTGGAGCCAGAGGGCTATGCAAGTGCTGGAATCAGCTATGGAGTGAGCCTCACTCATTGCAGTGTATCTGTACTGTTTGTCTTTTCCTAGTTTTCTTTGGTAGGACCATGGTCATTTCACTTTTAAGAAGAAGCAGATAACCTACCCACTCAAAAGCATTTGAAGAAAGAAGATTTAAGTTGGGTTTTTTCAAGGACTTTATTTGATTAAAATAAGTTTGTCTTGATTTAACAAGAAAAAAAGAACATTTATACTTTTTTTTCCAAAATATCAAAAAATCCTTTTGAGAAAAATTACAAAACTACAAAAAATGTGTTCACTCAAATTTCTGTCCTCATTTTGCAGTTTTCCATGCATTTACCTGGTTACTTGGATATTTTATTTCAAGTTAACAGAACTTCAGTGCACAAAAACATGTATGTGCAATAATAATAGGTTTTCTTTACAGGAGCAGGTACTCAATCAGTGGAAGATGACATGTCTCAAGTTGCCACTTGGGCCTTGCATAACTTCCTCAGTCTGCTGGAACACACAGCTCCAGCTTGCAGTAAAAAACAACTTTATTGCATGCATCAGTGTTCACTTCAGACATAGCTTTCAGTTCCTTTCCTGAGATACCAGCAGAATCATCCCACTAGGATGAATACAACAGTCACTCATAGGGCAGCCCAATTCCCCAGGGCCAAGTAAGACCCATTTCCCAACTGTACCTTTCCAACTGTGGGAGGTACCCTTTCCTTATCAAGCAAGAGGGAATCAAAAGGGGAGAGAGGTAAGATGTCAACTCTGATGGGTCAGAACTGAACTCAATGTAAAAAGGTAATCTATCCAAAAAGGGAAAGAAAGACAGCGAGTCAGAACCGGGAGGAGAAAGGAAGGTGGATACCTCCCCTCCCCATGTTAAGGAGGACAAACTGGAATATTGAATAGGAAGGAGGAGGTGGTTCCTGCAATGGGAGCGGTGTGGACCTCTCTCACCTGATCAGATCAGACAGGGAGTTACAAATGGACAGGAACAGAGAGGGGAGGAGGTAATGGGAGCAAGCAGAGCCAAGGCTGACAGATGCAGGAATGGAATAGCCAAAGGAAACTGAAGAAGCCTCATGAAGAGGAAAGTTTGAGCAACAGGCAAAGTCAACTGAAGTATTTTTTTTCTTTCTCTGTTCCAGTAGCACAGGTAGTAGCAGCTGTGGTTTATCTGTTGCAGGTGGATTGAGGTTTTGTTTTGGGGTTTTTTTTGGGGGTGTTGGCTTACCTGTTGGTGAATGGGCAAAAGAGAGTATGCAGACGTTTTGAGAAGTGGGAAGAAAAAAAAAAAACTCAGTCCACCGAGGGTGGTGGCAAACAAGTCCTCAAATAATAGGGCTTCAGAGGCTGTACTGCTTCCCGAACTTAAAGCTATGCCTTTAAAAGGAGAATATTTTTCCAAAAGAAGGTGAACTGTCTTAATGAGAATTGCTTGTGAACTGTGCACCACTGGTTGTTCCAGAGACTTTTTTTTTTTTTTAACTAAACTGAACCTGAAGATTTTCTTTCAAGTTATAAAGATCAGGATTAATACCAGAATATAACTATTTCAGTGGAGCAAATACTGATTTAGGAAGCCAGAGAAGAGCCTTGAATTGTCTGCAAAGTATTTTTTTATTCTTCTTAACCTCAAATAGAAAATAAGAAAAAAGTGGAACAGGCTGACTAAGAGAAAGCTGTGTTTTTTTTCTGGACATGGGAAATACTACAGCATTCCTCAACCACAGTGTATTCTTGGAATGTGACACTTTGCAGATTCAAAATCTCTTGCTGTAGGCATCTCTGCATCAGGATATATTAGTAATCCTCCACAGCCCAGCCCAATTCCCCTTTGCAGATTCAAAATCTCTAACCAAAAGCTGTGGCATCTCGGTCTGGATGAGCCATTTCTGCCTGAAAGGCAGTGCTCTCTCCCTTAATTGACATACTGGTTCTTTGCAGGAGCTCTGTAATTAGCCTCCACTATGTCTCCCAATCATTATCACATCTTTCTGTGGCTTCTGTCTTCATCCTAATTGTTTCTCTGCCAAAGATCTACAAACTACATTTCCCAGCAGCCCTCTGTGTCCTGTTCCTCCTGGTTTTACAATCCCCTAGCCAACTCTTACTCACATTTATTTCTTCAGGCAGTGTGTGGCAGAGTGTATTTGCTTCTGGGTTTTTTTTTTAGATGTTTGGAGTTTTACTCAGAGAGTCTGAAGCAAAGATCAAAGCTTCAGATATCTTAGCGCTCAAAGTTTAAAGAGAAAAAAAAAAGCTTTTCTGGTGACTGCTTATATATGTGTTTGTGATGTTAATCTAGATTCTAGGAATATGCCTAGATTCTAAGCTTCAGTTACAATATGTAATCTATCATCATCCAAGGTCAAGCAAAACAGCTCTTCCAGATTGGGAGACCTGGCTACCCAAACAGCTATGGCTTTCTGTTAATTTAAAACCAATTCTTTGCAGACCTCTATTGGCTTATATTCTAAAGCACCAATTCAGCAATACCATGAGAAGGTCTCCATCTGAATTACAGGGAACAAAAACATTGTACATCAGTATAAATGCAGTAATATATACCAAGAGCTGGCAAAATCTTTCCCAATGGCTGAAGATAAATAACATTAAAATATGGCCAAACCCCTGTAGAGCTTCTGAATTCAATGTTTTCCAAGAGCAGTAATTATCTCCAAGCCAAACTTGTTTTCTATTTGATAAGAATGCAAGTAAAATAGCCCCAATCCCCAGTGAGCTAAGGCTATTCCCTTCCTGGGTGTATAAAATATGTTATATAGGCAAGTAATGATCTTTAATAGAGCATAAATAATCATCCTTACCATGGACAGGCTGTTTTCATAAGTGAACTGCAAAGTAGCAATGTAGGTGGGACAGGAGAAATCCTTTAGCACGATGTGAGCTGCTTCTGGATCTAAGTAGAAGTTAAACTCTGCACACACAGTTCTGTTACCTTTCCCTATAAAAGAAGAAATGGACTGATTACATATAATGTCACAGATGGAACAGCTCAAGATCCTCAATATTCATTTCAGTTGTATATTTTCCAGTCATGAGGGATGCTTAGTCTGCCCTCCCAGAGAAAGTGGTGATGACAAGGCCAGTGACAGACCCCCAAAAAAGCATGGGACAAACACAGAGGATTCCTAGTGATGACAGAATGGTAGGAAAGCACTGGGTTACCTTTACTGAGGCATAGATGCAGCCCAAGGCAGGAGTGATATGGCTTCATTGTGCTACTTGGAAGGCATGGGGGTAACTTGCACAGAGCAGTAGTTGCACCACTAAAGGGGACACAACAAGACTGTGGTTGGGTTGCATGTGGGAACTTGATCTATTTTGGGTAGATATGCATAAAATCATTCCTGGGGAGACTACATAGGACTTTTTGGCCTTTATCTGCAGTCATTTACTATGTTACTGTGAAGCCAGAAATGAATAGCACAGACGTTTTAAACCATTCACATTCTGAAGAGAGCGTGTCATTCATTTTTAATGTTCTAGTTTTGGGCACTAGCTGCTCTAGCAACACACATTCTACTCATTGGACTGTTAATCTGAGGAAAGACAGAGCTAAACCAAATTATTCCCATTTGCACCATATAATCAATGAAGTGCTGTAAAAAAATTCCAAAGAACCATATACTGAATCATACAGCTTGCAGAAAAACTTACTGCAGAAGATGCTGCAACTTAGCGAGGGTTGATGCGATTGTGTTAAGTATTTTGCCTTCTGTTTTTGATTGGTTGGATTCATAGATCTTGATTTTCTCCAACATTTGTATATAATTTGTAATTTTTGCGTTCAGTATGTGTGCCATCATCTCTGAAGGCTCCTATAAGATTGCATATGAGAAAGCTCTTGTGGTCAACCCTTTGGTTAGCCACTAGATGTCCCTAAGTCCCTTACTATCAGGACTAATAACAGCTTAGTGGAATTTTCCATTCCTTTTCAGTCTCTTCAATGAGCTGACTGTTATTGGCTATCCCAAGGGCATAAGGGGGAGCTAAAGGTATAGACAGCATGGTCATTTTGGTTTGACTCTTGAAGACTTAGGAGCTATTTTTCCTTTTACTCTGCTGAGTTTGGGCCTACTAACCCAACTTGGTATTTTTCCTGCATTCAGAGGAGATTCCTCATCAGTGCACTCCCTGTCTGAGAGAGACTGTCTCATTTTTGGAAGAGAGGGAGATTTTGATCAGGTTTCAATTAGTTGTTTCTCATTCTGAGGAACATCCTGTACCCTTTGGAGAGGGGAAAATACCCAATCCAGAGAGCAGGGGCTGGAGACCTGTGAGCTATCCCACAACTTGGATTCAGGAGAGTGAGAACTTTGTTCAAGATTAGAAACATCGGACTTTCCCCGCCAGAGAAGTCACACGGAACTGAAAGACAGTGAAGGACAGAACATCAAGATCTGGAGACTCCCAACTGGGAGATCAAGATCTGGTCCCTCCCAAAGGGACCAGGATACATGCTGTGGGCAAGAGACAGATCTTTGGACTCAGGTAGGATCTTTTTGTGATTTGGGGCTCCCCACTGGATTCCCTGTCTGACTGGACAGTTGGACACAGATGAGGGAAAGGTAGCAAGCTCTCTCCCAGGAGCTAGATTGATGGATATGAGCACCCCAGCAGGGAGACTATGTAAATAGTTCAAACCCACAGTTTCATTTGTGGAAAGTATATGGGACAGTGATCGATGTTTGTTTTGGAAATAATCAGTACATTTTATTTGAACAACCAGTCTATGTCCAGCCTGTCTGTCCCTGAGGAGAATCCAATACCAGAGAAATACATACACTTAAGGCAAAACCACTTCATCACCTGGACCAAGAAGGATTTCCTACCTGCCCTGCCCCCATACCCACACAGCAAGAACTCCCTCCCTAGATCTACAGAGAGAAGGGATAGAATGGAGAAAATAACACCCATTTCATTAAAAGTGATATTGTGGAAGGGCTGGAGGAGAAAGTGTGTCTGGAGTTGATATGAAAATCTGCAACATGGCAGACATGGTCTAGAAAAGATAAAAGATCATTAATAAAAGATTGAACGAAAGGTCAAGCACTTCAGAATCTGAAGATGCCAGTTTTACATAAAATGTACTTTAACATACCTGGATTAACAAGTGTTTTTGTATATGATGATTAGAAAAGAGTACCTCTACTTCTCTCGAGTCCATTTGGGAGTGTTAGAGTGAAGATACTTTTCATTTGTAAAGCATTATTTTAAGAGCCTTTTTGAAGAGACAAATTCTTTAAATATGAGTGTTTTTGTTAAAATTGAAAAATAATCTTTAGTCTGTTTTTATAGTGAATATTTCAATGTCAGTTGGTTTTGTTTTTTGTTTTAAAACACACCTTGTCCACATTTTGGTGATTGACTGTATGGTATTTATTTACCACCTCCCCTGTTTCCCAAGAAATGGAGCTAGGAGTGAGCCACAGAATGTACTGTTGACTCCCAGCTCCCCCATGCCTCAGGCACTACTGCTGGCTGCTACCAGCTCCTTTACATGGCTCCCCTATTATTGTGCTCGGTTCAATGGTGCTATCTATCAGCATCTTCCCAGAGTGCTACACTATTTTAAGATTAATTTAGGGAGTTATTTTTAGATTCCTAGAAGATTATTGTATGTGAAGTGGGCTTGTTAGTGAATCAAAACAATTCCCAGTAATTGATAAATGTGGATCAATATATCTATATTGCACATAGCTTAAGCATAAGGAAGGCCTGAAACTATAGCATGTTGTCATTTGATTTTCTTACTAGGCTGCTTGATACTAATGAGCTAAAGATAAGCCAGGATACTCTGTTCTTTCTACATTAGTTTTTCTAAGAGATAAGGCTGGTGAAGGCCTATGTTTGAACCTTTTGGGAGTTGGGCAGTACAAAGATCTTTAATTGGCCATAGTTTAACAGGCTACAGCTGCCTATTGTCATAGATATGAGTGCACTTAACACTTGAAGACTGTGGATTACAGACAGAAAAGTAAGGATTCAAGGAATTGAATTTGGTAGTGTTCTTTGAATGGCCTACAGACAGAGAGCAAGCAGCTGGTTTGTGGAGTTCCTGATGTCGTAACAGCCTTCCATTTTCGAGACGATACTTTTCTCATAGGCCTTCCTTTCTTTGAGATAGTATTTCCTGTATAGACTCTTTTTTCTTTATTTCTATCTTTGTTATTGCAATAAATATGTCTTGATTAATCTATGTAATGCTTATGGTGATGCTGTGTGCTTATTACTGATATTCACTTTGGTATTGTCTTTACTAATTATAGAATTTTATACCATATTTTTATTATATTCAGTAAACTAAGTTTTGCTTTTACAAATTGTGTGTGTTCTATTTATTTATTTATTTAAAGAATTTATATACCGGGGTTCCTGTATAGTATACATATCACCCCGGTTTACAAGGAACCATAACTATCGCTAAGGAACCGTAACTATCGCTTCATTTAGCGGTTTACATTGAACATTTAGCGGTTTACATTGAACATAGTTAATTTGAGAAAAACATAATAAAACATAAATAAACATAAAATAGTTAATTTGAGAAAAAGTATATAATATGGTTAACCAGTTAATAACTAAAAGGCAGGTTAATAAGTAAATAACATTGAACTTGATAGAATCTGGTAACAGGATAAAATATAGTGTTGCTTATGCTTAAGTACAGTTTCGTGTTAATTTCTTCAGAGAGATATAAGCTGGGGAAGATACGGAGGATATGAAATGCCTTTTTTCTTGCTCATTAGCTCTATGGGAAAGCTTGTTCGAACAACCAAGTCTTAAGTTTCTTTTTAAATGTAGCGTGGCACGGTTCAAGGCGAAGGTCCGGAGGGAGCGAGTTCCAGAGAGAAGGGCCCGCTGTGGATAGAGCACGTTTCCTCAGGGAGGATTTCGCCTGTTGTGTGGTTAGTCTGTACTGATATGCGCTTCTAGTTGGTTTCACTGATGTGTGTAGCTGAATTTGAAATGTTAAATTGAGTGGAGCGATATTATGTGAGGCCTTATGTATCATCATTAAGGACTTGAATTGGATCCTGTATTTTATCGGGAGCCAGTGTAGATGATGCAGGATTGGGGTGATATGGTCTCTTTTTTTGGCATTTGAGAGAATTCTTGCCGAGGCATTCAGGACCATCTGAAGTGGTTTTGTGGTGCAAGCTGGTAGGCCAAGGAGGAGAGAGTTACAGTAGTCCAGTTTTGGGAGTATGATGGCTTGTAGAACCATGCGGAAATCTCTGTACAGAAGGAGTGGTTTTAGTTTCTTTAAGGTTTGTAGTTTAAAGAAACATTCTTTTGTTGTGTTATTGACAAATTTGTTGAAGCTGAATCCACCGTCTAAGATGACTCCCAGGTCCTTTACTTGTTGAGAAAAGGTATCCGGACTTTGGTTGGCGTTCGGAGGAGTGGATGGGACATAGTTTTCCGGTGCTATAATGAGGATTTCAGTTTTGTTTGTGTTTAAGACTAGGTTGAGGCTGGTGAGAAGGTTGTTGATAGCTGCGAGACATTTACTCCAGTGTGACATGGCTTTGTGTAGTGTGTCCTCTATAGGGATGAGGATTTGTATGTCATCCGCATATAGGAAGTGTATAAGCTTGAGGTTGGTGAGTAATTGGCAGAGAGGGAGAAGATATATATTGAAGAGAGTCGGGGAGAGGGATGAACCTTGCGGAACTCCCCTTTTAAATTCGATGGCACGAGACTCTTTGTTATTTATCCTGACCTTGTATGATCTGTCCTCCAAAAAAGATTTGAACCAGTTGAACGCTGCTCCTGTAATGCCAATGTCCGTTAGGCGTTGCAGGAGGCACGGGTGGTTTACAGTATCGAACGCTGAAGAGAGATCCAGGAGAGCGAGGAGGCAAGGTTGGCCTTTTTCTAGATTAAAGATAATGGTGTCTGATAGTGAGGCTAATAGCGATTCTGTGTTCCTAGTCTTACGAAAACCAAATTGGTTTGGGGTGAGGATGTTATTTTCTTCAAGAAAGTCTGAAAGTTGTTTGTTAACCACTTTTTCCATAGTTTTGGCTAACATAGGGAGGTTTGCTATAGGTCTGAAGTTGGCTGGATCTGAGGTGGGAAGGTTGGGCTTTTTGAGGAGCGGTTTGAGCATGGCTAACTTGAGTTGGTTGGGAACTTGACCTTGAGTGAGAGAGCAGTTGATGATGTCTGCAACAGGTTTGGCTATGGTGTTGGTGATCATACTCAGGGTGTTTGAAGGGATATGGTCCGATGGGTGAGAGGAAGGTTTTATTTTTTTGAGAATGTTCTCTATTTCTAAAGTAGATGTGGGATCAAACTTGTCCAGCACTGATGGGGTTTTGTTGGGTTGTAAGGTGGTTGAGTGCAATGATTGTTGGGCGGTTGAGTGCGGAGGCTGTTGATCTGTTGTGTCCAAAGATTGTTGAGCGGTTGAGTGAGCTGATTGTTGAATGTGGTTTGGAAGTGTAGCTGCTCCTTTGAGGGGGGCTAGAAGTGATGTGATTTTGTTGTCGAAGAAGGCAGCTAGTTCATTCGCTTTGTTGAGAGCTTGGTCGTCTGGAATGGTAGGCGCAGGAGGTTTAGTAAGGGTAGAAACGTATGAGAAAAGTGCTCTTGAATCAAATATGAGGTGGTGGATCTTTTTGGAGAAGAATTCTCTCTTGGTTTTGTTGATGTCATTTCTGTATGAGTTGAGGCACTCTTTGTAGATGAGGAGGGTGGTTGAAGATGGGTTTCTTCGCCAATTTTGTTCCTTGGATCTCAATTCATGTTTGCGTTTTTTCAGCTCAGGAGTGAACCAAGGTTTCCTGTTGTCTTTGTTAGGGTTGATATATTTAGTCGTCATGGGGCACATTTGGTCTGCAACCTTTTTAGTGATGTTGGTCCATGAAGAAGTCGCTGAGTTGGCGTCGGAGAGGTCCAGATGCACTAGTTCCTTGGCCAGTTGTTCACTGAGTTGGTCTCCAGAGCATTGTTTCCTGATGGAGATGGCTATTGATTGTGTGGATTGCGGGGAGATCTCCTTTATTTCTAACACCGATGTTATGATTCTGTGGTCTGTCCATGGTACTGGAAGGCAAGTGGGGATGTTGTGTGTTGTGATTCCATCGTTTATGAAGATAAGGTCCAACGTATGACCTGCTTTGTGGGTTGGTTCTGTCACAATCTGTCTAAAACCCATATTGCTGAGCGAGGCGAGAAGAGTTTTACAGTTGGTGGATTGAGGTTGGACATCTACGTGGAGGTTAAAATCTCCCATGAGTATGGTAGGATTACTGGAGTTTAGGTGTTTTGCTGTGAGTTCTATGATTGATGATGGGTCTGATTCCAGTATTCCAGGAGGGGCATAAATTAAACCAATCGTCAGGTGTTTCAATTTGAAGAGTGCAAATTCGATGTTTGATAGGTTATTTGAGGTCTGCAAAGCCAGACCTAGTGATTTTTTGGCTGCGAGGAGAAGTCCACCTCCTCTTTTTTTGTGTCTGGGTATGGAGAGAAGATCGTATGCCTGGATGGGTAGCTGATTTATTAGAGCGGTGTCGGTGGGTTTTAACCAGGTTTCTGTGATGGCACATATGTCTGGTTTTGCGTCGGATAGTAAGTCATTGAGTATATGAGTTTTCTTAGAGATGGATTGTGCGTTAACAAGCGTGAGAGAGAAGAGCGTCAGCCCTAGAAATTGGGTGACCGGTGTCAGCAGGATAGGCCTTAGCCTCTGTTGACGGTTGTGATGGGGGGGAGTGGGGGGCTTAGGTGCTCTCCACTTGTGGCTGTGGATGATGGGAATTGTGAGGATTCCCATGATTAGATGTATCAGCTGGCGAATGCAGTCAGGAGAATGCTGGGCGAATCCCGTCAGATGAATGCTGGGCGAATGCAGTCAGATGAATGCTGGGCGAAAGCAGTTGGATGAATGCAGTCGGATGCGGTCAGATGAATGCAGGGCGAATGCAGTCAGATGAATGCAGGGCGAATGCAGTCAGATGAATGCTGGGCGAATGCAGTCAGATGAATGCTGGGCGAATGCAGTCAGATGAATGCTGGGCGAATGCAGTCAGATGAATGCTGGATGATTGCTGGAGTGGAAGGATGAGCGCTGGATGACTGCTAGATGCTAGGTGACTGCTGGAGTGGAAGGATGTGCTCAGGGTTGTTGTCTGTCTAGTTCAGGTGTGCTAGGATTTGGAAGGAGTGGCGAGACTGAGTGTTGATGGTATGGGTTACTATTGTAGTCTCACCCTGACCTCACCTCACCAGAGTCTCACAAAGGGGCTCGCTAAGGGGCAGGCCCCTTAGGTCGCGCCCCTTCGGACGTGCGACGCCCGGCGCGCGACGCCGTCTGTGAGCGTTTAAATTTAAAGGGCTTCACACAGCCTTTTCAAGGGCCGGGTGCCTTTCAGAGTGCCTTTCAGGGGGAGTGGTTTGCACTCACCGCGATGTCTTTTTCGTGCGCCTAACGCGCGGCTCCCTTCTCCCAGCACCTGAATGAGGCGTCCTCCACCAGTCTTGCAGGGACCCTGGGTCGCGGCAGAAAGGGCGTCCGGGAGAGGTTCCTCAGTTTAAATCCCCCTCTAGTCGCGCGGGTATAATGTCATCGATCGGCGCGCCCTGAGAGGGGGGAGGATGATTCCGCTCGTCTATGTGTGCAGATCTCGGCGGAGCAGACGGCTGCGGCTAGACACGTGGTCGATCGGTGTGTGAGGCCCTCGGAGGTAAGTGCGAGAAATAATGGGCCTTACCCCGACGGGCTCGTGCGCCGACCGCGCGGCTCCCTTCTCCCAGCACCTGAATGAGGCGTCCTCCACCAGTCTTGCAGGGACCCTGGGTCGCGGCAGAAAGGGCGTCCGGGAGAGGTTCCTCAGTTTAAATCCCCCTCTAGTCGTGCAGGTATGATGTAACATACCACCACTCAGCCCACCTTTCATAAGCACAAACTGGATGATCCACCACTGGGTACATCAGGGTCTCTCTGGCTTTGGGGCTAAGTGAAATTAGTATTAGCAAAACCTCCCTTGTCAAGCTCCCAAATTACCTTTCCCTGGCATCTTCACCATGGCATACATTAAAGGAATCAATTGGACCATACTCAGAGGAAGACACAGCAACCAAAGAATTCTTCTTTAACCTTTCCTCCCAACAAATGAGTAGAAAAAAATTCAAGAAAAAATTGGAGTAGAGCAGCAGCAAGAAAGAGCTTCACTACATGCAACTTCCCTCAGGTCCCATCTTGACCTAGGCACAGATGTTCAAAAATCCAGCATGCTTTGGTGGAATACAAGAGTGTGGGGCTCAGAGAGGGTTTCAAGGGGAAGGCCAGTGGTTGCCCAGGAGAGCATGGTTTTCCTATATATCAAATGTAACATAATGTCTGTTTTTTCTACTGTTAATTTATTGAAATAAAAAATTAAACACAAAACAAAAAAAAAGGTTTGGATAAGTTCCTGGAAGAAAAGTCCATAAACCATTATTAAGGTGGACTTGGAGAAATCCATTCCTTTTCCCTGGGATAAGCAGCATGAAATCTATTGACCTTTTACGATCTTTCCAGGTGCTTTTGATCTAGATTGGCCTCTGTTAGAAACAGAATACTGGGCTTGATGGACTTTTGGTATGACACATATGTCATATGGCTAAAAGACAGGAAACAGAGAGTAGGATTAAATGGGCAATTTTCTCAGTGGAAGAGAGTGGACAGTGGAGTGCCTCAGGGATCTGTATTGGGACCTTTACTTTTCAATATATTTATAAATGATCTGGAAAGAAATACGACGAGTGAGATAATCAAATTTGCAGATGACACAAAATTGTTCAGAGTAGTTAAAATCACAAACAGATTTTGATAAATTGCAGGAAGACCTTGTGAGACTGGAAAATTGGTCATCCAAATGGCAGATGAAATTTAATGTGGATAAGTGCAAGGTGATGCATATAGGGAAAAATAACCCATGGTATAGTTACACAATGTTGGGTTCCATATTAGGTGCTACAACCCAAGAAAGAGATCTAGGTGTCATAGTGGATAACACATTGAAATAGTCGGTGCAGTGTGCTGCGGCAGTCAAAAAAGCAAACAGAATGTTGGGAATTATTAGAAAGGGAATGGTGAATAAAACGGAAAATGTCATAATGCCTCTGTATCGCTCCATGGTGAGACCGCACCTTGAATACTGTGTACAATTCTGGTTGCCGCATCTCAAAAAAGATATAATTGCGATGGAGAAGGTACAGAGAAGGGCTACCAAAATGATAAAGGGAATGGAACAGCTCCCCTATGAGGAAAGACTAAAGAGGTTAGGACTTTTCAGCTTGGAGAAAACGGCTGAGGGGGGATATGATAGAGATGTTTAAAATTATGAGAGGTCTAGAACGGGTAGATGTGAATCGGTTACTCTTTCGAATAATAGAAAGACTAGGGGGCACTCCATGAAGTTAGCATGTAGCACATTTAAAACTAATCGGAGAAAGTTCTTTTTTACTCAATGCACAATTAAACTCTGGAATTTGTTGCCAGAGGATGTGGTTAGTGCAGTTAGTATAGCTGTGTTTAAAAAAGGATTGGATAATTTCTTGCAGGAGAAGTCCATTACCTGCTATTAAGTTCACTTAGAGAATAGCCACTGCCATTAGCAATGGTAACATGAAATAGACTTAGTTTTTGGGTACTTGCCTGGTTCTTATGGCCTGGATTGGCCACTGTTGGAAACAGGATGCTGGGCTTGATGGACCCTTGGTCTGACCCAGTATGGCATTTTCTTATGTTCTTATCTTATATGACTAAAAAATACTTTTATGGCTTTAGGGCAGTATTTCTCACCGCTGAATTTCCCACCAAAGCTAGCTGGAAGCTGGATAAGTTGTGGGGTTTTTTTTTTTAATTTTGTTTTCTAAATAGAGCTAAATGTCCTAGTCAGTCAGTAGCTACATATAACCCCCACTGCACATATATGAGAACATATCCCTGCAATCTGGCTATCAGTACAAACGCTGCGGAGCTCGAGGGAGGGCAGTTTAAAGACAACCTATGTACCAGACGATTGACAGACCTCATTCTGTGTCTTTCTGTCCTGCTCCTTTCCCTGTCTTTATTCTTCCCATCCCAGTATTCTAACCTCCATACCATCCATGTTTCCTCCCATGATGTACAGGTGTTTCAGCTTCTGCGGAAAGGTGGGATCCAGTTTTACTGCCAAGGCCAGATTGGTCAAAGGTCCCGTTGCTACCAAACAGATCTAACAGGAAACAGATTGAAAGCATAATATAAATATAAACTAGAAATCAAGATAGGATTACATATCTTCAGGTTCCATTATGATAAAACTTATACGAATTTCCTAAAATGCCCTTAGCACCATCAGTTGTAAAAATTTCTCCAAGCAGAAGTTCCTCCTAATTTATTTATTTAAAAAAAAAAAAATGCACAGTCCACATTTATTCCTAGTGGCTTAAAAAACATTTGTTCATAATTTAAAATAAATACTCACAAACTGACAAACACAGCACTGTGCGCAGGAGAGGGCTGACCATTTGTGCAATAAGGCAGTGGCAGAGGACTAGAAGCCTCAGATGGGTGGTTAGGGGGCCAATGACCCTTATTGCCCCGGTGCCCAGATCACTGTCAGTCTACCCCTGACTGTGCATCTTTAAACATCTAATAATCCGCACTGATTAATTTATTTAGGAGTGGAGTACATGCTTTTTTTTTAAGTTAATAAATAATTGCCTCCATCAAGAGTGGTCACAAATATAATTAAATCAGATGGCCTCAGACAATTATAGATGCTATGCTCCCATATATTAATTGGGTATATCAAAGGCCTGCCTGAATAAAATAGCCTTTAGCTGCTTTCAGAAAGTTTTATAACAAACCTCTTACCGCAATACATCGGGAATCTGGGCCCCTAGGCTTCGGCCTGCCACTGCAAAGATTCTCTCTCTGGTTGCCACAAGCTTGATCATTTTGTGGCTGGGTACGTTTAACAAACATTGTCCCGAAGAGTGCAAATTTCTGGTAGAGTGGTATATTTTTAAAAGTGAAGACATGCTAGCAGGAGCATCTGTACTCGGAGCTTTGTGGACCATAAATAAGTAAGATTTTAGATTTTCTCCCTCCACGCCACAGACAATCAATAAAGAGAGTATAATATTGGTGAGACATGCTTGTAATGGGTAATGCCAGCTGGAATTTGTGCTGCGCAATTCTGAATGACCTGCAGCATTTTGAGCATGCTTTGTGGTAGGCCCAAATATATGTAATTACAATAATGTAATGCAGATATAACCAGCAATTCTATTACTGTCCGGAAGTCACCAGCAGATAAATAAGGTTATAGCTTGCATAACATCTGTAGTTTCCAGAAAGATTTTTTTTTTTAACTACTGCTCTGTCCTCCGGTTTAAAGTTTAAGCTCAGAGTCAAACTGAGCACCAGCAAATAGTACACTAGATGGAAATGGTGACAGGGGATGGCAACTAAGTCTAAAGATTTCAGTTTTTGCCAGGTTAAATGAAAGGCTATTGTTGATTAGCCAGCTCTTTATTGCAGAAAAATAGATTGAAATTAGCCCCAAAGTTGTGTTTTATAGCTGATTGTATGAAAGAGAGAAAAATTTAACATCGTCCATATAGAGACAGTAGTGGAGGTGCAACCCTGATAATAGCTTGCATATCGACCCTGTATAGATATTAAATAATAAGGACAATGACAATGAAAGCTGGGATACTTCAGTCTTTAAAAGATGCCAAAAAGAAAGCTGTGAGACATAAAGTACTTGTAGGGTCTGCCCTGACAGATAGGATTGAAACCACGCCAGCGTAATACTGGAAAGCCCAATCTGTGAACGACAGGCATCGAGGATATCATGGTCCAGTGTGTTAAACAGTCGCTACATCCAGAAGGATGCAACCGGTGAGATCAGAGCCATGTTGAGTAACCTCTATGCTTGATCTAATCAATAATTCTGTGCTAGAATTTGGTCTGAATCCAAACTGAAACTGATCTAGAATCTTATGTCAGATCAACATACTGAAGTTGTTTGAGTATGGTTGCTTTAACAACCTTTGCTAAAAATGGTATGGACGAGATAGGGTTGCAATTAGATAGCTCAGGAGGGTCAGTGTTTGGCTTCACTGATAACAGGTAGATTGATGCCTGCTGTAACACCGGTGGCAAAATCCCATTTTCCAGGGAGCTGTTGATGAGGCTGGGTCTTAGCTCTGGAATTGGGGGATGCTCTTTTGGCACTTCCTTTCCCTCACTACTTGATATATATTCCCGTGTGTTGCAGTTTTATTTTATACTCCGTGAGTGATTGCTCTTGTTGGAAAAGTATGTGTGTGATTTCAATGAATTTTGTGGTGTTTCACTAATTCTGCAACATTACATTCTATACTTTCTATTTTAATGTGAAATGCAGTAGTATAATTAGCAAGCGAAGAGGAAAACTGGGCTTGTCCAAAGATGGATTTTTCCCTGGGGGCGTCTTCGCAGTTATCTGCTTTTATAAAAGGTTTCTAAATTAGGAGGACTTCACTTTGTTTAGATGGAAGAGGACCTGGAAGCCTAGGTGAAGCAGGCAAACAGCCTGGAACACTATACGGAGCTATTGTATAGGTTGCAAAATGTTATCTTAAGAAAACAAAGTAAGAATGAAAAGAATCCAGTGCAGTTTTCAAAATAGGTGACTGAAAAGGATTTGGCAAAAAGATTAGGATGTAGGACAGGGGTGGCCAACTCTCGTCCTCAAGAACCAAAAACAGGCCTGGTTTTCAGGTTTTTATGTTTTTGTGCATTGCGTTTTGTATTGTTTTTAAAAACTTTAGGATGTCTTTATTTTTATGATGTAATGTTTATTTTATGTATATTTTTTGTACCCCACTCTGAACTATGGAGAAGCAGGATCTAAATATTTTAAATAAATAAATATATCCACAATGAATATGCATGAGTTACATTTGAATGCACTGTTTCCCTTGTATGCAAATCTCTCTCATGCATATTCATTATGGATATGCTGAAAACCAGATCTGTTTTTAGGAGAGGGACCCCCAAACTCGATCCATGAGGGCCACAACCCAGTTGGGTTTTCAGGATTTCCACAGTGAAAGTAACCCCATCCCCAGATGTGGACTGCTACCTGATAGGGCCATAAAAATATTTGTATAACTCTATCTTGGCACAGTCTCTTCTTTTCAGGGCCTGGATTCTTTGAGTGAGGGCGGGATTACTCCCAAGGCCCTGCGTGTCCTTTGTTCTTATCCCTGGGAAGAGGGTAATCATGAGTCCCAGTGTGTGTTGGAGATCCTAAATGAAGTCAATGGAGCCACTGTGTTTGTGTCCAATTAAATCTTTACTGTTGCAAATGAGTGAAAATGGCCCAGCACTGATCCACAGCACCACTGAACATATTCTTTTACAGTGTCCTCCTGAATCTGTGCAGGAATATCGGCTGCTAGAGCCAGGGGAATTTCCACCCTCCAGGGCTCTGGAAAAATAGAGCCTCCAGGTGGGTAGGGGGTCCTATAGATGGGGAGAACATCCCTCCAATTGGCAAAGATTCAAAGTTATTGTCTCTGCACAGAGAGAGAAACATTCTCTCTCTCCCCAGGGGTTAGAAGCACCGCTGGGTGTCTTCAGAGATGTTAGGCTTTGCCTTTACTCACAATTAGTTGATTCCTCAAGTTTATTTAGGCTGCAATCCTTTATCTTTTCTGTTGCTAATCCCCATTGGGAGGGATTCCGTGAAGCAGGACTTGGTGCTCCAGTCAGGAAGGAAGGGCAGTCAGAGCCTCCTCCTGGATCTTAAAAAAACAAATCTTTCCCAAAACTGAAGATAACACCAGAGCGTATCCTTACGGCAGGTCACTAGCACCCCCTTCCTCGTGGAGGGTATAGTGGGCAGCTCTTCCCTAACCTGCACAGCCCCCCTGGGCCCAGGAGGTATACAGGCTACAGTAAGGCTCCTACCACTTAAAACAGCAAATTCCAAAAAATGTACCCAGAGGGAAAAATCCAGGCCAAGCCAGTAAATGGATTGGAAAGGAAAAAACCCCTCCCGACCCTGGCCAGGACCACCAAGCAGAGCTTGCCTGGCTCCTCTGACTGGGCCTGTAAAATAACAAAAACATAAGCTCCTGTCTACCTCTGAACTCTGTCACCCTAAAAGGACTGCCTCCCAATTTGTAGCAAGGAAGCGGTTATATATCCTGCTCAGGGGATGGCCATTCCAGACCCCACAGAAGGAGAGGCTGCATTTGAATGGAACCTCCCCGACAACCCAAACCCTCACTAACCAACTGATCTTAACACCCAGGACCAGTGGCGGACTCACGATGTCGGACCGGCCTGAGTATTCGCCGCCCAGGCCATGTCACGTGGTCTGCTGAGCGCGGCTCTATCACAGCCGCGCACGGCAGACCACGTGACTGGAGCAATCGGCCCACCGGGGGATGCCCGATAGGCCAATCCGCCCCTGCCCAGGACTTACTGGTAATGTGACCATAGAGTCTGCTACATGAATATGCATGAAATCTATTTGCATGTATTGCCTGAAAAGGCAAAATGAAGCAGGAAAGGCAGTCAAGAAAGCAAAGGCAGATACAGAAGAGATGAGACCTTTCTCGGATACGTTAACCAAAGGAGAAAAGCAAGGATAGGTTTACTGTTTAAGACTGAGATGAACAAGAAAGTTTGAGTGAATTAGGGGGTGGAAAAAGGTAGAAATACTCTACTGTGCCCTGAGCTCCCTCTACCCAATTCAAAAACTTTGATCTGAAGCTCTGGTTGAGGAACTCCAATATGTAAACTTGACTTTCCTCTTCCCATACTGGCAAGGGCTAATGACGTAGGTATTCTTCTGAACATGGAAGAAAGACTTCTGTAATCAGCGCTGACTGAGTTCAAAAGGATTAACTCTGCATAGTTCATCTGACAACCAGCATCCAGAAGAGTCACAATATATTTTAAATAAGGTCTCAGGATCAGAACGTGTAAAGGAAAAAGTTACCCAAATACAATGGAATGGCTACTCAATTTAATTTTTCAATTTCTATGTCAGCCTCCTCCAAAAAGGGACCAGGGTGGCTTAAAGAAACATATATATAAACACAATGAAAACATCAAATACAATACCATAAATATCATATATATCAATAAAATAGCATAAATATCAGGTACAGTAACATGCACATCATAACAAAAGGCATAAACTATACCCTCCCTATTCCTTCTTTTAAAAGGAGCTCGGTAACTAACATCTAAAACTATTCCCATCCATCTGAGTGCAAATTTTTTAGTACATGCCTCACAATAAAAAATACATCCATAAACATCTATTAGCTTTTCTTCTAACCAGCTTTTCTTTATTTTCTTGTAATCAATGTTATTTTTTCCCAATTTTATTGAATCAAGATCAATATCATTTTTTTTACCAATTAAAGTACAAACAGCTACCATCTACAAACAGGTTGAGAATCTTTGCTTCATTCCTCACCTGGCCATCATGCTCAGAGACTATCCTGAGAAGTGCGTGAACCGCATGTTCTTCCTGTAAATTTTCCAGTCCAGGACTGACTGGGTCTGGAACGTCTCCTAAACCATCTCCTCCAAAATGTGAAAATGAATGATTACTTTCCCCAAGAAGTGAATCTGAGGCTCCACGGAATACAGGAATCTGTATTGAAAGAGTTTGCAGTTGGTTATAAGCATGTACTGTAGTTACTGTGACAACCTCAGCAAGGATCTCTATCTCTGAATCCCTACTCTCCCGTCCTCTGAGTCCTTGCCCTCCCGAGTCCCACTCACCATAATCCTCAAGCCCCTATTCTTCTTCATTTCTGACTCTCCTCATTCTTACCCTTAAAGGAAAACCTGCAGCAAGTTGAGTTGGCATGGGCCCAGCTACAAGAACTAGAAAAGGGAGTAAAGGACACTATATGGAGCTGGCGAGAAACCATCCTTTACAGAAAGGATCGACTCTGTGTACCCAAGAGCACTTCACATCTGGAAGTCCTGCGAAGTGGCCACAATTCCTCATTGGCAGATCAACTTGGTTGCCACAAGATTAGTTGCCCACGAATTCTGGTGGCCAGTTTGGAGCCAAAATGTAACAGGCTGCATCACCTCTTGTGAAGTATGCGCCTGTAATAAGGTGCCACATCATCTCCCTCATGGATTACTATTGCCAGTACCAGTACCCTTGAGACTGTGGAAATGGGTATCAATGGACATTCCATTGTGTGGAATTACCATCTTCATAAGGAAAGACCACAATTCTAGTGGTGGTGATAGATTCATTCATCAAGATGGCCTATTTAATAGCCATTGGGGCAGATTTTAAAAGTACACGCGCGATGTACATTTGTGCATGCTACCTGGAGCGCACAAATGTACGCCCGATTTTATAACATGCGTGCACAGCCGTGCGCATGTTATAAAATCAGGGGTTGGCGTGCACAAGGGGGTGCACACTAGTGCATCTTGCGCACGTCGAGCCCTTGGGGAGACCAGCTGGCTTTCCCGTTCCCCCAACACCTTCCCACCCCCCAGCCCGAAAAAATAAAACCCTGTACAGTTATCTCACAAGTTACGCCTGCCGATTGCTGGCGCACGATCCCCCAGCACAGCACCCATGTGGAGGCCTCTGGCCACGCCCCCGCCCACACCTTTTTGCAAGCCCCGTGACTTACACGCGTCCCGGGGCTTTACGTGCATTGCCGGGCCTTTTGAAAATAGGCCCGGCGCGCGTAACCCCCCTATGCGCATAAATCTTTAAAATCTGCCCCATTACTGTTCTTCCCTTTTCCTGTGAAACAGCAGACCTTCTAGTTTAAGTAGTGCGTCTGCATAGTCTACCATCTCATATCTTCTCTGACCAGGGCTCCCAGTTTGTTGCACACTTCTGGTGATAGTAACTAATGTAGCAAGCCACTATAAACCAGGTTCCTGCTCCCACAAGCTTATCACGAGTTGGAGCCTTACAATGTGGATGGAGCTGCATCTGGATCTGAGTGATGTGTTTTGTACCTCTCAAAAAAGGATTTTCAACCCTGCAGGGACTGCAAGCTGCCATAGCCAAGGTGAATGAATATAAAATTACGTTAAAAACCTCTGTTTGCTCTCCTGTGAATGACAAATATTCTGCAAGAACTAGCATCCAGCACTCAGTGTTAACAAGTTGGGGAAAGAGATGTACTGTTTAACTTGCCCAGAGAACAGCATTACATAGCCAGTAGAGGAGGAAGCCAAAGGAATGCTGGTAAACCATTTAAGTTAGAAAAGGTGCAATTTGGCTGGCTCTGTGTGTGAGGGGCAGAGACAGCCAAGAGTTGGAGCCAGGAAGAGAGGAGTGCATCTGGCATCCCTACAATCAGTTCTTCTCCTGAAGAGCAAATTATCGAGAGGGAGAGACAGCAGTTTGCACTCTGAGGAAATAGAGAGACAGACAGCAATTCTTGCTTCATAGCCGAGCTACATGTAAAATCCCAACAAGGGACAGATGAGCCAAGAGCTGAGAGATTGAGAGACTTCCTTTCCAGAGATATCCAGGCCCAGGAGCACATAGGTGGATCACCCTCCTAAGAGACTGAGTTAAGTAATCTAAACTTTGCACAGAGAGTAATTTATCAAAGGAGGGAGAAGGTTTATTTCTTTCCTTTTATTACAAATTCAGTATCTTATCTTAACTGCTTCAGCGTTTCAGCTGAAGTCAAGCATAAACCCTTGCTGGCAGGTAGTGGGAAAGAAAAACTGGTGGATCGTGGTCTATCTGTAAAAGACTGAAACCAGGCTCGCTTTCTGTTTAATACCAAGTAAACCATTTGGGGAAGCTCCACAGGAGAGAGAGACCTTTCACACATGGCAGTGCTCATCTGTTTGGTTTGTCATCTCGCCAGCTTCACCATCATGTTTTTTATTTTGGGGTTTTTTTTCTATACAATTTTGTGTTTGGGACACTCTTACAAACTGGTGACATTGGGGTGGATCTCTTTCCTCTCCCCTTTTTGAATACTCAGGGGTAAAGACAACTTTTGAAAGCTGTGTACTTCACTGCTTTTCCCCTCCACCTTTCTCTATTAGCATTCCCTATTGTTTTTACTATCCATATTAGTATGCCCTAGCTAACAGGCCATGCCCAGTGTTATTTTTTCCATTGCTTGATTTAAAATAAGAAAACTGCAAGTTTATATTATACATCACTACTGTGCTTTTCCCATTTAATGTTCTAGTTGGATTTACTGTCTACTTAGTAAAGGGTTAATTATTGTTCTATTCTGGTGTGATGGTTTTAAGAACATAAGACTTGCCATACTGGGATCAGATCAAAGGTCCATCAAGCCCAGTATCCTGTTTCCAACAGTGGCCAATCCAAGTCACAAGTACCTGGCAGGATCCCAAGGGGTAGATAGATTCCAAGCTGCTTATCCCAAGAATAAGTAGTGGATTTCTGTAACTCCACCTTAATAATGGTTAATGGACTTTTCCTCCAGGAACTTGCCAAACCTTTTTTAAATGCAGCTAAACTAATAGCTTTCACCAAGTCTTCTGGCAACAAATTCCAGAGCTTAGTTATGCACTGAGTAAAAAAATATTTTCTCTTATTAGTTTTAAATGTATTACCTAGTAACTTCATTGTGTCCCCTGGTGTTTGTACTTTTTTGAAAGAGTAAATAACTAATTAACATTTACTCATTCCATTCCACTCATTATTTTATAGATCTCTATCATATCTCCCCTCAGCCATCTCTTCTTTAATCTGAAGAGTCCTAACCTCTTTAGCCTTTCTTCATAGGAGAATTGTTCCATCTCCTTTATCATTTTGTTGCCCTTCTTGTAACTTTTCTAATTCTGCTATATCTTTTTTTTGAGATGTGGTGACCAGAACTGCACACAATACTCAAGATGAGGTCACACCATGGAGCGATACAGAGGCATTATGATAGTCTCTGTTTTATTCTACATTCGTTTCCTAATAATTGCTAGCATTCTACTTGCTTTTTTTGGGTGTTGCTGCACACTGAGCAGAAGATTTCATTGAAGATGAGCATACAGGAAGGACTAATGCTGTAAGTGTAAAGTACTGTGAGCTGTCTGGCACACAAGGAGGAGCTGCAGAAAGGACTCCTACAGCTCTACAAAGAATTCTGTTCTCCCCCAAGGAAAAAGGCAGCAGTGGCGACAGCAGCATAAAAGGAGTAAGAGAAACCCCTGGACTCTGCCTAGTTAGAGGTGTATGCATGTGAGAATGGGAGTTAGAGGTGTATGCATGTGAGAATGGGAGTCTGCTTGGATGTGTGTACGTGAATGGTAACTTACCTTGGGGATGTGTGAAAAAGCTTTGTGCCACTCCCACTAATCCATGACAAGCTCAGGGTGACTGGAAATCAAAGGTTTTCAGGTATGGAAAGCTGGGGAGTTTTCCTTTCTTGTTTTAATTATTGGGTGTTTGATGGGTCTGCTAGTATGAAATATTTTATTGCTGTTTGGAAATTTTTAAACATTTTATGAGTACTTAATCATTGGATTTTCTATTTGTCATCTGTGTGATAATATTTTTATTAGTATGATTTATTATGATTGATTTATATTTATTGATTTTGTTTGATTTATAAGGACTGGGGTTGCACTGCATACAGATTCTGGCTTGCTATTGATCTCCAGTTCAGTTTGTTTTCACATTTCGATTTCTATTTTATGGTTTTTATTCTGTATTTGTGTTATGACCGTCGATCGCAGATAGCTGCGACCACTTCTACTTACATCTTGTGCAGCCCTTCTTCCCTCTCCGGGCCTGCTCGCGGCGGGGGCTAGCCTCCACTGCCACATACTTCTAAGTTCCTCGTGGCGGCTGGGACACCGTCGCCATCCTCACAGACTTTGGGCCTTCCTAGGCGCACACATTTGCTACCGGCTCCTCCTTTGAAGACGCTACGGCAGGAACCTCAGGGGCGTGCCTGACTGATGACATCACTTGGTCTGGGTTCTTAAGCACTGCCTTTGTCCCTTGCTAGCTGACTTGGCAACGAGTTCCATCGCTACTGGTGCTTACTCCTATCTCCTCGACCCGTGGTGGCTGTCTCCGTTCTACCTTGCACTCCAGCTCTGGCTTAGGCACCCGCTCCTCGGGGGCCTGCTTGCACTTCTATCGGAGATCTGGTCTCCTGGCTTCCCCCGCTCCTCAGGCTAGCCCTGCGCTCCCAGAGGTCCTATCTACCGGCTCCTTGGGGCTGCCTCTCAGGACTGCCACACTACCTTGGAGATTCTACTTTGTGCTCCCCTGCTCCTCTGGGCAGTGCCTATGTTCTACACCTGTGACTGTCTGTGCTTGCCCGCTCCTCGGGGAAGTGCCCTCGTTTACTCTTGTGGCTGGAATTACCCCTCCCTGCTCCTCGGAGTTGCCTACGTCATAGCCTGGAGACTCGACTAGGGCTTCCCCGCTCCGCAAATTGCCTATATCATCTCGTCTGTGCCTTCCTCGCTATGCAGCTCTGCCCCTCGGGGCTGTCTCTGCAGCATACCTCCTGCCTCGCGCTCTCCGCTCCTCGGGCCTGCTAGCGCTGCTCTCTCAGAGGCCCCTGCCCTGGCACTTGCTCTCCAGCTCAGCCTGCATACTGTGGGGTCCCTCTGCACTGTGTCACCCTGTTTCTCGGGACCTTCCTACAGACTTCTCTCCACAAGCTCCTGCTGCACTTGACCTCACCTCCCAATGGTGAAGACCTGTGGGGCTCCTCCCCTCAGGTGGTATCAACCCTTACCTCTGGCCCAGGGTCCACGAAACCCACGAATCTTAACAATTTGGTAAGGGTTTGTCTATGTACTGCATGTGTGACTGAGGTGAGGTATTCTGGTAGCATGTAATTTCTGTGAATGGATCTATAGCAGCCAAGCTTGTTCTGTTTTCCTAACAGGAGGTATATTGGCGTTTTAGGACCTGATGTAATATTTGCAGTATTGCCTTTCCTTTCCTAGGTGAGGTTGTTAATGTTTAAGTATTGGCACTTAGTGCTGTTTTGGTATGGGAGGCGTATTCTATTGTAATTCTAATTGTTTACTTCATAGCTTTCTGCGCACCAAGCCCACATCCAAAATTGCTTTTGCTTTTTTTGCAGGGTTTTCTGGTTGGCACACAGCAGTGCCTGTAAATATAATTTACATGGTGTAAGTGAATATTTTAACTCAGAAAACTGAAATTTGAATGTCATTTTCGTGTAAAATCTATTATAAAATGCATAATTTTTAAAGGTGTGTGAGGTGGTCTGGGGGTGTGGACAGCGCTGAGATTGGTGGGGGGTGAAAGCCTGAGAGCCTAAAAGGATGCACCATAACAAGGGAGCTGGGAAAAGTTAGACACAAGCAGCATTACAACCTTTTCTGGGGCATGTGGGAAATTTCCAACCCTGCTTGGAGGAAGGCGCTCTACCGGCACTCATAATGGTGAGTAGATTTGCATCAACATAAGAAAAAACTGACAGCATTATGTGGAGTTACTTTCCTCTTTACAAGCATAAATTTATTTAAATACATTTTGAAGCTGGGGAAAACTTAACTCCATTTAGATATTTCAAAATTCAGCTCCATTAAAATGCTGTTAGAAAGAGTGAGGCACTGAATTGCAGCACTATACATTCTGAGGAATAAAATAACTCCTAAATGAAGAGCTCCTTCCTAGGACTGGCCAGTAGCTTGGTAGCAATGCTATAAACTGAATATGGAGGACACAATTTCAATTTCCAAGGCAGGACTTTGCTTCCCGTAAGTTGACTGGGGATGCTATGGAAGAAGCATTCACAGCCCCTGGGAGAAGGGAGTTCAGCCATTGCTCAATGACAATAATGAGTGACAAGACTCACGGTCCACCTTAGTTGGATTCCAGAGGGAGTTGCAGTTTGTAAGTCCTCGCTGAGGACTGTGGCTGCAATGGCTGAGCCAAATTAGGGGTGAGATAGAAAATGAGGATAAATCCCATGTATTTGCAAGTAAAGTATAATTCTGATTGACCCAGAAGCCCAAAAAGGAGCAGAAAGGAAGTGCTGGGCTAAAAAAAATAATTCTTTCCTCTAAAATCTTAAAGCTTTCTTCCAGGTGCTGTGTAGTAAATAAGAACATTGGTTCTTACCTGATAATTTTTGTTCCTGTAGTACCACGGATCAGTCCAGACCGTGGGTTATGCCTCCCTTCCAGCAGATGGAGACAGAGAAAAACTTGAAGGTCACCCTCACTTAACCTGGTGTGCCTCCTGCATCCCTTCAGTATATAGATTAACCAAGCAGAATAATAAATAACCATACTAGCAATGAATCAAGCAATGACAGAACTGCAATAATAAATGTATCACATTGAAACAACAACCTGTAGTGTTCTTTCTTAGTATGCTGCAATAAAATAAGATAAACCAGATACACGCGCACAGATTCTTAAAAATACCAACACCCAATGCCACCCACTTCTAATCTTTGGGCGGGTGTCTGGACTGATCCATGGTACTACAGAAACGAAACTAATCAGGTAAGAACCAATTTTCTTTTCCCTGTACGTACCCAGATCAGTCCAGACCGTGGGATGTACCAAAGCTTCCCTAAACCAGGTGGGACCTTGCGAGACCCGCGTGCAGTACGCCACTGCCAAAATTGCAGCTTTCTGGAGCCTGAACGTCCAAACGGTAGTGGCGAGCAAATGTGTGGACATTGAAATGTCTTCCAAGTAGCAGCTCTACAAATCTCTTAGGGCGACACCAACTGGAATTCGGCCCAAGAAGCCACCTGAGAGCGAATAGAATGGGCTTTCAGGCCCTCCAGAACAGGTCGATCTTTACAAATGTATGCGGATGAAATGGCTTCTCTCAACCAGTGTGCAATGGTTGCCTTAGAAGCTTTCTGACCTTTCCTAGGACCGCTCCAAAGGATAAATAAATGATCTGATAGTCTGAAAGAATTTGTGACCTCCAAATAGCATAACAAAGAACACCGAATGTCTAAACGACGAAGCTCTCTTGTGTGTGGAACTTCTTCAGACAAATTGGGAAAAGCCAGAAGCTCAACAGACTGACTTAAATGGCAAAAAGGCAAAAAGGACGGGACTGTTTGGCAAAAAGGACGGGACTGTTTGAAGAGAAACTCCCGAATCAGAAATTCTGAAAAAGGGTTCCCTGCAAGAGAGAGCCTGTAATTCAGAAACTCTGCGAGCTGAGCAGATTGCCACTAAAAACACTGTTTTCAACATGAGGTCCTTTAATGTCGCCTTTTTAATGGGTTCAATGGCCGATCGCACAATGCAAGACGTACCATATTAAAACTCCACGATGGACATTCAGGACAGTCAGGGGGCTTCAAGTGCCTTACTCCTCTGAAGAAACGCACCACTTCCAGATGAGACGCTATCGAGCTGCTAACCAGAGTGGCTAGGGCCGCAACCTGTACCCGAAGGGAATTGAAAGATAAGACCTTGGCCAATCCACTTTGAAAAACGTAACATCTGAGCAATAGTAGCGTGTTTGGAAAGAATCCCTTGACATCACATCTCAAAAACTCTCCATTCCCTGACGTATGAGAGAGAAAGGTAGACTATTTTCTGGCTTGCAGCAGTATAGCGATAACCTCCTCCAAGTACCCAAATACAGAATAAAAACCATAAAATAGAAATAGAAATGTGAAAACAAACTGAACTGGAGAGCAATAACAAGCCAGAATCTGTAAGCAGTGCAACACCAGGCCTTATAAATCAAACAAAATCAATAAATATAAATCAATCATAATAAAACATACTAATAAAAAGAATATTATCACACAGATGACAAATAGAACATCCAATAATTAAGAACTCATAAAATGTTTAAAAATTTCCAAACAGCAATAAAATATTTCATACTAGCAAACCTATCAAACACCCAATAATTAAAACAAGAAAGGAAAACTCCCCAGCTTCCCATACCTGAAAACCTTTGATTTCCATCACCCTGAGCTTGTCATGGATTAGTGGGAGTGGCACAAAGCTTTTCACACATCCCCAAGGTAGGTTCCCATTCACGTACACACATCCAAGCAGACTCCCATTCTCACATGCATACACCTCTAACTCCCATTCTCACATGCATACACCTCTAACTAGGCAGAGTCCAGGGGTTTCTCTTACTCCTTTTATGCTGCTGCCACCACTGCTGCCTTTTTCCTTGGGGGAGAACAGAATTCTTTGTAGAGCTGTAGGAGTCCTTTCTGCAGCTCCTCCTTGTGTGCCAGACAGCCCACAGTACTTTACACTTACAGTATTAGCCCTTCCTGTATGCTCATCTTCAATGAAATCTTCGGCTCAGTGTTCAGCAACACCCAAAAAAAGCAAGTAGAATGCTAGCAATTATTAGGAAACGAATGGAGCAAATGCCGACCTGGGAGAGCCTCGAAGAGGACTCTCCGCAGGCCACACACAAAGATGGTCGTGACATCGTGGGGACTTCAAAAACGGAAAACAGAGGGAGAAGTACTCTTTTTGTCTAAAACAATAACCAAGCAACTGAAATGCAAAGGATGTGATGTAGGGAAGAAACATTATGGGTTGTCTTAAAAAAAAAAAAAAAAAGATGCTTCCATTTACACCCATGTGGTTTACAAGCTTCCAACTCAAACAGATCTGATCAAAGACATCCAAAAGGTGGGAAAGAAAGGAGAAGTGTTGCTTCTTGGAGGTTTTACTCTGCTAGATATGCACTGGAGTATCTCTACTGCAGAATCTGCAAGAAGAAGAGAGATAGTGGATACCCTTCAAGGAGCTCTGTCAAACAAATGGTAATGGAACCCACAAGGGAAGGAGTGATGCTTGACTTCGTGCTCACAAATGGGGATGATGTCTCTGATGTTCGGGTAGGTGCTCACCCGAGCACCAGTGATCATCAGAGGGAGTGGTTCGATATGGCAGCCAGAATGGAAAGTCGTCGCCTGAAGATCTAAGTTTTGACTTTCAAAAAATACAGACTTTGTCAAAATGGGGGCGTACCTGGAGGAAGAACTGGAAGAATGGCAGAAAATGGGTGAGGTGGATCATCAGTGGGCCAAATTAAAAGGCAACAAATCTATATGTTAGAAAAGGAAAAAAAAAAAAAAAAGGTAAGAAGGTAAAGAAACTGATCTGGTTCTCAAAGGGGGTGGCTGAAAAATAAAGGAAAAAAGAGCAGCGGTGAAGAAATTCAAAGAAGCCCGAAAAGAAGCTCACAGGGAAGAAAACCTGGTGAAGCTGATGGAGATTAGGAAAGAAATCAGGAAAGCCACAGGTCAAGCAGGACTGCCAAAGAGATAAAACGAGGTGACAAACCATTTTTAAGATACAGTATATCAGAGCAAAGAGGAAGGCCCGAGGTGGTACGGTAAAACTGAAAGGTGACAAGGAGCAACGTGTGGAGAAAAGGCAAAGAACCAGCAGAAACATTAAACAAATACTTCACTGAAGTGTTCACTGAAGAAGAATCTGCATGAAGATTGTGAGGTCCCCCTCCCCCAATCCACAACAATCTGCTTGGCTGCACATTTTACTTGCTGTGCGTTTTCCACGCACTATTACCCTTTACGGTATAAGGGGTAATAATAGCACATCTAAAACGCGCGGCCAAATGGGGGCTAAACGGTGCGCTCAGCCGAGCGCACCATTCTCTATCGGCCTGAAAGATTCTGCAGACTGAAAATCTGTTTGTGACTGAGTGCGTGTGTCTGACACTGGCTGGCAGTGTCATTACTTGCAACTGGTTCAAGAGCCAGACCGGGAATCCAGAATATATCTCTGTAGGAGATATAAGCAGATATGTAGGGGGGCCCAACCAATTTGCATGGATGGAACGGGGACTGCAGCTCCTCTCACCCCTGGGTCTAGAATCTCCTTAACTTCTTAATTATATAGGAAAGATTAAGTTTATTTGGAGATATTTTAGCTCAATTCTGCCGGGTTCCAGGGTCGACTTGGAGTGCTTTTGGGAGCTGTTGACACATTTGCTCCAGGTAAAGTGCATGAGGGCTTCAGATACCCCATGTGCCGATTTTGAAAAAAAAAAATCCCCTGGGCTGATATTTTCCTGCAATCTGTCCCTGGGCAGACTGGCCTGACCATTTGTTCTTTATCTGATGTCATTAGTATGTTACTATGATAAGTGATAAAAATAAAGTTAACCCAGCTAAGTCAGCCATATATGGGTAAGTGGACTTTCAGCCACCTGAAAGCATATGCACACTTTCATAAGATGTGTTTAAAAAAAAAAAAAAGCAGTCTGGAGAGCATTTCAGAGATGCATTTGCAAACTGCATGTGTACATTGAATTTTCCAGTAAAGTATGGGCATTGTAGGCATGCTGCTGGCTTGCTTACATTTAAGGGTATCCATGCACTTTTAGCAGCGTAACAACCCTGGTAATTTTTATTTGAAATTTGACTTGTATTATATAGGCACATTCTTTTGGAGCTAGGCTATTGAAAATCGATCCATAGATGTACTATACCTCGGTCCTGTCACATACTTTGAGAACACGCAACACATTTCTGCACACATTTTCAATGGATGCATTGCCAAAGCAACAAGTGATACCCAGAATTTCAACACTGGGGGAAGCCAGTGCCATCATGATAGCTTGTGCATCATCCACCCCACAGTCGACGTCCACCAGCAGCAACTTCTTAGCCATTTTATACCTGGACCCAAACAGAAATGTACAATAAATATTAGCATAGCTGGTGGCACATAAATGACAAAATATAGTCTTGTGGGGTGTGCACTTGTCCCCAGTGAGAGGGAGGTCAGCTGCATACTGCACGGGTAGGTCTGCTCGCACAAGTTGGCCCTGTAGGGTCTAACCTCTGAGGCTTCTTTCCAGCTTTCAGCCAGTCCTACACCTGAATTTCAGGACTTTTGATAACCATTTGGATTCAGCTTTGCTGTCCTATTCTCCAACGCCCAAAAGGATCACAAGGCCCTAGTCAAAGTAACCTTTGAGAGCTTTTCAAATATATAATAAAAAGCAGAATATCATGATGGAGAGCAGCACGTGGGTTAGTGCAGGGGGCTGTCAACCAGTGAAGCCAGGGTTCAAATCTCAGTGATGCTCCTTGTGACCCTCCATTGCCTCGGATGCAAACTAATGGGCCGATGTAATAAGCTGTGGTGACTCTAGCATGGGTTTGCCCGTGCTAACGTAACCCCAGTGTACAAGAGGGGTTTTTGCTTGGGAAAAATCTGGGGTACAACCCACATTAGGATTATCGTATCTCCATTCAAATCGCAACATTATTAGCTATCACCCTGCAGTGCAGGGCGGCCTGTAAGATGGCAGACCGCTCCTTGTGCCTTTTTTGTTTTACCACAAGAGATTTAACTCCTGGATCAGAACCAGAATTAAAACGTCTTGCAGCATTTATGGAAATGGCAGTGTTCAGAACTCTGAACGGGGTTTAGTCTTCAGTGGCAGCTGTCAATGTAGGGACCAGTCAGTGGCCAGTAAGTGACTAAATTCACATGAAAAGCTGGTACAGCTGAGAGCTGCACTGGCATTGGCAGGAACCCAGAAGAGGAGGTAAGGTATTCTCCTCCTCGGCTGGGAAGGTGGCGGAAGGATTAGGAATTTTGGTGCCACCCAAATTCATGGCTTGTACTCAGATTGTTGCATGAGAGGGCTGACACTGCTGTTACCCATTGAAATACAGCAGATATAACTCACTTTTTTTTTTTTTTTTTAAATGGAAACACCAAGCAAACACCGACACACTACCAGGTCATTTTGGTGCCTTAAAGCACTGCTGAAAGGAGAGGAGAGAAAGAGGGAAGAATGGGGAAAGGCGAGCACGCAAGACGAATCTGAAGAGGAAACGAGGAGGAAGGGAAGAAAGGACTGAAGCCGAAGAAGAGAGCAGAAAGAGAGGGAAAAGAAAGTATTGAAATATCGGTTTTGAAGAAAAAAGGCAAAGAAGGGATAGAATTTAAGCAGAAATGAAAAAAGGACACCAGTGAGAGAGAACAGAAAGAAGAAGAGAGAATTTTAAAAAGCCACGCTCAGCCAAAAAATGTAAGCCAGAGACACCAAAGGTTGGAAACTATTTTATTATCTGATAGAGAATATCCATAAAATATCCAGGTACCCACATCAGAATCTGACCTGGACATGTCTCAGACAGAACTTAAATGTTGATAACAGCTGGATTGTGTTGCCTGATTTGATTTTTTTTTTTCTGGTACATAATAAATTCTCGTGCATGCAGGACATATCCACCAGCCCTGAGGCTCTTGTACTGGATTTTAGTGACAACATTTAAAGAATGTGTATATTCTGAGAGCAGATTACTACAAATTTTCATAGGGAAGGTCCCAGATGACAACTCCCTCACCTCTACCCACCATAGGTGCTAGCTCTGTGAATGCACTGGGCGCTTCAACTTCCAATATTGAACAGACACACTCCTTCTGGCTGGGGCAGAGTAATTTGTGTGGAAGTTAGCATCCCAATCATTTTGACACGTTGACTCCCATGCCTCCCGTCTCCAAATGAACTGCTTGATCACTCCTGGCACCACAATAAACACGTTCTCCAGATTTGCCCATCTGAAATCTGCTAACATTAACCCAATTTCAACTTTAAACAGTGTTCAGACACTCAGTTATCGGGGGAGGGGGACAGGAGAGAAAAAAGCGAAGTGCATGAATGGCTCCATTAAAATCTCTAGGTGGGGTAGCTTGGTAATTGTTTGCACAGGCCCTGATCAAATCCTTCTGAAGATGTTTACTCGCCAGTGTATGATACAACTATATTTTGTAGTAATTGCATAACTATTTTTCCTCCAATATACCCATAAAGATATCTTAAATCATTCAGTTGCATATTCATGCATTTCAGAAATGCAGACATACATTTATTTTATAACATCTTAAACTAACATATTTCGCAACATGCACCAGTAAAAAAAAAAAAAAAGTCTGTTTACATAGAAGGCTGACATTTTAACTTCACCATCGCTAACTAACATGCAGTATATGTTAGAGAAAATGAAAGATTTGTTTTGCATTAACATAACTCACCAGGCTGTCAAGGAAGCGAGAGCACGGCACAGCTCAGCTTAATGGAGTAGTTTTTCTGGAGTTCACTGGTCTGGAGCTTCCTGATGATTTACTCCTGTGGAGGAGGGGTTCCTGCTGTGTAACTTCCAGGAAACAGAGGCAAGGCTGTGCACTGAGAAGTCTCATCCAAAGTCAGGGGCGGCTGGAGGCAATCTGCTGCCTGAGGGGAGGGATGAGATGGCCCCAAGGCACGGCGCGGGCTAAGTCATGGGGGGGGGGGGGGGGGGCTGTCTTTGTAGTCTGGCCCTTTCGGTGATTTCAAATGCAGAAGCGGAAAAGCAGACAGGGGTCAGTGACAATCTTTCTAGGAAGCTGGCAGCCCTGCCCACTCCCAGGAACCTCAAGACTTGCCTCCCACCTTTTCCCCAGCTTAAGTGGGAGATGGGTGAATGGTGGAGTCTGTGTGGGGCGCACTCTCTCTGGGCATTAAGGCACTTTAGAGCCTTGTGCCTGTGCTTCCGCGCCCCCCACCGCCCTTACCACACACCCAAAATTTCCATATTTATAATAACCAATTTTACATAGAAAAGGACACTGAATGTATAGTCTTCTGAGGTAAAATATCTTGAAAACATGAGGCTTTATGCTCCCGATGCATTTGTGCTGTCTTCTCAGTTTATGAATGTTTTTTGCTGTGAACCGCTTTGCTCTAAAGCGGTCTGGAAGAAATTTTTTAAATAAATAAATCATAACCCTGCAATAAACAAAACCTGGAGTGCATATGGGATTAGGCCTATTGTAATGCGGTGTGCGCTTTGCCCTCAGAAAGCCCAGAGTAAACTGAATTACAATTACAATATAGCAAACCTCCCACATTAAGGGGCCGATGCAGTAAAATGCGCATTGAAACATGTGTCCCAGACGGGTGCCCCTTTTTTGGTTTTTTTTTTTTTTTAACATGTGCGCCACCACTTCCCTCGAGCGACCAATGCAGTATTCAAATCAAACTGAAATGAAAAGAGCGCCCAAAAAAAGTACACGTTACTGAAAAAGAGCGTGTCCGTAGTGCTCTGCAGTTTATTGAAATTAGGTGACCATAATGTGCATGCGTTATGGACGCACATCCATTCTGTCAAATGTGTATGGCAATTTATATTGAAAATTATTATTTTGAAAATCAAACGTGCATCCCCAACCTGGAAGAGGAGGTTCCGGTCATGCCGACCATCATCAGCCTCGATGGGCTGGATGCAAACATTGAGCTCGAACTGATGTCATGGTAAAAGCGGCATGACCAGTCTGTTGCCGAGGGATGGCATTCCGTCCAATCTGAACTCAGAGAAATGCATCTGGAGAACATTGTGGCCATGGCTACTATAGCTGGCCTGATGGGTGACCTTAGCATGGCCATCCAGGATCTCTCCACTGCATTTAGGTTAGCAAACCATCCCTGACATCCATCCACTGCCGTTTTAGCTTGCTATGGAGTTTGTCAAATAAAGTTTTTTTTATTGTCTGTAAACAACGTGTTGCGTATTTTTTTAAACCAAAAGATGGATAGTCTGATTGTGGGAGAGGGGAGAAAGTTGTGGGATGGTAAGACAAGGGTTGGGTGGCCATCGGACTTGCGGAACACCGCTCACTTCCCTCACCTGCTACCAGTCAAGGGCTGTTAATGATTGTCTTGGGAACTGTGAAGGTGACATTCAGAAAATGTTTCAAGACAGGGAAATTGTATTTAATCTGTGTTTAATCCCCACGGTTTTGTACTCTGTCCCCATCCGCTACAGGTCTTGTTCAGGCTTACCAGTTCAAGCACAAGGGTCTGTACAAAACATACAAGTGGGAAAAACTCCTAGAGGGCATGTGGATTGGTGGAAACATCACTAATTTTTTTTAGCCATTGGGCATCAATAATAAACATGAATATAGGGGGCGCTGTTCTGCTGAGCTCCAAGATGGATGTTTGAATCTGAAGCTTCTTCCACACCCTGCCGATAAACATCTCTAAATCTGGTTCAGTCCCTACTTGTGCGATCAATTTTATTGCACAATGACCTCAAGAAAGTGCTTAATGGACCTGAAGCAATTTTTTCTTTTTTGAAAGCGCTCCCAGAAACTCTAGCAGGAGAGAGCGGCCTAACAACTAGTATGGCGGAGGAATCTGATAACTCTGAACCAGAGGCCCCGATCCTCTCTCCGCATGCTATCTCCAAGCAAACCATGGATCTTAGTGATTTATCTTCTAAAACTGAGTTACGAAAATGGTTTGTAGAGCTAAGATCTGATCTGAAACAGCACAAAGCAGAATTCCTAAATTCCATCTTAGAGGTATGGGAGGACCTCATGGCACTCTGCCATAGAGTAGATGACTTGGATGCCCGTACCGAAGCACATAGTGGGCCGGATTTTAATACCTACGCGCGGGCGTACATTTGTGCGCGCAACCCGGCATGCACAAATGTACGCCTGATTTTATAGCATGCGTGCACAGCCGCATGCATGTTATAAAATCCGGGGTCAGCACACGCAAGGAGGTGCACAATAGTGCACCTTGCGTGCGCCAAGCCCTTGGGGAGCCCTGCTGGCTTTCCCCATTCCCTCCAAGGCTGCTCTGAAATCGGAGCAGCCTCGGAGGGAGCTTTCCTTCCGCCCTCCCACCTTCCCCTATCTAACCCGGCCCCCAGCCCTACCTAAACCCCCCAATCTTTATTTTATAAGTTGCGCCTGCCTCTGGGCAGGCGTAGGTCGTGCGCGCTGGCCAACGGCGGGCCCGCGATCCCAGACACAGCAGCAATTGGCTGCTGTGCCTGGAGGCTCCGGCCCCGCCCCTTTTTTCAAGCCCCGGGATTTACATGCGTCCCGGGGCTTTATGCGCGCCGCCGGGCCTTTTGAAAATAAGCCCGGGGCGCACAGGGCTTTGAAAATCCTTCCCAGTGCTTCTTTGGACCCGCTCTCTCAGCAAAATAAGATACTATCTAGTGAGCTATCCACTCTGCAAGACAAGATAGAAGATATGGAAAACTGAACCCAGAGATCCAGTATTTGGATCAAAGGGTCCCCGAAATAGAAGCCTATCAAGACTGCCATCTCAAAATGATTAAGATCTGCTCATTTTTATTGTCTCATAAAGAAGGAACTGCAAGGCAGCCATCGGACACCGAACCCAAGGCTCCTAAATTGGAACACTCCCATTGGGCACTCGGGCCTCATCCGAAAAATAAACCGAGAGACACCGTAGTCAACTTTCACAGCTTTAAACAGAGAGAGGAAATCCTGGCCTTTCGCAGCCCAGATACATTCATCTCTCGCTATTAAAAGCATTGGAGATGTGTCTTTCAAATTATCTTTGCGGACGATATTTTGTTTACTATGGCGGATCCGATTTCCTCTCTCCAAGTTGTGGAAGTTGAATTATAACAGTTTAATAGGATAGTGGGTTTTTAAGGTCAATCTGGAAAAATCTGAGCTCCTCAATATAAATGTATCAGATGAAGAGGTCTGTTATATTTAGAAACATTTCTCCTTTCGCTGGGCTAAGACTTCTCCCAAATATATGGACATACAAATAGGACCTTCCCTTTCTGATTTATTCTCTCTCAATTAGCTCCACTGGTCCCCATGATTGATAAAGACCTGGAAAAATGGCGGAGAGGGACTTTCTCTTGGTTTGGGAGGATAGCAATTACAAAAATGAATATTCTCTCTAGATTTTTGTATTTGTTTACCACCTTACCTATTTATATTTCCTCGATACTTTTGCGCAGGTGGCAGAAAAAGATATTTGATTTTATTTGGCGCAGATGGCTAGGCGAGTCCTCTAAAACACAGGGTGGACTTGGGGTACCTAATCTTTCCCTCTATTATGCAGCGGCCCAATTAAAGGCATTGGTTGAGCTCAGATGTACTCATCCCAAAAAGCAATGGGTACGGCTTGAACAAGCAAGTGTAGGGAATATGCCTTTGAGAACCATACCACAGCAACCACGACATTCCTGGCTCCCAATACGCGTCATCCCTTGGACTTTTCAGGCAACCTTGAAGGTATGGGATTGATGGAGAACTCATTTAGTGGGAGAATACTCTTATCAGTCCTCCCTATATCACAATCAAAACTTCCCTGCTGGTTTCCAGAATACAGTGTTTAAAGTGTGGCGGTTGGCTGGCATTCATACAATTGGCCATTTGTTTAGTAGTGGCAGGTTGATATCTTTAGACCACTTGACTCAGCGATTTCCCCCAGGCTAAGGCACCTTTTTTGCTTATGCACAAACCAAACACTTTATGGACTCCTTGTTGCGTTCGAATCTTCTCAGACCAAGTAGATTGCTTTTTGAAAATTTCTGCCCTCATGCTGCCTCGGACTCTGGGATAATAGCAAAGATTTATAAATTACTACTTTTGCTGGGCAATGAACTGGTAAATCCCCCTTTTGCCCATCTGGATCATTGGGAGGAAGACTTGGGTACCCCGATTAGCCCTAAAACCTGGAACATTACTATAGAAATGCCGGTAAATGTTCTAGTTCTTCCGGCTTACAGGAACATTGTTTCAAGTTACTGTATAGTTGGCATTTTTCTCCAGAGAAATTGCATACATTTTATACAGGCCAATTGAATTTGTCTTGCAGGAAGTGTGGTAAGGTGGGATCATTCTTCCACATGTGGTGGACATGTCCCAAAATTGTTATATTCTGAACAACCATTATATCCTGGTTTCATACCAAATTACAAACTCCTTTCCCACTGGATGCTGGTGCGGCTTTACTTAATATATCATGCAAGGGCTTGAACAAATTTCAACAGAAATTTTGCCTTCAAGTCTTTTTGGTGGCCCGGAGTACGCTTGCTTTTCATTGGAAATCTGAAAGCTGCCCCAAGCTGTCAGAGGTGCTGCTTAAGCTCAACACTATCAGGCGCATGGTGGAGCTATCAGCTGAGAAGAAGAACAGAATGGCTACTTTTCACAGAACTTGGATGTTCTATGAGCTTAGGGTTATGATTTTTAAATGTATGTACCTTTTGGCATAGAGGAGTAGCCTCCCTTTCTTTCTTATGACTTATTGACTCTTTACCACTTGTTTGGTTTTTTTTTTTATATAGTAGCAGTGAAACTGGGATATTCGGTTAGGGGCGGATTTTCAGAGCCCTGCTCGCGTAAATCCGCCCAAAACCGGGCGGATTTACGCGAGCAGGGCCCTGCGCGCCGGGAAGCCTATTTTACATAGGCCTCCCGGCGCGCGCAGAGCCCCGGGACTCGCGTAAGTCCCGGGGTTCTCGGAGGGGGGCGTGTCGGGGGGCGGGCCCGGTCGTCGCGGCGTTCCGGGGGCGTGTCGGCAGCGTTTTGGGGGCGGGTACGGGGGCGTGGCTACGGCCCGGGGGCGTGGCCGCGCCCTCCGTACCCGCCCCCAGGTCACGGCCCGGCGCGCAGCAGGCCCGCTGGCGCGCGGGGATTTACGTCTCCCTCCGGGAGGCGTAAATCCCCCGACAAAGGTAAGGGAGGGGTGTAGACAGGGCCGGGTGGGTGGGTTAGGTAGGGGAAGGGAGGGTAAGGTGAGGGGAGGGAACGGGGGGAGGCAGCGCGGCTCGGCGTGCGCAGGCTATACAAAATCGATAGCCTTGCGCGCGCCGATCCAGGATTTTAGTGGATACGCGCGGCTCCGCGCGTATCTACTAAAATCCAGCGTACTTTTGCTTGAGTCTGATGCGCAAGCAAAAGTAGGCTGATCGCGCTTCTTTTAAAATCTACCCCAATAGGTTCAATACAGATAATGCAAAAGTGAAACCTTCCGCATGATAAAATATATTTAGGGGTAGATTTTAAAAGAAGCGCGATCAGCCTACTTTTGCTTGCGCATCAGACTCAAGCAAAAGTACGCTGGATTTTAGTAGATACGCGCGGAGCCGCGCGTATCCACTAAAATCCTGGATCGGCGCGCGCAAGGCTATCGATTTTGTATAGCCTGCGCACGCCGAGCCGCGCTGCCTCCCCCCGTTCCCTCCAAGGCCGCTCCGAAATCGGAGCGGCCTCGGAGGGAACTTTCCTTTGCCCTCCCCTCACCTTACCCTCCCTTCCCCTACCTAACCCACCCACCCGGCCCTGTCTACACCCCCCCCTTACCTTTGTCGGGGGATTTACGCCTCCCGGAGGGAGACGTAAATCCCCGCGCGCCAGCGGGCCTGCTGCGCGCCGGGCCGCGACCTGGGGGCGGGTACGGAGGGCGTGGCCACGCCCCCGGGCCGTAGCCACGCCCCGTACCCGCCCCCAAAACGCTGCCGACACGCCCCCGAAACGCCGCGACGACCGGGCCCGCCCCCCCGACACGCCCCCGACTCGCCCCCCCTCCGAAAACCCCGGGACGTACGTGAGTCCCGGGGTCTGCGCGCGCCGGTAGGCCTATGTAAAATAGGCTTCCCGGCACGCAGGGCCCTGCTCGCCTAAATCCGCCCGGTTTTGGGCGGATTTAGGCGAGCAGGGCTCTGAAAATCTACCCCATTGTCTTATTTGTAGCATATTTTAATGAGTCGAGGGGGGAGGTCTGGGGATGGCTATGGATGATTTGTTTTGTATGATTTCTGACAACTTGTACGACTCAGAATGTGCTCTCACATCCATAGTTGTTTTGCATTGTTTACAAAGTTAATGAAATACTAATTACAAAAAATAATAAACATGAACGTAAAAATCCTTTTATTATTGCCCCTGCACAAAGTACCTGCAGAGATGGGATGGCACAGGGCCATCATAATGGAGGAATCAACGATTCCTTCTTCCACGGATAAAGACCCCCACCGAGCGAAGACAGCACAATCTGCAACTTATTGACCAAACATAACATTTTTTTTTTTTTGAATATGTAAAAATAAATTTTCTTTAGAAAAATAAACCCAAAAGAATGTATTTTCATCACAAAAATAAATGGCATCCTTAAAAAAAGAGCAAATAAACATTAAAAAAGGGCCTGGGAAGGGGGGGGCGGGGGGTCCATGGCCGACGAAGAGGAGATGGGTAGCCTACGTGGTCATGGCTGAGACATCCCCATGAGTGACTGATCTGCTGACCAGCAGAAGAGCACGGGTAGCATCCAAGCGTGCCCCAGTGGAAGCAGGCATTCCTTCCTCCCAGGACCCTTCCTCTGATGCTGCCTTTAGCTCTTGTCCATTTGGGCCCTCTTCTAGTGCGTAACTGGAGTGCACGTCCTCTACATCGATGACAACCTCCTCACCAGCCAGGGTCCTCGGGTGGGGAAAAAGCAGGGCTCCAGGCTCCCGGCTGGGGATGGTGCCGCTGATGTGGGTGGGGGCAGCGGTGCCACCCGTTCGTAAACTAGTTCTTCCGGTTCCGCCTGTGGTGGCATTGGCGGGGGGCCGGAATGACTGTGGAGGTGCCACCCGTTCCAGAGGATGGGGCAGTGCCACTGGCTTCACCGCTGGCAGGAGTGGAGGTGGGTGCGGTGGTGGAGGTGGCCTTCACGGGCCCGGCGGGACTTCCAGATGGCGCCGTTGCCAGGTTGGGGGGAGGCCTCTTCCTCCTTCTCATCCTGTGAAGAAGGGCTTGTGCTTTCTGAAACGACAAAGACCAAAGCGCTACCAAAGTCCACCAGGGGGTGAGGGAGGAGAGGGAGGGAGGCAGTGAGTCCTAAAGAATTCTCATTTGTCCACAACAGATAGAGAACAACATAATATCTATAAATTCTAACATCACCCCAAAAAAAACCGAGTAAAGCACCCCCCTTTCACCACCCACACTTGAGAAATTAATTAGCCAGCAATCAGCGATGACCCTTTCTTGGCTTTCCTGCATTCCTTCCTTCATGCCCACCTCCCCTGGGGGCCATATTACAGCTAGATTCATTTTTTTTTTAAATTTTTTATTTATCAGCTTTTACATCAAATATACAACAAAATATATTGTATCAGAATATACAGAAATTATAATCTTAATATTGGGCAATTTCTGCCCTTAACATTGAAACAAAATCCATAGATTCTTATTACAAACATCGTTTTCTTATTATATAGGAAACATGGGGGGGAATGAAACTATAAGAGGAGTAATAAGAAGAAACAATTGCAAATTACTAGCCCTTGTAGGTTGCACAAATCTCCTCACACAAAAACCTTATACAGATAAAATGGACCCCAATGTCAAAAAATTCTGCCATAAACAACCTATTCATGTTAACATTTCTCTTAGTAAATGCACAGTCAGTCGCAAAAAAATTCCCAATTATCACTGATTTACTGTATGACAATAAACCAAACTTCATTGCAATAACTGAATCATGGTTAAAAAAATCAGATGTTGTCCTAAAAAATCAAATAACACATAAAAATTACGAAGTGTTTTCAGTCCCTAGAATAAATAAGCGTGGAGGTGGACTCTTACTAATTATTGAAATTTTTTTTAAATGTAAACCAATACCAATAACACCCCCCCCCCCCAAATCATGAAATTGCATATTTGATACTAACAACATACAAATATGCCTCATCTACTGCCCACCAAGCCTCCTAGAACTAAATATCTCACGACTAATTGAGCTCCTTACAACACACTTAAACATCTCTAAACCTACCATAGTGCTAGGAGATTTCAATCTTCACATGGACGTCCACCCATTGTCAAACACATGCCAAACACTAATAGACGCCATGACTGCATTAGGTTTCTCACTAATAACAGATAAATCAACACATAAAGCTGGACACTCCCTGGATCTCACCTTCATCAACCACAACTGTTTAGAACACTATAAAACCAATTACACACAAATACCCTGGTCAGACCACTTCCTTATTCATTCCAACGTAAAATTCCTTAAACCTCAAATCAAACAAAATTATAAACCTTTAGAATTTAAATACCGACCACTTTTCAATACTCCAATAATCCTCAAAGACAACCAGAAAATTGAACTAGCTGAAAAAGTATGAAACCTTGGAATAATAATGGACCCAGAAATCAATCTAAAAAAACATATATCACTAAAAGTAAAAGAAGGCTATGGAAAACTCATGATACTCAGAAAACTAAAACCATTACTAACACAACTGATTTCAGAACAGTACTTCAGGCACTAGTTTTCTCAAGCACGGACTACTGCAATGCCCTTTTACTAGGACTCCCGAATATAACATTAAGGCCACTTCAAATACTTCAAAATACAGCAGCTAGAATACTAACAGGAAAAAGGAGGAGGGACCATATAACCAAAACCCTGGCAGAATTACATTGGCTACCTATTGAACACAGAATTAAATACAAAGCCCTATGTACCATACATAAACTCATACATGATGAAAATTCGGACTGGCTAAACACAGCTTTACGTGTGCACATCCCACACAGAAACCTTCGATCAGCAAATAAAGCACTCTTAACCATTCCCTCAGTAAAACCTGCGAGACTAACTCAAGTGAGAGAAAGGGCCTTATCTTTAGCAGGCCCCACACTTTGGAACACAATGCCTCTAGAGATCAGGTTGCAAAGAGATCTCAAAACCTTTAAGAAAAGTTTAAAAACATGGCTTTTTAAACAAGCATTTTATAAAGAGACTGGAGAATGAGAATGAAAATATACAGGAATAGGCAGAAGAAGAACACCAGCACACAGCACTATTCTAAAAATGCGCATCTCAATAATCTATGAAATCTACCTCACAGGCAGGTCGATCCAGTAAAGTCCGTGGGAGAGCGGACGAACGCCCGCTCTCCCGGCGCACGCACTGGCCCTTGGCCGGTGCGAGCGATCCAGTATGCAAATGAGCTGACGCGGTGCAAACGAGGAAAAGGAGGCGCTAGGGACACTAGCGCGTCCCTAGCGCCTCTTTTTTGTCAGGAGCGGCGGCTGTCAGCGGGTTTGACAGCCGACGCTCAATTTTGCCGGCGTCAGTTCTCGAGCCCGCAGACAGCCACGGGCTCGGAAACCGGACGCCGGCAAAATTGAGCGTCCGGTTTTCGGCCCGACAGCCGCGGGCCGAATTCAAAATTATTATTTTTTTTTTTTTACTTTTTTTTACTTTTGGGGACCTCCGACTTAATATCGCTATGATATTAAGTCGGAGGGTGCACAGAAAAGCAGTTTTTACTGCTTTTCTGTGCACTTCCCTGGCGCCGGAAGAAATTAGCGCCGACCTTTGGGCGGCGCTAATTTCTTAGAGTAAAATGTGCGGCTTGGCTGCACATTTTACTTACTGGATCGCTCGGGCATACCTAATAGGGCCATCAACATGCATTTGCATGTTGAGGGCGCTATTAGGTGCCGCGGGTGGGCCGCGTGTTTTCCTCCCCTTACTGAATAAGGGGTAAGGGAAAACACGCGTCCAGAGCAGGGTGACAGTGCGCTCCGACGGAGCACACTTTACTGGATCGACCTGAAAGGTAATTGTAAACACTATCGGGCGGATTTTAAAAGCCCTGCTCGCGTAAATCCACCCAAATTTACGCGAGCAGGGCCTTGCGCGCCGGCGCACCTATTTTCCATAGGCTGCCGGCGCGCGCAAAACCCCGGGACGCGCGTAGGTCCCGGGGTTTTTGGAAGGGGGCATGTCGGGGGCGTGTCGGGGGCGGGGCCAAACGACGCAGCGTTTTGGGGGCGGGACGTGGCGTTTCGGGGCGGGCCCGGGGGCGTGGTTTCGGGCCGGGGCATTCCGGGGGTGTGGCCGCGCCCTCCAGAACCGCCCCGGGTCGGGTCTCGGCGCGCCAGCAGCCTGCTGGCGCGCGTGGATTTACGTCTCCCTCCGGGAGGCGTAAATCCATGGATAAAGGTAGGGGGGGTTTAGATAGGGCCGAGGGGGTGGGTTAGGTAGGGGAAGGGAGGGGATGGTGAGGGGAGGGCGAAAGAGAGTTCCCTCCGAGGCCACTCCGATTTCGGAGCGGCCTCGGAGGGAACGGAGGCAGGCTGCACGGCTCGGCGCGCGCCGGCTGCCCAAAATCGGCAGCCTTGCGCACGCCGATCCAGGATTTTATAAGATACGCGCGAATCTTATAAAATCCAGCGTACTTTTGTTTGCGCCTGGTGCATGAACAAAAGTACACAAATGCGCTGTTTTAAAAATCTACCCCATTATATATGATTTTTATCCGTGAACAGTACCTTACAGGTACACCTGGTCATGACCTACTTCACTAAACAAGTGATTGTCTTTAACGATTTATTGTAAATGAACCTTTTGTGGCACCTGTTAGAATGTACGATAGTATGCTCCCACGTACATTAATTTATGTGCCTACATGTAAACCGTTGTGATGGTATATGACTTAGCGACGGTATAGAAAAGATTTTAAATAAATAAATAAAAGCTTTGCACACTAAGATAAGGAGTATATCATTATTACTGTATTTCTCATGGCACTTTTCACAAGGGTCCTACAAAAAAAAAAAAAAAGCATGTTACAGTAACTGTGTACAGATTAGGAAAATGGACGCTCGTAAAATTGAGCATCCGTTTTCCTAACCTGGTGCCAGCTACCTGACAGCCACCTCTCCTGGGTGCCTGCTGCCGAGGAGGCACTAGGGGCGCATATTTGTCCTTAGTGCCTCCTCGGACGTGCGGCCCCCTCATTTATTCAATCTCGGGCCCAGGAGAGGTGCAGGGTGCGCGTTAGGAATGCGGGTGCTCAACACTGAGTGCCCGCTTTCCACCCTGATTTATTGTATTGGTCCCAAAGGCAGACAGGTCAGATGCAAGAAGTATAATCAGCTCATGTTTAAAAGGGCACTCCAGGATGACAGAGGTGGAAGGTAAACACAAAAAAAAGATCTCTCCCTTTCATAGAGTTTCCACCTGACCCAGCTCTAGATTGCCCCATTGCATCAAGGGACTTTTATTTCCAGTTTCTCCAGCAAAGGCAGGAATACAGGTCCATAGATCCCATGGGGCAAACCCAGAACTGTATCAGCCTATTAGGCTTGCCACCTAAACCAGATTAACCCTGCTCTCCTCTATTGCTCTTTATCTGCCTCTGTCTCTCTTCACTCTATCCACTTACACCTGGATCTCAGTCCTCCTCCTTCCCTTCACTATCTTTCTCTTTCTATTCAGTTCTCCCTGTCCCAACCATTTTCCCTACTCATGAACACTAGCAGTGGTCACTCGGTACCTGCTTTTTCCGTCGAGGTACCCCACACCATCTTGTGTTACCCTTTTCTTGCCTCATATTAACCGAGCTGAAACTGATGTTGGTTGAATAAGGCCGCAGCTTTTATTAATATATCATATCATGAAACCTTCCTGGGTACGCGGGCCAGTAATCCATATTCCTCGCTGCCCGCCATGGGAACCGAGCAAGGCAGCATTAATCCTCGGCCCCTCGCCTTCTCCTGCAGCGAGGGGGCCCTGCCCATCGGCACTTATCCTACGCCGTCACCTTTTGCGCTTCCCCAGCGCTAATCGGCTACCCAGCTGTCTTGCGATACCGCCGTCACCCCTTGCCATAGGCTCCAACTGGCCCCGGGTTACCGTACCGCCCTCTCTCCAAGCTGCGACAATGTCCTCAACAAAACGTACCAGGTTAAATAACTAACATCGGTTTTCTACCTGTTACTTACATATACTTGTAACTGCACATATCATCATTTTGACAACTCAACTGCTCCTGTATACCCTTCGTCCTGTAGGGTGGGTGGGTTTTCGCCGGGAGGGATCCGAAAAGGATCGCCCCCCCGGGGGTCGCGGCCCTTTAAAGGGCCTGCGACGTCATCTCTTGTTGCCTCGGCGCCTCTTCTTCGCGTCATAGCCCTGGGGCGGGGCTATGGTGCTGTGCTCGTTTTTTGCCTCATGGAGAGGCCGAAGCGGGCGCACTCGTCCGCGGGTGGGGAGAGGTACTCGCCGGCGCCTCCCCCCCCCCACCCCTCTTCTCTCTGTACACGCTTGGGACGGCGCAGCGGTTAAGGGTGGGCTCCTTTTAGGTGAGTCCCACCTATTTCTCCCTCCATTTTCCCTTTTAGCCCTCCTATGTGCCTCTCTGGATTGCTCCCCGGCTCTCTCCCTCACACCCCCGCACCAACAGCTGCCCCCTCTCTGGCTCTCTCTCCATTCCTCCCAACCATTCCTTTTCACTCTCACCCCCTCTGGATAATGTTTAATATATATCTTTCTTCTTTAACTTTGCACATAGATTTTTGATTTCCATACATGCTATCCTATAAATATTTTTGAACTTTGTTGATACAGTTTGGTGGAAATATTTCAGGTTCTGTCTGTTGCAGAACTGGCGCTACCTTCAGCGAGGGGCTCCGCTGGTCCCCACCTTCGGCAGGCGGACCTGGCGGGAGCGGAGGCCCAACTGGAGCTTCGCCAATACCAGCCTACGTTCCCACTTTGGTTGAGCCTTCGGGTGCCAGGGCCAGTGAGCCTTGCTCTTTGCTCATAAAATTTTCATTACTTGCAGAAAAACAAACCGAAACCGCACTGTTTACCTCAGCAGTATTTCAAAAGCAAAAATGTACTTTGCAGCTAATTTTCCTCTCTTCCCTGGGGGCCCTTTGCTCTCCCTGGGCCTAGCTTCCTATCCTCTTCTAAGGAGCTCCCTTCCTGTCTGTGGCTTAAGATGGACTAGCTAAATGTCAGGTCCTGGGATTTTAAGGAGGCTCTGTCTAGCACATCCTCCTGTACAGTCTGATAGCGAGGAGATTTAGAGCTTTAGGACAAGACTCGGGAGAAGAGAGATTTTCAGAGGGACAGTGGGTGTAGCAAAAAAACCGACAGCTTAGAGACTAACCAATTTATTGAAGCCTGAGCTTTCGAGGACAGCATCCAATGGACAAGCAGGTCAATCCTTAAGGGAAAGAATAAATGGACATAAGTCTGACATTTAGAAATGGCAACATCCAGAAAACAGTAGATAAGATTTGAATATCTTTTTTAAACGCTGAATTATATGGGCTAATTGGATATGACGGGATAAAAGATTCCAGAAAAAAAGTAAATAAAATGTATGGGTTAGAAAACGGAGCTGTATTAGAGAGAGAAGCAGTCTAAAGGTCAGAGCCTGGAATTTGTTATTCAGTATCACACACATGCAAAGATAACAGGCATAAAAGTTAATCCTTTACTAAATCTTTTCCTTTATTGAGCACTTAATGTTCTACTTGACTGGTTAAACATCAAGTTTTGTTGAACTTGCACCTATGTTTTTATGCCCTTAGATTCCGTGCCCTTATAACCAGCATCTTAAAATTGTTATGCTTGTATTTATATTCTCATTTTGGACTCAGTTGTCAAATGTGCATGACGCAAAATAAAATCACACACAAGGAGCAAAGAACTCCCTGACAGACCTTCTTACCTACCCCCCAAACTCACATTACAGTCTTTGGTCACAAACACACAGCATAACACACTGAAACAGAATGCGTCTATGGAGAGAATGTTGTCAGGTACTCACGAGAAGAACTCAAAACATTTCAGAGTGCAAGCAGCGAAAGAGTCATGGAGCCCTGGAGACGGCTTTTGGGAAATCCTCCTCCCACCCCACAGGCTCATTTTGTAAGACACTTCCTCTGCAGGAATCATCAAGTAAAAAGACACACAAGATCCACCAAATTTACAAAAAAAACAAAATCAATAAAAGTGTTAATTCCATATTTTCTCCCAAGTCAAACCCACAGATACACACAAGAGTTTTACAGGTCTCAACACAACGGATACACACCTAGTACAGCTTCGGCAGAGAAATTTTGCTTTCAGAGTAGCAACATAAGATCCCCAACTGCTCTGTGTCAGCCTCCTCAGTTCTCACATGTGATCTCATGTCTGGTGTCAGATTATATACATACCTGGGAACTTTTGACTTCCAGTCACCCTGAGATTACCATGGATTAGCAGAGGGGGAGGGCAACTGCACAGTGGGACCGGATGCTCACAAATTTGCTCTCATAAACACTCTTACATGTTCACACTTACTTTCACTGCTCATTCTCTCACATTCTCGCATGTCCATTTACACCTTTACTTCTGCCATTCTCCCACCAACACACACACACTCACTCACATCTCTCCCTCTTCCATACACACATGCCCACTCACTTTCACATCCATGCTCACTTGCACTCAGCTCTCTCCTACTCACCTACATACACTCTCAGATCTCTTCTTCCTACTCACCTACATACACTCTCAGATCTCTTCTTCCTACACAAATACAAACTCACTCACTCTCACAGACATGCTCAATCATTCTCTCTCTCCCCCCTTTCAAAACACACTAGCAACAGGAGACTCTAACTTGGGCTCCTGGAGCAGCAGCAGCCTCTTCCTTCTCCTCCTGTGCTGCGGAAGTGGACGCTGCCTGTTTCTTACTCCTCGTTTGATGCAAGGGCAGGAAATCGCAATGTTGATTGGCCAAGGCAAACAGGATGAGGCGGGCAAGTGGTTGGATACAGGAAACAGGCTGTGCAGGAGCAGATGGTGTCACGAGGAAGCGAAGTTAAGAGTTAAAAAGGTCCAGAGATGGTAGAAATCACTGTTGAGTTCCTCCTTTTTCAGCCTTGGAAGACCAATGATGTTCCTTTCTTCTTTCTGGTTCCAAGCAGATTGGTTTTGCTGCAGCACCCGGAGATTTCTAGTATTGGCCCGGAGACCCAGTAAATTCTTTTAGAATTCCGGAGTCTCCGGACCAAATCCAGAGAGTTCCCAGGTATGATTATATTTACTTATTTACATATATATATAAATAAATAGAATTTAATTCTTTACTAAGCGATCAGTGGTGCAGCTAGGATCATTTGAACCATTATCATTCTCCCCCTGATGAAACCGTTATGCAGCAAAACATAAAGGCCTTCATGTCAGGAATAGAAGAGAGGGTTGAATGTTTTTGATCCTATATAGTTCACTTTTTGGATATGAATAATAATATGATTCTCCAACTAAATTGAAAAGATTGATGTGCATGGAAGTTCACCCTGTCCTGATGTGATTTTGGGGCCTGGACCAGAAGCCGGGTCCCGATTCCTAGGCTTCGACTCAGACCTGTACCTGTAGCAGTCTTTATTATGAGTTTTTGCCTCCATGCCTTCTTTTCAAATTCTCTATTTGCTTTCCTTATCAGTGCTTTGCATCTAACTTGCCAGTGCTTATGCTGTTTCCTGTTTTCTTCATTTGGAACCCTTTTCCATTTCTTGAAAGATGTTGTTTTAGCTATTATAGCCTCTCTCATCTCACCTTTTAATCATGCCGGTAGTCGTTTAACCTTTGTTCCACCTTTTCTATTGCATGGAATACATCTGATCTAGGCTTCCAAGATGGCACTTTTAAACAACAGGTACATTTGAAGTAAAAAGTCTGTGAGGGAGTCACAGTGGACTCACTAGATGATCAAGGGGAAAATGGGGAACTTAGGGATGACAAAGCCATAGCAGAGAGACTAAATTCATTCTTTGCTTCAGTCTTCGCTGAGGAAGATATAAGAGATACCCATGCCAGAAATAATATTCAAAGATGAAGATTCAGCAGAACTGAAACAAATCTCAGTGTACCTGGAAGATGTAATAGGACAAATTGACAAACTAAAAAATAGCCAATCACCCAGATTAGATGGCATACAGCCCAGAGTGTTGAAAGAACTGTAAAATGAAATTGTGGACCTGCTATTAGTAATTTGTAAACTATCATTCAAATAGTCTATGGTCCTGAAGACTGGTGGGTTGCTAATGTAATGCCAGTTTTTAAAAAGGGATCAAGGGGTGATCCAGGAAACTACAGACCAGTGAGTCTGATGCCTGTGCCATGCAAAATGGTAGAAACTATCTTAAAGAACAAAATTGCTGATCCTATAGCTAGGCATAGTTTAATGGGACAAAGCCAATATGGATTTAGCCAATCTGATACATTTTTCAAGGGCATAAATTAACAAGTGGATAAAGGTGAGACAATTGATATAGTATATCTGGATTTCCAGAAAATATTTGATGAATGGGGATTTTTTAAAATTTTATAGTCTTCTTTTCAGAGTGAATTACATGCTAGTACTGTAGTTATTTCTCTGTCCCCAGAGAGCTCACAATCTAAGTTTATACCTGAGGCAATGGCAGATAAAGTGACTTGCCCAAGGTCTCAAGGTGCAGTAGTAGGATTTGACCCCTGGTTTCACTGGTTCAAAGTCTGCTGCTCTAACCACTAGGCTACTCCTCCATGTGTTTCATTGATTTCGGTGGTGTGCATGTATCTTGTAAATGGAAGGCAGGCATAGAACATTGATGATAAGAGTGTATGTAGGCACCCAAAACTATCTGAACAAAGTTTTTCTTCCTTGATATACTATAAATAAATAAAGACAGACAAACCATATATCAAGGAGTTGCAAGTGGGAACAAAGATAGGGGATCTCCTTATTTTTCCCCAATGCTGGAATAGCCATCCGTGAATATCTATCAAGGATGGGATCAGCTACGCAATTAAAGTCTCCCGCTACCATCAAGGGGCCTTGAGCCACCCAGACCAGTTCCTGCATTAGAGTAGTGAAGAATACGTGTGAATATATGTTTGGGACGTATACACTACATATGGTAATGAGCCGACCACTGATTTTCCCTACTACGATTAGGTAATGGCCCAAGTCGTCCGTGGTTGTGGAAAGCCATTCCCACGCTACTTGTTTTCCTATGAGAACTGCCCCCCCCCCCTTTCCTATGAACTGCTGGGGCTGCATAGACTTCTCCCATCCAATCCGATTTCAGCTTTCGATGCTCAGAAGCGGTTAAATGTATCTCCTGAATGCAGGCTACTTGCGCTTTGTGTCTGCGTAAGGATGCCAATAATTTTGTGCGCTTTACTGAGGATCCTATACCCACCACGTTCCATGAGACTAGTCGGACAGTTTCACCCATATTTTATCCAGTGAATTTTTGGAAATATTGTTGGAAAAACATGTTTTTGGAACTTGAGGTTCGACTCCTCCCAGCCTAGAAGCCAACCCACTAATCTTCCCTCCACCTCCTGATGGAGAAGGATGGGGGAATGACATCCCTCCTTACACACTAAGTCACCTCGGGGCCATGAATCCCTCCCTCCCTCCTCCCATTTTCCTTCTGAAACCTTCCCTTTTGAACAGAGGGCCTCCCCTAAAGGTAGGCATAGAGACCACATTACAATCCGGACCAGTCATCCCCCCCCAACCAGACCAACAACCGGCAACTGGTTAATAACAACAAAGGTACTATGGCAATGACCATCTTTGGTCTTAGCTGCCTGTTAGCTTTGGTGATTCAGCTTGGATAACCACAGCCGTATCCAAAAATGGTCCCTGCTCCAGGAGTCACCTCAATTACATTCCAAGGCTAGGTTAGGTTAGGTAGCCTGGGGCTCTGTGTGAGAGTCAAGGAACTGTTGGGCGCTGCCCGCCGTTTCAAACAAGCGCCAGAACCCATTGTATTCCATCTGCGAGATTGCGGGGAATTGAAGAGAGAATTTTATTCATTTTTGAAACAAGGCAGTACAGATGGCAGAGAATTCTCTGCGTTTGGTGGACACCCCCACTGAAAAGTCCTGAAAGATCAGAATTCTGATGCCTTCATGCTCCAAGCGTGTCGTCTTCTTATAAGATTGTAGAATGGACATTTTATGTACATAGTTGAGGAAATGTACAATAACCACTCGAGGCCTGGCGTTTCCCGGCTGGCGTGCCCCCAATCTGTGCGCTCTTTCCACAGAGCACTGACCTCTCAGATTTTGAAGTCCCAGCACATCAAGGAGCCATCCCTCCATTAGGGGTGCCAGATCTCGATCCAAGATGGATTTTGGGAGGCCCACAAACCTTACATTGTTCTGGTGGGACCTGTTCTCGAGGTCCTCCACTTTCGCCTCCAGCGCCTTTATCTGTTACGCGAGGGTATTCTGTTGCTGTTGCATGGCCTGCGAGTTGGATCCAAGGCCTACAATCTGAGTTTGGGTGTCCTCCACCTGCCTCTTAATTTCGGTGAGAGTTTCATTGCCGGTGGTTATTTGCTGGGACAGGGCAGCAAATTGGGCATCTAACGCTTGAACCACTGCGTTTGTGACCTCTTCCACCAGCGCCCCTGCCGTGATGGTCCCGCGCTGGCTCGGGCTCGGTGGCCATCTTTGATTTGGCTGTCTTCCCCAGGAGCTTTTTTTCTCTCTGCAACTTCCTCGAAATTTCACCGCTGCTTTGCCAGAAGTCTGCTAATTGGCGTTGGGTAGCCACGGGGGAAGCAGTGCTGTGTTCCCAGCTCCGGGAAAATTGCAAAAATGAGGCGGTAAGCAACCCGTTTCAGAGGGGGGACCGGGAGCGGGCAAGGCAAGCATCTTACCTGTGCATCGGACCACATGGTCTCCTTCATTGGTTCTTTTTAGTAGTCTCTCCTCTCTTTGTTGTTTGAAATGTTGTTAGCAATATCTTCAAGTTTAGTGCTAGCCATCCTGTTAAATACCACATATATTTGTCTCTTGTTTACAGATCTGTACAGTATCTGGCTCCTGACGCAGCCCTGATGATTAATGTACACCACTGCTGTGATTATATCTACAATAAAAGTTTTTTTCTCCTAAAATGTATTGATCAGTGATTAATGTCTGCCACACATTAGCTCTGTTGCACTCGTTATATTTGTGACATCTTTTTTTATTTTGGATCACACAGAAAAAGAGCTTCTGCAATTCATCGATGGCTCAATCAGAGAAATCAAAATTTTAAATTTTCCATTTCGTATGCTACATCTCAGATAGTATTTTTAGATATGTTGGTGATAAAAAAAAAAAAAAAAAAAAAGAGAGAAATATATTCAGATTATACTTTACCACAAAGCCACGGATAGAAATAACTTACTTCGATTTGAGAGTTTCTACCCATTTCCATTCAAATGTGGGCTATCTGTGGGACAATTATTTTGCCTACAAAGTCTGTATTCTGAAAATGAGGACTTTGAGAAGCAATGCATTGATTTGTCATCCAGATTCTAGGCAAGAGGGTACCCCAGAAAGTCAATTAAGAAAGCCCTCTGTTGTGTATATTTGCAGATAGGGACCAACTTTTACAATATAAAGCCAAATCATATTTGAAAGACATTTGTGTACTGAGATACTCCTATTTAGCAAATAAGATTAAAAAGATCATTAAAAGACAGTGGCAGGTGTTGAGCTTATATCAAGCTTTTCATAGATTTCCAGTATTTTCATATGCGAGAGGGCAAAATATGAAAGAGCGCCTGATAAGAGCAGTAATGCCACTGGAAAGTGCTTCTCAAGGATCCTGGGAAGCCACCATTAGATATGGCCCATGCAGTGATTAAGATTTTTGTGCATCCACTATATCAGACATATTATGGCATGACATTAATATGGGGAATGTGGTGAAATGTCACGTAAACATGAATTGTACTTCACGTAATGTCATTTATGGATTACAAAGCCCAAGCCTTAAACTCTATGTTGGCAGGACAATGTACCCGATTAGAACTCGTTTGATTGAGCATCGTTGCAGAATTAACGTGAAGGATGACCGTGTTCCAGTGGTGGCACATTGTCTATAGATGGTACACACTTTTCAGGAATTTACCTGGACTATTTTGGAACAGGTCTCTCCTGTTCCAAAACAGAGAGGCGATCATAAGTTACATCTTAATCAATGGGAAAATTTTTGAATTTATAAATTAAATATAGTTATTCCATTTGGTCTGAATGATAGGATTGAGTAGAGATATGCTTCGTTTTTATGGTTTGGGTCGGGCTTCAGTCGGCCACTTCGTGTAAAAATTTAGTTTTTCTGCGTGTCGTTTTTCGACGAACTAGGAACAAGACAAGGAACTTGACGAAGTCCAGACAAGACGAGAAGCTGGGCGGAAGGACATTGGCACTGTCTTTCAGGGCGCCCTACTCAGGCCACCCGCGGGACTGAGTCACAGACCACCCTGTCCCACTGCGCGCCCTACACAGCAGGAGGAGGCTGGTCATGGACCACGCTGGGAGCGGGACAGGCGCAGGGAAGGGTCCAGTCGAAGCAGAACTCCAATGATGGAGCCGATGTCATCCGAAGCTCCACCAACGGCTGGCAAGACATGACGGCTCAGGAGCACAAGACACCAGTCCACCTGTAGGCTGGTCCACTCGGGCACAACCTCCTCCGAGGGACCCCCGGCCTCACAGGTACCAGAAGGCTCAAGAGCACTGAAGACGAAGACTCAGGAACAGGACAACAAGGGACCTGGAACATCAGGAAACAGAAGGCCAAGATGAGACACCAGGACAGGGACCTCAGGCACGAACATGACTTGGCATGACGAGACGAAGCAACAAGAACTCCATGGAGAAGACAAGAAGACCTGACGGAGCTCTGGCAGGCAGGAGCCTCCAGAGTGAAGCAACTCCGATGCAAGGCAAAGACAGACTGACGGAGCAGCCCCTTTATAGGGCTGAAGCAGGAAGTCCACTCCCTAGGTGGGGCCAGCACACTTCCTGTGCCTGACCCTTTAAATCCTGAAGAGAGGCGCACGCCGGTGCCTAAGGAGCAGGCAGGAGAGCTGTGCAGGACCGCGGACAGCGACCTGCACCGACATCGACGTAGGAAGAGGCAGGGTTGGGCCTAGACGCAGGCCCTGACGTTGGCAGCTGCTCCGGCCGCTGCAGGACTCCCTGGGACCAGCTCCAGCTGCCAGGTGGGACCGGGGCTTGCGGCCTAACGCCACGAAGATGGCATCAGCGTCAGCGGCGTTCCTGGCCGCGCAGCAGAGGGCAGAAGGCCCGTGACTCCGGGCCCGATGAAGGGAGACCCGATGGGCGGGCTCCGGGCTGCAGAGGAGCACAGAGTCCACGGCTCCGGCCACGTGGGAGGGCCAACGGTGGCGTCCTGCTGTGTCGGCTGAAGAAAGAAAGCATTGTGAGTGAGCCTGCTCGCGGGGGGACCCCCTGGCAGCACGTTCATAATAGTACCCCCTCATCAAAGCTCCTATCAACAGTTCGAGGATAAGGGTATCAGTCCATACCGGATGGAGGTAGTCGAGGGTCCAAAAAATGGAAGCTGGTAACTCCGGGGACAGCATGAACAAAGCACAACAGCAGGAAACCACAAAAACACGGAAGACACGACGAGAGACCAAAGAGTACGAGACCAAGAGCAGACAAGACCGAGGGAACACAAAACCAAGGGAACACGAGACCAAGCGAGCGGTGATCGGGTGAACGGTGACCATGCGAGCAGCGACTGAGCGAATGGTGACCACGCGAGCAGCGACCGAGCGAACAGTGACCGCGCGACTGACAACACAAAAAACACAAAAGAGGGAGCAAGGGAACGGAGAGCGAGGGAGCAGAGAGCAAGGGAGCTCAAAGAGCGAAAGAGCGAGAGAGCGGAAAGCGAAGGGCGAAAGAGCGAAGAGGGAGAGAAGGGAAACGAGGGAACGAAACGCGGGAACGAGGAGGACAGGAAACACACTAGTGGAAAACAACAAACGGGAAACAAAACAAACAAAGAACAGGACAACTGAGCAACCAACAAAGAACAAGACGCAACAAGCAACAAACAAGACCCAGACAAGAAGCACCACGAAACATCAAGAAGACCTGGGGGAGGGAACCCAGGGCGGGAAAACAAAAACCAGCAGCAGCAGTAGGGGAGCAGGTGCCTCCTGCAGGTCGTAAAGACCCCAAACTAGCCAACATGATAAAAAAGTCTGGATGCAGGCGCCTCCTGCAGGTTGTTATAAAAAGAAATCCAGACAGCTGGTGCCTCCAGCAGGTCATAACAATGGCAAAACTGGCACCTCAGCGGGTCAACACAAAGTCCTAAAATGATTTTTCGGTCCCATAACCAGTCCAGGAACACAAAACTCTGGAACAAGGCGGATCCATCGGTGAAGAACACCATCGGGCACATGGCCTTGCATTCTGTTGACTTTGGGTGTTTTAGTGTGCCCATGGGCCTCAGCCTGAGCCCAGATGGATCCAGGACTGGACCGAGGGTTGACTGCGTGTTCCACCATGGCTGACGGTCTATCCCTCTGCCAGGCCGGCAAGCTCCCATGGCCAACAACATGATGATGTTGGAATGTGAATGGTCCTCCGACCATTCCGAGCCATTTTGGACCTGCTGCGTGGAACAGCATAGAGCAGCAGGCCTGGCCTGAGGTCGAGGGCAGACGGGCCTTGACATGTAGACATGACAGCAGGATCGATGCAACGGCATCGTGGACGAAGACATGGCAGCAGGGTCGATGCAACGGCACCACAGCTGATGCGAAGACATCACGGACCAGTGGTCGATGCGACGACATCAGGAACAAGACATGATACCAAGAGTGATGCAATGGCATCCATGACAAGATGAGGAACTTGAAGTCCAGACGAGATGAGAAGCTGGGCGGAAGGACATTAGCACTGTCTCTCAGGACGCCCTACTCAGGCCACCCGTGGGACCGAGTCGCGGACCACCCTGTCCCACTGCGCGCCCTACACAGCCTGAGGAGGCTGGTCACGGACCACGCTGGGAGCGGGACAAGCGCAGGGAAGGGTCCAGTCGAAGCAGAACTCCAACAGAGCCAATTTCGTCCGAAGCTCCACCAACGGCTGGTAGGACATGACGGCTCAGGAACACAGGACACCAGTCCACCTGTAGGCTGGTCCACTCGGGCAGAACCTCCTCCGAGGGACCCCTGGCCTCACAGGTACCAGAAGGCTCAAGAGCACTTAAGACGAAGACTCAGGAACAGGACATCAAGGGACCTGGAACATCAGGAAACAGAAGACCAAAGATGAGACCCCAGGACACCTGGACGGGGACCTCAGGCACCAACATGACTTGGAATGACGAGACGAAGCAACAAGAACTCCATGGAGAAGACAAGAAGACCTGACGGAGCTCTGGCAGGCAGGAGCCTCCAGAGTGAAGCAACTCCGATGCAAGGCAAAGACGGACTGACGGAGCAGCCCCTTTATACGGCTGAAGCAGGAAGTCCACTCCCTAGGTGGGGCCAGCACACTTCCTGTGCCTGGTCCTTTAAATCCTGAAGAGAGGCACGTGCCGGCGCCTAAGGAGCAGGCAGGAGAGCTGTGCAGGACCGCAGACAGCGGCCTGCACCAACGTCGATGTAGGAAGAGGCAGGACTGGGCCTAGATGCAGGCCCTGACTTCGGCAGCGGCTCTGGCCGCTGCAGGACTCCCCGGGGGCGGCTCCAGCCGCCAGGTGGGACCGGGGCTTGCAGCCTCACGCCGCGAAGATGGCATCAGCGTTGGCAGTGTTCCTGGCCGCGAGGGCAGAAGGCCCGTGACTCCGGGCTCGATGAAGGGAGACCAGATAGGTCTCCCTTCATCGGGCTCCAGCTGCGTGGGAGGGCCGACGGCGGCATCCTGCCACGTCGGCTGAAGAAAGGCAGCATGGTGAGTGAGCCTGCTCGCGGGGTGACCCACCTGCAGCACGTTCAAAACAACGTTAGGTTCCATATTAGGTGCTACTACCCAAGAAAGAGATCTAAGCGTCATAGTGGATAACACATTGAAATCGTCTGTTCAGTGTGCTGCGGCAGTCAAAAAAGCAAACAGAATGTTGGGAACTATTAGAAAGGGAATGGTGAATAAAACGGAAAATGTCATAATGCCTCTGTATCGCTCCATGGTGAGACCGCACCTTGAATACTGTGTACAATTCTGGTCGCCGCATCTCAAAAAAGATATAATTGCGATGGAGAAGGTACAGAGAAGGGCTACCAAAATGATAAAGGGAATGGAACAGCTCCCCTATGAGGAAAGACTAAAGAGGTTAGGACTTTTCAGCTTGGAGAAGAGACGGATGAGGGGGGATATGATAGAGGTGTTTAAAATCATGAGAGGTCTAGAACGGGTAGATGTGAATCGGTTTTTTACTCTTTTGGATAATAGGAAGACTAGGGGGCACTCCATGAAGTTAGGATGTGGCACATTTAAAACTAATCGGAGAAAGTTCTTTTTCACTCAACGCACAATTAAACTCTGGAATTTGTTGCCAGAGGATGTGGTTAGTGCAGTTAGTATAGCTGTGTTTAAAAAAGGATTGGATAAGTTCTTGGACGGGAAGTCTATTACCTGCTATTTATTAAGTTGACTTATATAATAACCACCGCTATTATTAGCAACGGTAACATGGAATAGACTTAGTTTTTGGGTACTTGCCAGGGTCTTATGGCCTGGATTGGCCACTGTTGGAAACAGAATGCTGGGCTTGATGGACCCTTGGTCTGACCCAGTATGGCATATTTTTATGTTCTTAGTGTCATTGTGAGACTCGAAGGGGAAGAATATGTAGAGATTGCCAAAGAGAAAGCAAAATTGCTTAACAAATGTTCACTGTGGAAGGGCCAGGAGCAGGATTGTATAAAATGAACACAAATAGGTTTTTCGGAAAGTGTATTTGAGGAGCTATTCTATATACATCACACCTATGTGTGCAAGTACCGGTGCATGAATAACTTTACTCTTGTAAAAAAGGGGTGGATTTGGAATGGGTCGAGGCATTCTAGAGCGGGACCAACATTTATGTGCAAAAATTGTAATTTTATAACGTCTGAATGCAGCACAGCTAGGGCTGTTTCCTGTGCATATTTACTTCTGATAATTATCAGGTTTAAGTCAGAAACTGAAGGGGCGAGGGGTCTGGGTAAACTGGGAGGAGTGGAGGCTAAAGAAGCAAAGGAATCTTGATGACCAAGACTGGGCAAACAGTTTTAATAAGTAAAAGTGATAATTTCCTTCATGCGCACGTCATAAAATGTGCTCACTTGTGTATGTAAAAGCTGAGAAGTCCTAAGGAAATTTTGCAAATAATGTTTCCTCATGCAACTGCTTAAAATTAGGAGCACACATATGTGCATTAAGATTATTTTATATAATGCATGCACACTTGCGCAGATGATATAAAATTCAAATGCATGTAGGCTCACGCCCACATACTTGTGTATATGGGCATGTGTACGCTGGTTTTAAAATTACCAACATTAGGCTTGATTTTCAAAAGCATTTACATGCTTAAAAATGGGTTTTACATATGTAGATGCACTTCACCTGTGTACGTACGCTTTTGAGAAGGTCCAACTTATTCAGTTAACTTAAAATGATAAGATAGCTAGATAAGTAGCCCCATTTCAATCCACCCATTGCCTGGCTATCTACTTAGCCGGATAGTTATGTGACTAAGTGGTGGCCGCCGAACATAGCTGGATATTCAGTGGCTGCCATAAATCCCTGCTTAACTGGCTAAATAGCAACAAATATTGGCCTCTTCATATTTATTGCCAACCTAGCCACAGTTCTCATCGGTGCTGCCCTCAGTCTGCCCGTATTCTCTGTCTTCAGCAGATGGCAGGCAAGCATCCCGTGCTGTGTGCTTAAGGCCTGGTAGGTTGAATAGGAAGTAAAACGATTTGGAGGCAGCTCCTGAGGTGAAAGACCAGCTCTGATGCAAGGTCCTCTGATTAAAAAAAGAAAAAGGAAGAAAAGAGGCAGCTCCTGGTTGAAAGCATAAAAAGGAACAAGCATGCTAGTCCTTTTTATTTGATTTCCGTTCTCCTTTTTGAAGAAAAGATGGTTATGGTTCCAGCTGCTGTGCAGGCTCCCCTCCGCCAGAAGACTCCAGTGAGCCCTGTTCTGAACTGCACTCTCCAGCATGTCCCTAGTTTCTTGCCTCAGCCACTCTTACACCCTTTGCTCCACCAGGGGACATCCCTTGAGCACACTTCTCTGGTTCCACTCACTTGCTTGTACCACACCCAGACTCCAGCATTACTTAACCCAGTCTGTGTCCCTTGCCTCAATGCTTCTGCATTGAATTCCTTTGCACTGTTTGCTTTAGCCACTTCTGCCTTTCAGCCTTCTAAGGCCTTTCCTTGTTTCACCTTGTGGCCTCTGGCCCTTCGAGCCCTTCCTTGTTGGGGCCTTCCATGACTTCTGACCTAGCCCTGAAGCCTCCCGAGGTCTCTGTCTTGGCCCTCGGGGCCTTTCTTGCCTACACTGCCTTTGGGCTTTATGGTTCATGTTTGTGTTGTCCTTGTCTTGTCCTTAGTTCCAGTCCCTCTGAATTCCAGTTCCACGTTTACCCGCACTTTGTTCATGTGTTCCTGAGTTTCACTTTACTTCCACGCAGCTCCAGTCTGTTCCTGTGTTCCAGTTCACTCTTACCTGCATGTAGCTCATCTGTTCCTGTGTTCCAGTTCACCCTTACCTCCACGCAGCTCCAGTCTGTTCCTGTGTTCCAGTTTACCCTTACCTCCATGCGGCTCCAGTCTGTTCCTGTGTTCCAGTTCACCCTTACCTCCACGCGGCTCCAGTCTGTTCCTGTGTTCCAGTTTACCCTTACCTCCATGCGGCTCCAGTCTGTTCCTGTGTTCCAGTTCACCCTTACCTCCACGCGGCTCCAGTCTGTTTCCTGTGTTCCAGTTCACCCTTACCTCCGCGCGGCTCCAGTCTGTTCCTGTGTTCCAGTTCACCCTTACCTCCGCGCGGCTCCAGTCTGTTCCTGTGTTCCAGTTCACCCTTACCTCCGCGCGGCTCCAGTCTGTTTCCTGTGTTCCAGTTCACCCTTACCTCCGCGCGGCTCCAGTCTGTTTCCTGTGCTCCAGTTCACCCTTACCTTCGCGCGGCTCCAGTCTGTTTCCTGTGCTCCAGTTCACCCTTACCTTCGCGCGGCTCCAGTCTGTTCCTGTGTTCCAATCCAGCCTACATCCTGAACCTGAGAGCCTGACCAGCATGCACTCCGTTCCTGAGCTCCAGAATAGTCTGCAGAGCCTGCCTTGCTCCAGCCTCACTGGATGACCCAAGTCTAGCCCTAGTTTTGTCATGCCATCCTTTGTTCACCACGCTTCTGCAGCAATGGTTTCACAACACAGATACAGACATACTACAGGCATATCTACAAACACAGATAAAGCCGAGTTTTGAAAAGAGGGTGAGAGAATAGAGGTAGGTTTAAATAGCAGCAAACATGGCTGGAAAGACAGGTGAGCTTCCCTGATTGTGTCTACCCCTGCATCATCAGTGTATCACTCCAAAGCCATAGAATACTCATAAAATGTCTTTCCCTTAAAATGTCATTTCACTCAGCTGAAAAGTTTGAATGAAATGTGCTACTGTATATAAAACCAGATTCTTTAGCTTACATTACTGTGGGGGGAAAAAAGATCCAGACACACTAATCTTTTCAGCTTTTTATTATTTTCATCCTATAGACTAGCACATTTACAGCATACATGGGTTGAATGAGCTAAAAGTATATAAAACTGTAACCGTGTTTCTTATATTAATACTGTCAAAAACATAGATAAATACAAGTATCTGAATACACAAAGCTTGGCAAATACAAGTGTGTGCAACATACCAGTGTTGTATTCCATAACATTTTTACATTTATAAATGAAACAAAAGGCAAGTGTGCTACAGGTGCTTTGATAGAAGACTGACACACAGTAACACACGGTGCAATACTTTCTACCATTGTATGTTTAATAATTAAAAGACACTACAAATAATAAAGAAAAACAGATCATATGATGACCTGTTTTGTGCAAAAGGCATGATTAGCTTCCTAATGGGAAGTTTCCCACATGGTTTTACCATTTCAAAGTCTCTCATTTTTGGAGAACTGTCAAATATCTATATCGTTTCGGTTTTCTCTTTAAACATGCTATTTTACAAATAGGAAATGCCAATGTTACTTATAAGAATTTCTAGTTGTATGCATAACATGTATTTAAATCAGGGGAAAAAAACCCGTCTAACGGGATATGCGATGTACCATAGTTTTTGAATTTGGCATTCTACCTCTTAAAAATGAGAAACTGATCACAATAAAGGTAAAAAACTGTGCATATAAACAAAATTAAAGAAGTTAAAAGGAGTCTCCCTAAAATGAGAGGTTTAAATGACTTAGACCTACCCCTTTCCATAGGGCACAAAATGGGAGACAATCCTATATAACCCGACTCTAATCATGTTCCATAGGTACAGAATATCCACAGTCCCATCAAATATTTGACTCCTTTTATTAGATTTATACCAATAATTTTGCCAGCTTGCTCCTCATGCTATCTCCCAATTAACTGCTATAATAACAATATATACACAACAGAGAACATGGAAACTCAATCAGGAACCTTTAAAAGGGTCTTTGTCTAATATACGGAAAAGAAGTGTGATGATAAAAAGATAAATTTAAGGTTAGATACATCTCCATGAAGAATTTCACTAGACAAATTTTCTTTGGAAACAGACACTAGTGAGATCATTTTCAAAGGAGTTAAGCGCGTAAATTTATACTACTATAGAAATTTTCAAAAGCCCATTTATGCACTAAAAGGTGAATTTTAAGAGAGTTCCGCGTGTAAAAGTGAGCACATGCACGCACAGGTAACTTTTAAACGAGCACACGCGCACCCACGTATGCAGGAATCTTATATCGTCCGCGCAAGTGTGTGCGTATGTGTGCTTCTAATTTTAAGCATTTACACGAGCAACTACTATTCGCTCATTTTCCTTAGGAATTGTCAGCTTTTAGACACGCAAGTGAGCTAATTTTATAATACGTGCAGGTGAAGGAATACGTGCAGGTTTGGCCTCTGTTGGAAACAGGATGCTGGGCTTGATGGACCCTTGGTCTGACCCAGCATGGCAATTTCTTATGTTCTTATGTAAGGAAATGACCAGTTTTACCAGTTAGTTAAGTAGTTTGCCCAGTTTATCTCTAGGTCATCAAGACGCCCCCTCTTCCCCCAGTGCTTCAGCCTGCACTCCCCCCAGTTTACCCACACCCCTTGCACAGTCCATATTTGGTTATAAATAGTTTTATTTTATTTATTTATCTGGCTAAGTTCAACCCTGGTTCAACACCTAAGTTCAACCTAAGTTCAACCTAAGTTCAACCCTGGTTCAACACCGAACTAAAACAGATGAAACAAGACCTACGCCATAAAGAAAATAGATGGCGAAAAACCCCCAACGCATCTACCCTCTCAGCATACAAGGGATACTTACATCGCTACAGGACCTGCATCCTACAAAAAAAAAAGGAATACTACGCCAACAAAATACATCATTACCAGTATGACGCCCAGGCCCTATTTGCCTACGTAACACAAATCACTAAATCAACCCCGCCACCTATTCCAGACGAACAAGCTCTATCCAAGGCTAATGAGCTCGCTTCATTTTTTCAGTTGAAGATTTCAAATACACTCGCCCTTCTACCTCCAAATACAACACCTCTCAAATCAGGCGAGTATTCCAACTCCTTTTTTAAACCCAAGCTTGACAGCTTCGAATCAATCTCCACCAAAGAGATCGAATCCCTTCTAAAAAGACAGAAACCATCCAGCCATCCAGCTGATAATATCCCTTCGAAACTCCTGCTTCTCATCCCTAACACGATCTCAGGACCTCTGACAAGTATCATCAACAGCCTTCTAATTCAAGGAAGCTACCCAGACAGTCTAAAAACAGCTTCACTCAAACCCCTCCTCAAGAAACACAATCTAGACCCTAATGTGCTAGCTAATTTCAGACCCATCTCCAATCTCCCTTTCGTTGCCAAAATTACGGAGAAACTGGTAAACACCCAGCTTTCTGAATATCTAGAGGACCACAAGATCCCATCGCAATATGGCTTCCGGAAATCACGCAACATGGAAACACTCCTCATTTCGCTTACAGACCATATTATAATGGGGTTAGACAAAGGACACTCCTTTTTATTAGTTCTATTAGACATTTCGGCGGCATTCGACACCGTCAACCACACCATCCTTCTGGATCGCCTAGAGGATATCGGCATCTCCGGATCAGCCCACAACTGGTTCAAGTCCTTCCTCAACAATAGGACTTTTAAAGTCAATATCAACAACAAGGAGTCACCTCTAACAAAATCAACCCTCGGCGTACCACAAGGATCCTCCTTATCTCCAACCCTCTTTAATATATACCTCCTCCCCCTCTGCCAACTGCTTACAGACCTCAACCTTATTCACTATCTGTACGCAGACGACGTGCAGATTTTAATCCCTATAACAGAATCTATCTCAAAAGCTCTCACCTTTTGGAATAACTGCCTTATATCCATCACTAATCTACTCAACAGCTTAAACTTGGTTCTCAACGCCTCAAAGACTGAGCTTCTCCTCATCTCCTCAAATGAAAACAATCTTCCTCCACCTTCACCAAACAACTCTCACATCACTTGTACGCACGTTAGAGACCTTGGGGCAATATTAGACAATCGACTAAACCTAAAAAAAAATGGTCAACACAACTTCCAAAGAATGCTTCTACAGACTACAGGTTCTGAAACGACTTAGACCACTCTTATTTTTCCAAGACTTCAGGACAGTCCTCCAAGTGCTACTGTTCACCAAAATAGACTACTGCAGTGCCCTCTTCCTAGGCCTCCCCAAATCTACCACCAAACCACTGCAGATGTTACAAAACGCGGCAGCGAGATTGCTGACTAGCACCAGCCGCGGTGAACACATCTCTCCCATCCTCAGAAACCTACATTGGCTACCAGTGAATTTTAGAATCCTGTACAAATCTATTACCTTAATACACAAAACCATCCATCAGCAACTCCAACTCGACCTGGAAATCCCATTCAAACTCCACTCTTCTAACAGACCAACCAGAGATATTCACAAAGGCACTCTGAAATTTCCCCCTACTAAAGCCACACGCCTCTCTACGACCAAAGACAGAGCTTTTTCAACAGCAGGCCCATCTATCTGGAACAACATCCCTTCAAATCTCAGATTGGAACCCTGCCTCTTAACTTTCAGAAAAAGACTCAAGACGTGGCTCTTTCACCAAGCCTTCCCTGACCCACCAGACAACCACTAGTTTGAGCCTCACCGCCTACTAGGTTTTTTGGCACTCAGCTTCTTGAACAACGGACACTGGCATTTCCAGGTTAAAGCACTCAGCCTTAACCCGTTACTCAGTTGTATCTCTCTATAATTATTCTTCTGCCTTTATCTTTCTCCCAGCTTGTTTAAGCCTCCAAGTTTTCCATTCCTTGTTGATTGTAACTTTGACTTATTCCTTTCGTTTGTTATCTTTTGTTTACCAGAATTGTTACCCCAGTTTTTCCTTTGTTAAATGTAAACCGATCCGATATGGTTATTTACTATGAAGGTCGGCATAAAAAACTGTTAAATAAATAAAATAATAAATAAGTGCCACTGAACCGCTGAAGGCATACATGATAAAACACATGCATGTATTTTTCAATCTATTTTAAAACTAATCGCGGGGATAATGTACATGTGAAACATAAGCAGGACTTGGCCATGTTTGTCCCTATTTTCGTGTGTAAGTCAGCACATTTTCTGAAATGCGCGTGAAAAGGAAATTAACCAGTTTTCCGATTCCTCCACCAGTTCATCCAGTCCATCTCCAGGTCATCTGGTTCATCAGCCTGAACTCCCTCCACTTCACGCACACCTCCCACCCAGCCCATAATATAATATAAGCACGTTTGAGATCACTTACACAGGATGATTAGCAGGTGTGTAAGTTGCTAAATCTCTTAAAACAGCAGCTTCCATGCACATACGTGGCCTTGTTCCAGGATGCCCCTGAGCACCCCATGTTTACACGTATATATTTGAGCACAAAATTATTTATGTACGTGTTTTATGTTCATAAAATGGCATGTATGCAAGTACGTGCTATTTGCCTGCTATTTTTTGAAAATTCACCTTGTGTGCAGCTTGTTCAGTCTGTATGCGCAGGCACACATTAACTAATTATTACTCACTGAAAAAAACTAATTGGTGAAACTTATTGACTGACTGGCGCTGAAAAAAACTAATTGGTGAAACTTATTGACTGACTGGCGCTTTTCCTTTAAACAAACTGCCAACATGCAGCTGAGTGCAATATTTGAATCTGCCTACATGCTTAGAATTAAAAGGAATCTAAACATTTGAAAGGCCCATTGATTTTTCTGCACTTATGGTACAAGACGTGGGTCTTGATTTATACAAGATTTTCTTCCATTAGGGAAAACAACTGGTATAAACCAGGCCCCACAGTAGTCACAATATTACAGTTGTAGCAAGGCTGAGGTAATATTGTACACAACTTTAAAAGATTTAAAGCAAAATAAAAATTCAATTCATGTATAAATCAATCTGAAGTACTGCTAAGATGTTTAATTAAAAAAATAAAACAAAGTAAATCAATTAGTCATAAAGAAAACTAAATATTTTGAGGGGGCTGATAAAAAGATCTCACATCCCTGAAAATCTTGCGGTCCTAAAGAAATCATTTACTGGTTCTTACTATTCTGCCTTATCCTTGGCGGCTCTTCTTACATCGGCAAACTGTAAAGATTACAGAACTGTGAAGCATATGCCCGCATTAGAAGAGCAGACAAACTCTCCCTCCCTCTATGCTGGGAAACTTTTCTCAATTGGAAGGTTCAACAGAATGGTGGTGTCATTAGCCTGCATCCTTGTTTTTCAGGGAATTCACTAAAGCATCTGTAATACATATTTCTGATTCTCTGTTTCGGGAAAGGATAGAGAGAAGGGTCAAAAATGGGAGAACTTCAGTGGGAAAAAGTTTTTCCCCCCCCCCCCCAACTCATTTTTCTCCCATTTTTGATCATTATAATAAACACAGATAAATTCCAAGGAAAAATAAAATAAAAACTGAAAAACGAAGGTCCCTACATATTCCACATGGAATTCCAGTCCTTTCATTCCTATCTTTGGGCCATTTTTCTCATAGACACACAATGGGATAAAACCTTTGTTATCAAAGCCTGCCTCAAACACTGGCACACAACCCTATCACGAATGAGTCATAGTTATACAGAGGGCATTACTACACTGCTAATTATCAAAACAGTAAGGATACATGAAATAAGACAATTTACACCAACTACAAAACTGGAAGAGAAAACAAGACTAAAACATGGAGAGTTAGAACCCTGATAACAGGCAAAATGGATTAATGGGAAACATCTGAACTCTTTGTAGCTTGCGATACCATTTTATTAGAATGACATAAGAAGTATCCGAACATGATGTGCTACATGAACTTAATCTAACAACTATGTGCTCTCAATATTTCATGTACTTCACCATTAGATAATTCTTGGGCTGCTGAAATGAAAGTTATAACAAGCCAAAAAAAGAATAATCCAGCCTACAGTGGGACAACTGAACCGTTGCAGTGGGAAGGATCTAGTGCTGTTTCAACCATCAGTCACCAAGTTATTTAGCAGAACACTATTTCTTCTGTCTGCTATTGCCTCATGTCTGCATTCCCCCAAGCACGCTGAACTATCCTGCTACTTGTAATTAGGAAATGCATGAGCTATATGGATCTGACATAGAATGTGCCCATGATCAGAAATTATACTGGCACTCTTGAAAAAAAAAAAATTGCCAAAATCAAAATTGTTTCCTGTTTAAACTAGGCAACCTGGTCATAATGTAAAGTGTTAAAATACTACCGGGAACATCAAAATGAGGCAGTTGTTTAACGATGCCCAAGTGGATTAAGTGTTCCCTTTGCAATGGCTTTACACCATGGACTGAATTTTCAAAACCATATATGCAAATAAAATGCTGTTTCACTCTTTACAGATCTTTTGAAAATTACCCTGGGGGGGGGGGGGGGGTGTTTCTCTGCATTAAAGCATGCGCAGAAGCCATTTCATATGCACTTTTAATGCGTACATGAAAGTGGCATTCCCAGGGGCAGAGTTACTGCAGGGAAACCATTTTCGCATGCATACTTTCTAAAACTGGAAGTATGCACATAAATGTATGTGTGAACATTTGCTCCTGCTCCCGTGGAGGCATAAATGCGCGCATATATACAGTGTGAGGGTTTGCATGTACCTGCTAATTTTCAAAGCAGACTTGCACGCATAAGTTCGCTTAGAAAATTATGGCTGAAGTTCGTGTGTACAAGCTTCAGCCCTGAGCGCCAAGTTATAAAACTGGGCCCATTCCGTATAAAAATGTATAACATTGCCGGCACATGGAACATGAAGCAAAAAATGCAATTTCTCATGTCACTTTATATTGTATCCTATGGCTACAGTTACCATTGTACCATTCTGATGTTTAAATTGCACTGCACTTACTTCTCCAAAGCTGCAAACTGTCCCTAAAGTGTGCATGCGCAATCTAATCCTCAAAAACAATGGCCACTAAATTAAACATATTAAGAGACATGGAAGCCCAGGCTGTTTTCCTATTACACAGCATTTAGTACGATGTGGGGCAGATTTTTAATATTACGCGCGCGGGTACATTTGTGTGCGCTACCTGGCGCGCACAAATGTACAACCGATTTTATAACATGCGGGTGTCGGTGCGCGGAAGGTGCACAAGTGGAGCCCAAGGGGAGCCCCGATGGCTTTCCCCATTCCCTCGAAGGCCGCTCCGAAATCGGAGCAGCCTTGGAGGGAACTTTTTTTTCGGGCCCCCCCTATCTTCCCCTCCCTTCCCCTATCTAACCCACCCCCCACCTTTGTTTCAAAAGTTACGCCTGCCCAAGGCAGGCGTAACTTGTGCGCGCCGGCCAGCTGCCGGCGCACCATCCCTTGGCACAGGCCATTGTGCTGGAGGACTCGGGATCACCCCCGGACTGCCGCCACGCCCCCAGCCTGCCCCTTTTTCAAAGCCCTGGGACATGCGCGCGCCGGCGAGCCTGTGCAAAATAGGCCCGGCGCGCGCAGGGGTAGGTTTCAAAGGGTTACATGCGTATCCCTTTGAAAATCTACCCCTGTGGCTATAAGAATCTTTCATCTCTGCTTTAAAAACTCATGCTTATTTTCTAAAACACTGTAGAAAATATCAGATAAGCCTCAAAACAGAATTGTGATTTCATAAAAGACTAAATCTTGAGTTTTTAAATCTGACCTTTAATGTATCTTAGCCATATTCCTATCAGTTGTTCAAGGTAACAGAAATCAAATTAGCATAGCATGAATGCTTCACTTTGTATTACAGAAACATGTACATGTACCTGGGGACGAGGCAGGGATGCATTTTGTACAATATGCCTAGCATTCATGTCAAACTAATCATAAAAAGTAAGTCACTTAAATTAGAAAAGTTCATGGAAATAAAACAATCAACAAACTTTTACCTTACAATGTATTGAAAGCTGCCAGCGTCATGAAGTATATTGCACATTACAACTTAATTTCCCAAAGAGGTTAAAACTCACTTTCAGCTCTAGGTTATGAGTTACAGGCACCAAAATCTAAAAGACTTTCTTTTCCCCCTAACTTTAAATAAATATAAACGGAAAATTCTTCTGAATGTGGTATGGAGGACTAATAAATTCATGATTCGTACTTCAGCATGAGTTAATACCCCTGGGCCTGACTTATATAGTCTTCCCCCATTTTGTGCCAACAGGAAAATAAATCTTTTATACATCAGACGTGCTTGGTGATTACAGCTCCATACTGGCCTGCCTTTTTTTAAGTGCATACTTAAACAGGCTGTGATAATTCACGTCACATTCAGTATAGGGCCCCAGCTTCTAATTGTTTTAGTATTTACCATCAACTGGGGATTGCTTCTTAACCCTAACAAAAAAAAAAAAGTATCTTAATCTCAAAGTGATGCATCAGTGCAAGAGCAGCACAATCACCATCCAGTCCCTTATGACCATTCTTGGAGATAGAGGAAGGAGCTATTCTTCATACAATTAATGATTCTATGGGAAGCACATTACAGCAGTTTCAAGTAATGTGGCCAAGCTTGCTCTTCCATTTCCAACCTGACAACATGCTCAGTGTAATAATCCTAGAGAAATGTGTGTAAAAAAAAAAAAAAAAAAAGTTTATCTGGTCTTGATAAATTCATATATTACACTAAAGTATATGCCCATGTATTCATGTATTAACAGAACAACTAATTTACAAGACGCAGTAAAGTTTATGTTTCAACTTTTCCGTAAGTTCCTTCTGGAGGTCTGTAATGCTTTGGAAAAGCCTTCAGCTGCAGGCAACTAAATGCGTACTTGCGGCATCCAACATTCTTCATCGTATTTTCTCGTCGACAACCCTCACTGGGAAAAAAGAACAAGCAGAAAAAAAATGACAGCAGTAAAAGGGGAAAAAGGAAAAAAAGGCTTAAGCTAAGATGAAATGACCTGTATACTTATTGGCATTAAAAAAAAATAACAGAAAAGCAAAACAGGAAATCTGTTACAGAACGATGCTTTGCTCATTTACAAAAATCAGATCATTTAACAATGAAACTAAAAAGCACATAGGATGGACACATGCTATTTATTTGATAGCTAGATTTGCATTTCAAACAGAAGCAAGACTACCTTTTAGCTGGTTTCATCAAGACATCATTCCATGAGATATAATGAATTCCACCTATATGCATTTCAGATGAATACACAAATTTTCCATGTCCCAGTTTGTTTTCCTGCATCATCCAGTATGTTTTGTTTCCGTTTATACACAGAAAACCTGACTTGAGGTCTGCAGCACACAATACCACATTACCAAAAGTATTTATTTATTTATTTTAATTTATTTAACTGTTTTTATATACCGACATTCGATCGAGATATCATATCGGTTCACATGGAACAATAAACTAATAAGGCAGGAGGACTGCTTATTTCTTTTCTTTTCATCATGTGGCATCACTTTAAAGTGCAATTACACTTAATATGCTGTTCATAGCATTTCACATTTCCTGCTAGACCTCTGCCTATCAGAGACAAAAAATATTTATTTATTAAAAATATTTGCTTGCTCGTCCCTCACGAAAGTGCCCAAAGTGAGTTAAAAAACACAAAACATTTTAGTAGTACACAAACAAATACAAAAATAAATTAAAATCAACATCAGATAAGAAACCAAAAATCAGAATCTAACTAAAACATAACAAAATACCCAATTAAATAAAAAATTAACAAACAACAATATATTAACAATACAATAAAACCTTCGCTCCCCTACCACTAAGTAGCAAATTTCTTGTCACTAAATAAGAGATGCTTGTCCCTAGTCTATGAAACAGCCCTAGAAGCCGGGTAGTTTCCAAAAACTAACAACTCAGCCACACACTGAAAGGAAAATCAGTTCCTAACCATATCGGCCAGTGCGGAGTGGCCTGGGAGGGAACTTCCCAACCCCCTAGACTAACCTCCCTTCCCCTAACCTAAACCCCCCCAAAATGTCTATTTTACCTCTTGTGCCTGCCGGCATCCTGCCGGTACATGATTCTCCAACACAGCGGCAAATGGCTGCTGTGCCGGGGGCCTCTAGCCCTGCCCCACCCCCACCCCTACCCCTTTTCTTTGACCATGGGACTTATGCGCATCCAATGGGTTTACGCACATAAGCTTATGAAAATCCGGCCCTATGTCGGGAAGGAACAACATATAGCCCCTCATCCTGAGATCTCAGGGGCCAAACTGGAATGTACTCGTAGAGCTGGTCCCAGAGATAATTAGGGCCCAAACCATTAAAGGCCTTAAAAAACTAACACTAGGCCTTGAATTGGACAAGGCTGGCATTTGCAGCCAGTATAGCCATTCCAGATGTGGGGAGATATATGTCCTCAAGCTACATCCAACCAGATATATGTTGCCACTTTCAGGACCAACTACACCAAACCAGGGTCTTAATAGGCAACTCCATAAATAAGGCATTGCAGTAAACCAGGCACAACTTCAAGTGTACATATATCGGAGTAGCCAGATCTATGGACTTAAAGTAGGGTTTCAACTTTTTTAATCATCCAAAGTTGCTTAAAGGCAGCTCTACAGACTCTGGTAATGTGAGATTTCAAATTTAGATTAAAATAAATGACTCTCAAATGTGTCACTATTGTATATAAATATATTAATCCATCATGTTAGGGATGTATATAATTTGTTGTGAAGCACCCTGGTTAGGGCACTATATAACTGCTGAAAAAAAAAATAATTTTAAATACTGTATATGCACTTTTCCCCAAGGTCCAAGAATTGTGCATGCAAGAGAAATGTATTATGTGTGTTTATTTTTATCGGCTAAGATTTTCGGATTAGCAAACTACAAATTTTTTAAAATAAATAAGTAAAGTAAATTCACTGTAAATTAGATCCTTTGGGTACTTAATGCTGTTTTGCTACTATGTTAGTAAGGTCTGGAAAAAAAAAAAGGTTTGATTTAAAAAAAAAAAAAAAAAAAAAATCACTGAAAGTTTGAGTTTCCTCTTGGGCTGTAGGTTAATATAGTCAGAGCACATTATAATGCGATTTAGTGTAAAATGCAACATGATCAGGAAATGGGGTCCAGAAGTCTCAGGAACTGGAAGAAAGCGCTTACCTGTAACAGGTGTTCTCCTAGGACAGCAGGATGTTAGTTATTACATGTGGGTGACATCATCGGATGGAGCCTGGCACGGAAAATCTTTGTCAAAGTTTCTAGAAGCTTTGACCAGCAGACTGAGCATGCCCAGCCTGCTGCTAGCCATGTGTCCATGCGGGGTCCCCCTTCAGTCTCGTAACATAGATGAAAATATGAGCGAAAAAATAAAACAACAAACCAGAGGGAGAACCCAACTCCGTGGGGAGGCGGGTGGGATTCCTGAGGATTAACATCCTGCTCTCCTAGGAGAACACCTGTTACAGGTAAGCAACTGTGCTTTCTCCTACGACAAGCAGGATGGTAGTCCTCACATGTGGGTGAGTACCAAATTCAGGACTGTCCTCGCTAACATATGAGACCAACAGCGATCGAACAAGGTGCCAACGGGCAGAACACAACTGTGATGCTGTAGGTCGGCTGATGACTGTCTGGTTCCCACAGAAGCACAGACAGGAAGAGTTGGGTTCAGGTCTGGAACAGGTTGCGCAGGACGGATTGGCCGAAGGTGCTGTCCTGGTGCCCATCCTTGTCCAAGCAGTAATGAGCCGCAAACGTGTGAAGGGAACTCCAGGTTGCAGCTTGGAAAATTTTGACGACAGGGACTGCATGCAAACGAGCCACTGATGTCACCATAGCCTGCTCAGAGTGAGCCTTTACTCTGCCAGCTAGCGGCAGGCCTGCCTGCGCTTAGCAAAAGGCAATGCATTCCGGCAGCCAGTTCGACAAGCTCTGTTTACCCACCACTATTCCCAGGCGGTTGGAATCAAAGGATACGAAGAGCTGGATGGACTGACTGTGGCTGGTTGTGTGATCCAGGTAAAAAGCCAAGGCCCTTTTGCAGTCCAAGGTATGAAGAGCCCATTCCCCCCGAGTGTGAATGAGACCTCACAAAGAAGGTGCGTAAAACGATGGACTGATTGAGGTGAAAATCAATCACTACCTTGGGCAGAAACTTAGGATGCATACTCAAGACTGCATGATCGTGGAAGAACCTCGTGTATGGTGGGTACATAACCAGAACCTGAAGCTCACTGACTCTGCCAGCCGAAGTAATCGCCACCAGGAAAATGAGTTTCCAGGTGAGGAACTTCAGGTCACAGGACTGCAATGGCTCAAAAGAAGAGTGCATGAGCTGTGCCAAGACAACGTTGAGATCCCAGGATGCAACAGGAGGCTGAAGAGAATGCTTCAGCTGAAGGAGGCCTCACATAAAACGGTCAACTAAAGGCTGCACTGAGACAGGCATGCCAGCGACACCTCGATGGTATGCATTGACAGCGCTAAGGTGGACCCTGATTGAGCTGGTTTGAAGCCTAGACTCGGAGAGGTGCCACAGATAGTCCAACAGCCGAGGGAGGGGTCATGAGAAAGGATGCAAATCATGCCCCGTACACCAGATGGAAAACCTTTTCCACTTCAAACTGTAGGAATTCCTGGTGGAAGGCTGGGAGACAGAGTCTGAGAGTGCAAGGGGCTGAAGGACTATTTGCTCAACATCCAAGCCATCAGCACCAATGCCCGGAGGTTCGGATGGTACAGGGTACCACAATACTGGGAGATGAGGTCAAGCGCCGTCCCCAGCCAGGCAGGGGTCTGCACTGATATGTCCTACAGAAGTGGGAACCAGGCCTGTCAGGGCCAAAAGGGCGCCACAAGTATCATGGTCCCTCTGTCCTGTTGAAGTTTCAACAACGTCTTCAAGAGGAGTGGTAGAGGAGGGTAGGCATAGAGCAGGACCCTCCCCCAGTGGAGGGAGAAGGTAACGCAGGTTGGATGTTGTCGTCCCCCCCCCCCCTGACCACAAGGAGCAGAACTTGCTTACTTTGTGGTTGTGGGGGGAGGCGAAAAGGTCCACATTTGATGTGCCCCAGCAGTGAAACAGTTTGGCCGCTACCTCCAGGTTGAGGGACCACTCGTGGGGCTGGAAGGAGTGGCTTAAGTGGTCCGCCAGCACATTCAGATGCCCTGGCAGGTGCATGGCTCACAGAGCCATCCCCTGTGACAGGGCCCAGGTCCACACTTGTGCCGCCTCCAGACAGAGCAGGAAGGAGCCTGTGCTGCCCTGCTTGTTGATATACCACATCACTACTTGGCTGTCCGTCCAAATGAGGACTTCCTTGTGCGACAACTGGTCTCTGAACACCCACAAGGTGTAACGGATTGCCTGAAGCTCCAGGAAGTATATTTGACAGCGGGCTTCAGAGACAGTCCAGAGACCCTGCGTGTGGATGCCATTCACATGGGCTCCACAGCTCTGAGGAGAGGCATCATGGTTAGGTCCACCTGAGGCGGAGCATCTTGGAAGGGAAGCCCACTTTCCAAGTTGGAAAGATCTTCCCACCAGGACAGACACTCTCGCAGAGGGTCCGAGATTACGATGTGAGTCTTGAGGCTCTGGGAAGCCTATTGCCATTGGAACTGCAAGGTCCACTGAGCCCTCTGCATGCACAGGCGGGCGAAGGGAGTCACATGGATGAAAGCTGCCATGTGGCCTAGCAGATGGAGCAAGAAGGTGGGCGGATACCCGCCGGCTGTTCCAAACAAAGGTGGCCAGCGAGGTGAGGGCAAGAGCCCAATCCCAGAGCAGAAACGCTCTTGCCTGCACTGTATCCAGTCTGGCTCCTATGAAATCCAGCCGAGGAGACGGACAGAGATGAGACTTGGGGTAGTTGATAACAAAATCTAAAGTCTGTAGTGCTTGCACTGTTATGGCAAGAGTGCTCACGGCCCCTGCATAGGAATCGCTCTTGACTAACCAGTCGTCTAGGTACGGGAAGACATGTACCGACTGACGCCTGAGATAGGCAGCCATCACCGCTAGGCATTTGGTGAAAACGCGGGGGCTGAGACTAGTCTGAAGGGCAGCACCCTGTACTGGTAATGGGCCTTCCCCACCACAAAGCGGAGGTACTTCCGGTGGCTGGGGAAGATGGCAATGTGAGTGTAATCCTTGAGATCGAGTGAGCAGAGCCAGTCTCCTCTTCAGAGGAGTGGGATCAGCATGCCCAGAGTGACCATCTTGAAATTTTCTCTTGCGAGATATTCGTTCAATGCCCTTTTCGGGATGAGGAAATACCTCGAATAGAACCCTCAGCCCTGCTGATGGCAAGGGACCAGTTCTACTGCGTCTGCTACAAGAAGGGCGGAGAGGTCCGTCTGAAGTATGACCTATTGGGTGGACAAACCCCATGATGGACATGGGGGAGAGGCCTCTGGGAGCCAATGGAAGTTCAGATGGTACCCGACAGATGATCATAAGGGCCCAACAATCCGATGTGACCTCTTCCCAGTGATGGGCAAAGATCAGGAACCTGCCTCCCATTGGTGGATCTGGCGTCAGGGGTATGGTCAACTGGCTTCCACTCCTTTGCCGCTAGTCAAAAGCCTGTGGTCAGGGCTTGCTGAGGCGCCAGCTGGTGTCTAGGTGTTCGCTGTTGGCGAGGGCAGCCCCTTGAACAAATTCATGTAAATCGGTTATTTACTCTCTCGGATAATAGAAGGACTAGGGGGCACTCCATGAAGTTAGCAAGTAGCTCATTTAAAACAAATCGAAGAAAATTCTTTTTCACTCAACACACAATTAAGCTCTGGAATTCATTGCCAGAGGATGTGGTTTCAGCAGTTAGTGTAACTGGGTTTAAAAAAGCTTTGGATAAGTTCCTAGAGGAAAAATCCATAAACTGCTATTAATTAATAAGCAATAGTAGCTTGAGATTTATTTAATGTTTGGGTACTGGCCAGGTACTTGTGACTTGGATTGGCCACTGTTGGAAACAGGATACTGGGCTTGATGGACCCTTGGTCTGACCCAGTATGGCATATCTGATGTTCTGATGAGCTGGTGCGAGGTGTGCGAGCCCTGGAGGCCGGAGGATAATATTTCCTCTGCCTATAAAAGGGTTTCCAGGGCCTCGATCTGGAGGACTTCCTGGCCGAGGGTGTAGCATTAGAGGCGCTAATAGAAAGCTGTTGAAGAGTGTCCTGATGGTTCTTCAGCTGCGCTACTGCATCCCGGACCTTATCCCCAAAGAGGTTTTCACCTGTGCAGGGGAGGTTGGCTAACTTTTCCTGCACCTCCGGGCGGAGGTCGGAAGCTCTGAGCCAGGCTGTTTGCCAGGCGCCGATGCCTACTGCTGCCACACTGGCCGCTGTCTTGAAGACATCACAGGTGGAACGCACCTCATGCTTGCCCGCCTCCAGACCCAGCAGGACGATGCCCGAAAGTGCCTCCTGCTGTTGAGGCAGGTTTTCAGCAAAGTCCTGGACCCGTTTCCAGAGGTTCCGGTTGTACTGGAACTGATAGTCGGCAATGCAGGCAACCAGCATGGCGCCTTGGAAGTCTTTCCTAACCAGGGCATCAAGCTCCCTATGCTCTCGCTCCATGGGGGTGGAGGTGTGGGTGCAGGAGCGCTGACCCTTTTTTACAGTGGACTCCATGACCACCGACTGGTGGGGGAGGTGCCGCTTCTCAAACCCCATGGCTTGTTGCACCAAGTAGGTGGCATCCGCCTTTGTGTTGATGGGAGAGATAGAAATGGGGTGCTCTCACATGCAGAGGAGATCCTTAAAGATGTCGTGGATGGGAACCACCACAATCTCCTTAGGAGCATCAACAAACTGGAGTACTTCCAGCATCTTATGACAAATGTGAGTAGCTGAAAGGGAATGGCTTCAGCCATAGCTCTAACAAACCCTGCAAGGGATAGGTCCTCAGGGGGTGACCAGCGTCATCCTCCGGTGGGGAGGGCTCCGAGAGGAGGTTCATCCGAGTAATCGAAGGATGACTCCATGGACTCATCCCCCAAGGGTCGTAGGACCCCTCCTCCTCACTAAGACCAGCATGCCATGGGTGAGGTCTGTGAGGGGGATCCGTCCTGGGCTAGAATGGCTTCAGGGGCCTTGAGGGCACCAAGGGAATCAATGGTTCCCCTGGTGTGAAGAGGACCGGAGTCCATGGGAGGCTGGAAGGACCCGGCAAGGGCTTGGGGAACCGTGGCCTGGAAACGCCGTACCGTCTGTATCTTCTTCCTCGGAGGTCCCAAGAATCGGGATTGCTCTGGTGGAGGGCATCGGTAGCTGATGGGGAACCGAAGGCTCCTTGGGCACCAGTTGTGTCGGAATGGTGCCTAAAAAGACATCCAGATGCTTGAGCAGAGGTGCAAGTATTGACAGTGGTGGCTCAGGCACCAGTATAGGGGCCGGTGGCACTGGCAGCTCAACGCTCTGAAGCGCTTTGAGCACCACGGATTGCATCCTGCGGTCCAACTGGGGTGGCCAGGACTGAGGGAGGGGGATGAGGCATCACTGGCTCTTCCTTGGATCCCCAAGGTGGCACGGTGCCCGGCACCAATATCGGTGGGGAACGCCTGGGACTACTGGGGGCATTGGAGGATGGGGCCTCCGATGGCCGGTATCACTTCGGTGGTGGCCTGGCTGCCACCGGTGCCACACCAGAACTGGAGCTGTGCGCCAACGGGGACTGGTGGCGATATTTTCCGGACCTCCCTTGGTGCTTGGCTTGGTCTTTCCCCAGCGCCGAGGAAGCGGAGGATCCCGATGTCCTGGAGAGTGGTGAAATCAGCGAGGATCTATCACCATTCCCGCGATTCTTTGAGATACTAGCGAGAGGAATAGCGAGGGGGAGCGTGTTGAGAGGCTCTGCACGACCTCTCAGGGTCAATGGCTCCAACTCAGGGGTAAAAGGAGCAGACTTTGGGGCCCCGAAAAGTTTCTCCATCTTATTGAGGCATGCCCAACGGCCTTTGGAGGTCATCTGGTCACACAGATGGACATCGTGCGAGGCCTCCAGGCAGAAGATGCAAACCTTATGCGGATCCGTGATGGACATGGTCTGTGGGGACTGAGGGCACTGAGGAAAACTGGTTGACACCATGAAAAAATACCTGGTGTGCAGTTGATGACCAGCGGTCACCATGAGGCGAGGATCGTGAATCAACCGCAGGGAAAAAATTCAGCAAAAACCTACCAGACCGATGAGACACCGACCGCGAAGGGGGACCCAGCGAGGAAGCAGGAAAAATCCTGATACTTGTTGAGAAAATAAGAAAATTTTGAGAGCTCCACAAACTGTGAGGCAACTCTACCACGGAAAAGAAGAGACTGAAGAGGGATCTCCCATGGACGCTTGAATACCAGCGGGCTCGGCATGCTCAGTGTGCTGGTCAAAGCTTCTAGAAACTTTGACGAAAGTTTTCCGGGCTGGGTTCCATCCGATGATGTCACCAACATGTGAGGACTACCATCCTGCTTGTCATACGAGAATAACTTATTTGACAATATGGCACAAATTGTCAATGCTTAAAAAGGCGGGATGTTATTTATTTATTTGTAGCAATAAAAACCCTGCCAAGTTTCCTATGGGTATGGGGCATCAGCTCTGGAATGACAAATGGAAAGTTCAAAGTGCAAATGTGTTAATGCTAGAATCAAAGTAACGTGGACCCTTCCTCCGAGATACAGATGCAAGACTACACAGTACAAATTCCTTGGGGTGGTCTTATACATTACCTGGCTCCTAAAACACGAATCTTACGAAGAATGAGCATAACAACTGACTATTGCAAAGCAGTCTGAAAGTGAAAATCCATGCGCATGAATTGTTGAAATAAGAGAGATCAGAGCATATGGAAAACCTGTTTAAAGAAAAAGAATTCTTTTCAAGCTGGTGGCCTGGCCACTAACATTGTTGTCCTTTACTTTTTTCCATTCAGGGTATATTCCTTAGCAGAGCATGCTTTCTTATTTTTCAGTTTTCCTCCTTACCATCAAAGTCAGTATTATGGATACACAATTTTGTATTTGGTCTTCATTTGTAATGCAATACTTACCAATGTAGAGGAGAATGCCAAATTATATTTTGCCAACAAAGAAGAATATATAAGGATTTTTATCCTAAACATCTTCTTGAGGTCAGCAGCACGGCAAGCGGACAATTTATCCGGCTAAAGATAGTCAGATAAATTGTCATAGATATTTAGTGAAATGCTGCTGATTAGACAATCCACTGAATATAGCCAAATAAAGTTCTAATCAGCTAGAAAAATGTATCTGGCTAACTTTAGGACTTCTCTATGGCATGGCCAGACTTACCTGGGTAAGTTATCTGGCTAGCTTAAATCTGCTCCAGAACACCCCTGGAATGCCACCATAAATTATCCAGCTAATTTTTATCCAGCTAAACTGCGTCAGAGCAGAGGGAAACTTAAAACCCCTGGTGTATCCAACTAACCCCCTCATTTATCAAAATGCACTAAGGCACCCAAAGATGAGATTTGTGCAATGTTCTCTCAACCTAGCTTGATGTTACCCAGGTAGAGTCCATCAAGCTAGGTTGAGAGAACACTGCACAAATCTCATCTTTGGGTGAGTTTACTCACTCCGAGGGTCATCAAATGTTCACAAGAGAGCACTGTTCTGTTCAAACATCTCACATTGAATGTCAAAGTGGCCCCTAACCCCCTACACTAATACTTAACCCTCACCTCGAGTTACTAGGTGGGCCTCCCATACAGATATCAATACCTATCAAAGGACAGGGCGTTATGGCTAGAGTCTGAGTCTGAGAGTCTCTCTCTCTCTCTCACTCACATGGTCCCCCCAGTGGTTGTATGTAGGAAATACCACATTCTGGCACTTATCTCAAAGTGTGAAAAAGTTATCACAATTTGTGGTAATGTAGCTCTTCACATAGCTATTACCACAAATTCTGATAAACTCCCTACTACCATAAAACACACCCCTTTTCCCATCACATGCGATATTTACCACATTTTGATAAATCCAGGCCTAAGTCTTGAACTTAGCTGGACAAACTGTTTGCATATTGGCCCCTTTATATATAGTATGTAGATGTGGGGGAAGGGAAGAGGAAAGGAGAAGTGGAGTAGCTGTAGAGTTGATAGTGTCTCCTGTGCTTTCACAAAACTGGCATCCAATTTGGCCCATTTGGCAATATGCCCTAGTTAGAGGTCCAAGAATGCAGCAATAGGGTTATCTGTATTTCCTAATTCAGGTATAGAGCTGCAGGCAAGCTTATTCAGCACCTGTCTGTACTCTACAGCCCACCTCTATACACGTCTCTTGTAAGTGCTGCCTTAAGCACTAAAATTCACATTAAAAAGAAATACAGTTTGCTTAAAATATTTATGATTATTAAACAAACTATAGTAAGGTGTGTATACAGTATATGACTTCAAAATTTATATGCAGAATTACAAAGATAGACTAGGATCACCCACCAGATGAAATTAGATTGGAATAAAAAAAAAAAAGGAGATTAGACAATCTACACCGTATTTGCTTTCAATGTAGACATCTTTATTTTCTGGAAAGAATACTTATGGAAAAAAAAACATTGTAGGAAATACTAATGCTGTAATTAACTCTCCAAACTGTTTACGCTGAGGCATCCGGTGTCAGTATTAATATAAAAGGCATTATTTGTGTGTCACTTAGGGTTAATAAGCAAATTAATGCCAAAGGTAAGCACACATTTCTTAACACAATACTGCAGAGCTCAATTAAAGCCATGCTCTCTGCTTGCAAGAAACAAATGTCATGAAACCATGGTTCTACTTAGTTTGGTATTTAGATTTGAGAGCAACAGTGTGGCAAGGCCAAGATTTTTGTTATTCCTCAGAACCTCAAAACAGAGTGTACCAGTATGCTGCTTTATTGCCTCTGTACTGATCCATGATATGGGTGCACCTGGAGCACTGTATGCAGTTCTAGTCCCCCCCTTTTCTAAAAAGACATAGCGGAAATAGAAAGAGTGCAGAGAAGGGCAACAAAAATGATAAAGGGAATGGAACAGCTTCCTTATGATGAGGGACTAGGCAGGTTAGGGCTCTTCAGCTTGGAAAAGAGATGGCTGAGAGGGGACATGACAGAAATTTATAAAGGCCTGAGTGGGGTGGAATGGGTAAATAAAGGACAGGGATTTACTCTTTCAAATAATACTAAAAGAAGAGGGACATGCCATGATACTATCAAGCAACAGATTTAAAACAAAATCATAGGCAGTACTTTTTCAGTCAGTGCGCAATCAAGCTCTGGAATCTGTTGCCCAGAGGATGTGGTCAAGGCGACCAGCACAACGGGGTTTAAAAGAGGTTTGGACACGTTCCTGGAGGAGAAAGTTCATAACACATTATTAGCCAGGCAGACTAAAGAAAGCTATTTGCTATGCCTGGGAGTGAGTAACAAGAAACAGATTTATTCTTTGGGATCTGCCGGGTACTTGTGACCAGGGTTGGCCACTCTCGGAGACAGAATGCTGGGCTCCAAGTGCCGTAGTCTGACTCAACATAGCATTTCTTATGTTCTTGGCCATGCTTCGTGAGTAAAAAAAAAAAAAAAAAAAAAAAGTCTTTTCAAGAGGAAGAACAAATAAATTCTTGATATCTTGCAGCTTAGAAAGGATATTCTTTTACATGCTTTTCACAAGTTATACAGTTCCAAACCTAAAAATATATCCTCATGAATAGGTATAAAATTACATGCAGTATACTGCAACTCAAGTTTTGCAAGTCCATATGCTAATGTATCCCTAGCTTAGAGGCAGGGTACGAGAGCCGATTTTAGCAAGAAGCTGAATCTGCAGTTCATTCCTGTCCTCAGTAGGTTATGGCTTTGAAATGGGACGAGTACATTTATTAGAACCTGTTAACTCATACAAAAAAGGTATAAACACCACCTGCTATTTCCCCCTTTTTCAGGAAATAAAAGAAAGAAAACATTAGTAGGCTGACGAGCATAGAAAGAGATACAAATTCTTTTAGGACAGACTATTTCAGGAATATATAAAATAAATCACACAAACTGCATATCTGGGAGAGATGTTTAGAAGTGAACGGTAGAATACAGCATTTGGCAGCAGGGACCAATTTTCAGGCTGCTCCATTTAACAAAACAACAGGGCACTGGGTGAATAATGTGTACTATCAGAACTGGATGCATAACAATCCTGCAGTTTTCAAAGTTCCTATTGGCAAAATAATTTGATATGTATTTTACAAGTTTAGTACAATAGAAACACCACCTGGCAGGCAATGCTAGGATACATTCCTTTGTCCAGCACACACCAGGCTACCATACATGTTCTGGCACATAGCTTTCTAATTGGTCTTCATTTGCAACGCAATCTGGCCAGCAGGTATGTGATGCTCAGAAACAGCCACACAATCAGTAGATTGGGGCTGAAAGCTAGTAAAGGAATAGAGTAGAGGAGGCTTGGGTCTAGCCTGAAATCTCGGATGGGCACCAGGCCACTCAAGTTCTTCTGGGTGACTACCTCCCGTGTTCCAATGCTGTGAAAAGGGAAAAGGTGTGGGAGAAGGCAAACACGAAAGCACACAAGGAAGACCGACATGCAATGCAAACATTCAAAACAAAACAAAAAAACAAAAAAACGAGGAGCAAAAATAAAATGGAAAACGACAAGATGGAAGCCACAGGTAAACAAGGACATAAAATATGGTAGACAACAAAAAAAAAAAAAAAAAAAAAGGAACAATCCCAAAACAAATCAGCAAAACATTATAGGAAAAAGGAGAGAGAGAGAGAAAGAGAGTAAAAAAGAAAGACATAAGAAAAGGCACTGTATTCTACTGGAGAAAGAAAGAAAAGAGCAGGTTGAACAAGAATGGTTTTCCATGTTCGCTCTCTTAGCTGGCCCTGTCATGCTTCATGCTGCCATGCCTTGCTTTTGCATGCTGCAAAGAAATGGACTCCTGCAAAGCAAGCTGAACATGAACAACCATTGCAGTATTTGACCCTTTCAAGCAAATGCTATCATGCTGTATCTGTTCCGTTCCATGGCCTTCTCGCTTACCTTTCCATAAGAAGAGAGGTCAGCGTTTCACTCAGAAGTAGGGTTGCCAACTCAGCCCAGTTTGATCAAACAGGCTATCCAATCCTGGTTTTGCCCCGTTGCATGCATGGAGCTATAGTTCTGACTGTCTAAGAGAAGTCAACGGGACAACCAGAACTACAACTCCATGCATGCAACGGAGCAAATCCAGGGCTGGATCAGACAGTTTGGTTGACCTGGAGTGAGCTGGCAACCCTATTCGGAAGCAAACCTCATGAGGGGGCCCACATGTACTGTAACAATTTCTCAGGCAGGCACAAAATGAGAAAAACGCCTAAGTACATCTACCTCTTTCTGCTGCTGCAAACATTTTTTTCCCATTGGATTTTAAAAGCGTTTTAGAACTGTAAGAATACGGCAACCATGCAGACCTTTGGGTTGAGAGGCAAAATATTTTCACACCCCATTTAATAGTGGATCATGCATTGTCTTGGGTCCGACTCATTTCCCTCTCTAATTTTATACACTAGAATGGAGCAGACTGATTTCCTCTGTCCAAGAGACTAATGGCTTCATCAGTTGCAATAGTTTTCAAACAGGGGAATGGGCCCCTCAGGGCCACGGGGGCGCAAGTCCTCCAAAGAAGAGTGGACAGCCATTTGCTTGCAGGGGGTGACCAGGAAAGACCCCCCTGAAGAGGCTTCCCTTCCAGTCTTCAACTTGTGCAGGGATTTGAAGTCATGATAAGGGGGGAACGAGGCGAGATCTCAACATCACTGAATACAAGCTCCAGTTACAAAAGCTTGCTACCCTTTCTTCACCTGGATTAGGCTGAGTTGCTTTGTCTGATTTCCCAGCAGACGCATGGAAGCCTGTTTTTGTTTCTTTAATTTACAGCATAGTAAAAAAAAAAAAATCGCTCTCAAACATACTAGAAATTTCCTCTGAGGTTAAAGAATTGGTTTTTCACCTATCAATCCCTAAAAGGTCCTCATGCTGTGGAAGAAGCTGTGTGATAGGACCTAAAATGCCACTCTTCTTAGATATATTTACTGAACGGGGCTGCTCAGCTGCAATTTCTGCTAAGGATAGGGCAGAGTGCTTGCTTAACCATCCCTTCCCTGGTGCATCAGCGGCTCCAATCCTATGCAGGCTCACAAACATGTCAGACTGAAGAACTCTTATTATCAACTGGCTTAACCGATTACCGAAATCCAGCTCGCAAAGAGACCCAAAGTTGGCGCAGCAAAGAAAATGACAAAAATCAGAGAGGGAAGCCTCTCCGTAGCGAAAGGATAAATTACAAAAAAAAAAATATCACAATATATTTTAAGAGCAATTTTCGGGGCCTAAATACAAATTTTTATTTTTATTTTTTTTGGGGGGGGGGGGGGACAATTTGAAGAAAGGGTCAAATACCAGAAACATACAGAAAGGATAAGAGAATTGAACACGCTATGATGGGAAAAAAAACACACACAGTACAAAACACTCAGTAGGAATGAATGTCAAAAACAGCATTGTTGAACTACAGTGAGAAAAGACTCAGACTGGGTTTCTTATCCTTTCTTTTGGTATGTAAGAACAAGGAATTCTTCAGCAGCGCTCAAAATCAGGCACCGAACAGCAGCAAGCTGTTCTGCTCGTCTTGGATTTCGGCTAGCACGTTACGTTCTGCAATAAGGTTTCTGTTGTTTCCGAGCGTAGGACATCGTTAAACAGGCACACACTGACAGCTTGCGATGGAGTCTTGGACTGCCGGGTCATGAGAACATTCATAGCAACACATCTGCCTGACAGAGAGCAAGCTGTGGTGCTGCTTTAGAGGGTAAGCATAGCAAAACCAGTGCAACCTGCAGATGCATTCCCCTACAGTAAAAGTTGAAATAGGAAGAGAAGTAGCCCACTGCCCTCTGATAAACTCCCTCCATGGCCTGGCGCTCCCCTCAGTGCGCCAAGCAAAATTTGCACAGGTGCTAACCTAGAATACTCTGCCATAAACGGCCGTACTTGCAAGACATCTCCCAGCTCCTTTTCCCCTCTCCTGGGAGGCATAACAGAAGTGGGCAACTTTCACTGCCCGGTGAGCCAGCAGAATATCTTGTTAAATTTGTGAAGACTACAAGGTGTTTCTCAAAGCCAGCCAACACACTCTGGACAGACAGGGCAGCGCTTCCCAAACCCGGGTGCTGCGGCATGCTGCTATGCCATGGCTGAAGTGCGGGTGTGCTGTGAAAAACAGCCTGATGGGAAGGGTTGAGGAACCACGGCGGTCTTCATTTTATCTTTCTCCCTTCAATTCCTGGCCTGCAGCATGTCCTCCCCTCAGCAGGAGTCTGGGGGAGGAAATGGGCAGCGGCACTTTTCAGTGGCTTCCCCCTGCAAGCGAAACTGCCCAGGCCCTGAAGTCTCACGAGACCTGGTGGCCCTGCGCAGTTCCGGTTGTAGAGGGAAGCTGGCAGAGGACAAAGCAGCGGCAACAGGCTCCCAGGACATAGGAGGGGAGAAGGGAGAGCAGACTGTGCAAGAGGGTGTGGGGGGAAGGGGGAAGGGGATGGTGCCAGGGGAGAGGGAAGGGAAGATGATTGTGATGATACTGGGAGAGTGGGGCAAGGGAAGAAAAGGTGAAGATGATGCCACAGGAATGGGGGGGAGAGGGAAGGCGATGGTGATGATAGGGAGTGGGGAAGAGGAAAGGGAGGAGAAAATAGAGATAATGCCAGGGGAGAGGGAACGGAAGGGAAGAGAAGGTGACGATGCTGCTGGTGGGGAGGAGAGGGAAGGTACGAGAAGGGTGATGATGATGCCGGAAGGGGAAGGGAGAGAGAGAAAGGAAGAGAAGGTGAAGATGATGATGCTGGGATGGTGGGGGGTGGAAGAGAAGGGAAGAAAAGAGAATGTGATGATGATGAAGGTGGAGGTGTGCCATGATGAAGTAAACCCTGTGCCAGGTGTACTGCGACACAAAAAAGGTTGGGAACTGCTGATACAGATATCCATATTCTGTGGGGCTAGAGATTGGTAACCCTAAATATACCCAGGTAACTTCAGGACAGGGTTTCCCTAACCAGACATACTCCGCTAAGTTTATCCGAGTTGCACTGAACGTTGGTGCAACCCGTACGACCTTCAGGCATGCTTCCAGAACGTTCCCTGCCCTGCCTCTTTTTATGCTGATACATTTTACCTGGCTAAAATATGGCAGGGCACGAAATTTAAAACTCAGGGGTTGTCCAGGTAACTCTAGAGGTTACCCAGATAAAACCTTTTGAATACTGCCCTCTCTGAAAGAATACAATAATGTGTCCTGAAAGCAGAATCATTATTAAAAATGTTTTTTAAAGTATGGTTTGGTTATATTCTACGTGTCAATTGTTTCTCTTTATCTCTTTAATTGCTTGTTCCCTTTCATCTTCTCTACGCTTTCCATGCTTTTTGCATCCTTTCTTTTCTGTCATCTTTCTTATCACTTTTTTTTTTGTTTTTAATTATTATTGCCTATTCCTATCTCATCTAATTTTATAGCAACAAAGCTTGATCACAGGCGGACACACATAGCCTCAGTGATAGCGTCTCATTTAGCCTCACTCACAGAGTCAACATTTGCACACAATCAAGACAGCAGCCAAACACAAAAAGTCCTACTCCTGTGATGCGGTCTCATGCAGGCTCACTTGTGCAAATGCAGCCCCTTTCACACACAGGTAACAGCGTCTAAGGCTCTCCCCCCCCCCCTGATGACATCAGCAGAGAAACAGTGAAAAGGCAGCAGATTCACCAATCATTTGTACAGCAGAAGGAGGCCAGATCCTGCTAAACCCTTAATGCTTTCCTGTTTCCAGTCTCCCTCCTTCCACCTCGGGAGATCGATGCCTGAGACTCCTCCCCTGAGTGACATCCATAGAGGACAGCAATTTGCCTCCAAAGGGGTAACTCCACTGAGTACCCGACAGAGTGTCATGAAACAGGAGTGGATAGTTTAAAAGGAATTATGGGTTAGGAATATTAGTTTACTGTTATCTGGTGTATCTCTTGCTGTCTCTGGTGAGATGAGGTTGAGTGGGTAGGGATAAGTTTTTATGTGGGAAATGTATTAAGATGTATTAATTACTTCATTGTGTTAGATGGGCTCTGTATTCTGGGGATATGTTCATTTTTATTAGTATGTGGGTTGCGAGGGAGAGTTATTTGGATGTGATTATTTCAGTGTGTTATGAAATCTGTCCCAGTTCCCCAGTGAGAATGGGGGAAGAGTGCAAATGTAGTAGGAACTTTATATTAATGTACTTGTAGTATGATGATGTTACTCTGCTGAGTTATATTGTATGTGTGAGATATTAGGCTTTTTACAATTGCTGGGTAAAAAGCTTGTCCCATTTGAAGGCGTCTGTAAACCGAATTTACACTACAGTTACACTACACAATCACAACCTTGTTCATGTGGAGCCCACACCCTCAGTAACATACATACATAATCCATAGCATCATTCTCACAAATACTGTATCAGTAGGGACCTTCATTTTCAGTTTTTTAGTTTATGTTTCCTGGGAATTTATCAGTGTTTATTATAACAAACAAAAATGGGAAAACAAAATCTATGGGAACAAATGACTGGGGGTTTTTTTGTGTGAAATCTTTTTAACTGAACATAATGCTCTTATAATCTTAAACATAGGACAGCAGATAATCCCATTTTTCCCCTAAACCACCCCAAACATTCAATACACATAAACCAGACATCTGAGGAAGAAGTAGCACACGACTGGATCCATCCAAAATACACCTTCTCCGAGGGTTTAGGAATGGGATAGCATGTTCAGGCCAAGAGCTGGAAATGAAGCTTGCTTTGGATATACAAAGGGAATATTCTCACAAAAGCATTGCACATCGCCCAGAGGCTTATTTTGGACTGAGGAGCACCATGCTCCATCAACAACACATCCAAAATATTAGCATCCCACAATATAACATTACTATCTAACCATTTTAACAAAATACACCGCTTAGCAATTAGACAAACTTTAAGTGAGAGCAACTTATGAAACTGACCCACAAAGCTCCCCATAGGAACATGACCCCAAATACTAAGGGATTTAGACTTAGTTTCATTATTCCCCTGAAATAAGAGCTACCACCCTCGTTAGCAGAATCCAAAAACTAAGAATGAAAGGGCAGTTCCATAAACCGTGTAATAGCGATGCATCTATTTCAGCACACCTTATGAAATTATTAGAAACCGCAACACCAGCCTTAAAAGCCCTTACCAGGCACAGCTGCATTTCACGAGGCATTACATTTTCTGAGGTTTGATAAATCACCTTATGACATGCTATGTAAATTATCATTACATAGCTCTATTCTTAGGGCCTGATTTTAAAAAGCATTTACTTGAGTAAAACTGATTTTTACTCAAGGAAATGCACTTTACTCGAGTAAGTGAGCTTTTGAAAATTGCTATATTGTATGCCATTGAATAGTCTATGGGATTCACTCGCGTAAGTGCACTTTACTAGAACTTTTGAAAATTGCTACGATAGTAGTTACATTTATGCACATAACTCCTTTTGAAAAGTACACCTTACGTCTTTCTGCCATAAATCTGCTAAAGCTGTAAATAAATATTTTATATGACCTAGTACTTTGTGAGAATTTGTAAAGACAAGACAAGGATCCCTTATTACCCTTGAAAACTTTCATCAACTCCTGAAACAAACGAGAGCCGTAGCAATGGATTTCTGCTATAAAGACAGAATTAATATAATGTGAAATTTGGAAATCAACAAACAAATCGCTGCTCTGGAGTAGGAGTTTTTCTTTACAAATATTAAAAAATGTGAAGGTGTTTAGTATTTTGCATCAGAAAATCAGCTAATACTCTAAACCCCCTTTTTTCCACAGTTTTATAAACAATAATAGTCTCCAGACTGAAAACTTGGATTACCCCTAAAAGGCAAACACAAAGAAACTTTTCCTCAAAAATTTCAACGCCCTTCTCAATGAACGAATAAGCAAAGAATGACCAAAAGTGCCTGGTAACTCTTCTTTAGAAGCATGCAAAATATATTTCAAAGGGAAAGACCATTTGTCGTTCAAAATCCGAATCTGTCTATGTATTTTTGTAAAACAACCAGTCCCCCAGAGGACGCAGCAGACAAGCCACATTATACAATGTAAAATGTGGAAACTCCATGCCATCCACCTCCCTGGGCATGCTCAGTTTCCAGAGAGGAATTCTGGCCCTTTTCCCTTTCCATAAAAATCTACTACAGATACCATTTAGAATCTTAATATCCATTTGAAGCAAGCATCATAACTTAGGAGCTAGTATCATCTTTATCAGTATAATCCTAGCCTTTAATGAAACTGGAAATCGCATCCAACCCACGGTTTTGTCACAGAATTCCTTAACCAATAGCTTGATATTCCCATCATACCATCTCTCAGGGTTACTAGGATTGGGTAAGCCCAAATATTTATTATTATTGACTGCCCATTTTAACAGAAATTTGGCCAATCGATTTTTAAAGTGCCTATAATATTTAGCGCCTCTGATTTGTCTAAATTAAATTTTAAACCCAAAAAGCTCGCAAAGAAAACACAGTTAATGCTCTGGGAAATCAGGATCAACATATTATATCTGCAAACAATAGAGTTCTGGAGGCTTTGCCCAACCCCAGAATCCCTAAAACCCTTGGAGCCAGCTCTTATTTATAAACCAAAGGTTCCAGCATTAACCATACAGAAAAGGCCAACAAAAGGTAGCAAGTATCTTATCGAATGCCTTTCCAGCATCAAAGGCAACCGCCATAGGCACAAGCTTGCATAAGTTGATGCTAGATCTTCTATGATGCACAAAACCAGTCTGACCTAAAGAAATAAGAATAGGCAGGATATGTTTCAATCTATTTACTAGCATTTTAGCATAAATGATTATGCCCTGGTTCAATGAAGATATGGGCTTATACGAGGCGGATTTGTCAGGTCCTTCTCCAGTCTGGGTATAACAGTGATAATTGCATTCCTCAAGGTATCTGGAAGATAGCCAAATGTTTTCAAAGTCTCAAAAAGCATCATCAAATTATTCCGTAACTTATCATTCAAACCCTTATCAGGGCCTAGGGTCTTGAAATTATGCAACCAACAAATCACGATGGCATTTTCTAGATTAGAAATTGGCTTATATAGAATCTGCAGATGCATTTTAGAAAGGGCTGGCGGTCTTAGATCCTTCATAAAGGGGCGGATTTTCAGACTCCGCGAATAGGCCTACTTTTGTTTGCGCCTGGAGCGCAAACAAAAGTACGCTGGATTTTAGTAGATACGCGCGGAGCCGCGCGTATCTGCTAAAAACCTGGATCGGCGCGCGCAAGGCTATCGATTTTGTATAGCCGGCGTGCGCCGAGCCGCGCAGCCTACCCCCATTCCCTCCAAGGCCGCTCCGAAATCGGAGCGGCCTTGGAGGGAATCCTCTAACGCCCTCCCCTCACCTTCCCCTCCCTTCCTCTACCTAACCCACCCGCCCGGCCCTGTCTACACCCCCCCTTACCTTTCTCCGGGGATTTACGCCTCCCGGAGGGAGAAGTAAATCCCCGCGCGCGAGCGGGCCTCCTGCGCGCCGGGCCGCAACCTGGGGGCGGGTACGGAGGGCGCGGCCACGCCCCCGGACCGCCCCGGGCCGTAGCCACGCCCCCGTACCCGCCCCCAAAACGCTGCCGACACGCCCCCGAAACGCCGCGATGACCGGGCCCGCCCCCGACACGCCCCCCTCCGAAAACCCCGGGACTTACGCGAGTCCCGGGGTCTGCGCGCGCTGGTAGGCCTCTTTGAATGTAGGCATACCGGTGCGCAGGGCCCTGCTCGCCTAAATCCGCCCGGTTTTGGGCGGATTTAGGCGAGCAGGGCTCTGAAAATCCGCCCCAAACTGATGTCGGTCAGCTACATTCTCATCAGATGTGTAGAGCTTGCCAGAAAAGCTCTGAAAAATTGAACATATATCATAAGGAGAATTTTGGATCTTACCTGCTCCTCTCTCAAAAGAGCCTTGTGTCTCTTAACCAAATTTGCTAACATTCTACCAGATTTATTTCCATAAAGGTATAATTTATGTCTCTGAATGTAAAAATTGATCTGCCCTCTCATGTAGTAAATCATTCAAGGCCAACTAGATCTGGGTAAATTTTATCTTGGCGTCCAGAATATCCCCATCATTCATTTGTCTCTTGAGAACTTTTAACTGATTCTCCAATTTTAAAATATCTTTATTCAAAACTCTTATGTTAAGCATCTACTAATCCTATTATTTCCCCTCTAAGGACCACCTTACTAGTTTCCTAAAATAGAATCGGATTGTCTCTGTGTTGCTCATTGGCATGCACATAAGTACCCCATTTTTCCAGTGAAATTTCTGAAATTCTTAATCCTAAGCCATAAAGGCATTCTCCAGGTACTTAAAAAATGCTTACTACTTCCATCCGTAAGATCTCTGAAAGCGAACAGTGAACAGAAATGAGCAACACTTCAATCTTTGCATCAGAGAACTTACCAAATAAATGGAAGTTTTACTATTGTGCTCTCGCCAGATGTATAAAATCTATCAACTTCCAAACATCAACTAATGCTAAAGTATCACATTAAAAAGGAACTCCTTTGTATGCACTGAGGGATTGCCCAAGAATTTTAACTGCCTGTCTATTTCAGGGTTGACAATGGAATTTAAATCTCTTACTTCCCAATATACTGTAATGGAGGTCTCTCCCAAAACCATAATGTGTGTAAGGAACCACAAATCATCCCTTGAGGTCACTTATAACTTCTTCCATATCAAAAGCCACCGTTTTATGAATTAATACAGCAACGTCTGGGTGATCCACTTGCATAATAGACCTGCAACACCCACCTCTTTCTTAATTTCTGATGTTCCTGATCAAATAAAAAGCTATACCACAATCAAACTTTTGGAGATGCTTAACCAATTTCCCTTTTTAATTGGTATACCAAGTCCTGATACATTCCACAATATAAACTTAATTTGGGTCACCATGTCTTATAATTTTACAATAGTGGACAAAAAGTGCCAAGCTCATCAAATGTGTAGGTCTGCTGTGTCCCAAACCAAGCAACAGCCTTCTCATTGTAAACATCATTTTGACAAAATACATAAGAGATGTTAACCACCATGTGCTTCCTCCTACTGTCAGCCCTCATCTGCTTCCCCAACTTCTACTCCCACCCTCTGCCACTCACACAAGCTCCCTATCCCTACCCAACAACAGAACCAAAACAACAGTAGAAAATCAACTCCCATTAAACACAGCTCAAAGTGTTTTGGTGACACCCCTCAATGCCACAGCCCTATAAATATCAGGCAGGGCACAAACATGAAATGACAACCCCACAGGACAAAAGACTCAAATTAAACACTGTTTCCACTCCAGAGTTTCAAATCAGACTTATATGCGCAGTACTTGCATTTCACAAGAGAGCAGATATGGAACTTGATGCAAATTCTCAGTCACAGTTGAGATGTAGATCAATTCCCAGATTGCCAAAGGTTTATATCAAAAACCTCCGAACATAAAGTCACAATTGAGATATACCAGCAAAGACAGACTGAGCCACCAACTGATATCATTTACGATTCAGCACAAACATTTTTGCCCCTGGGATCATATCAAGTATCCCATCATGCCAAACCCTCAGCTTGGCAGGGGAGAGCAATGCAAAATGGACTTTCTTCTGAAAGAGCTCAGAGCCTAAAGGGGCAAACTTCTTCCTTTTGCTGGTTACTGTATTTGAAAAATCTTGAAAAATCCAGATTTTAATTCTTGTGGTACTGTAAATCTCTTTTCTTATGAAAAACTTGCAAGATCAACCGCTTATGAGCACAGTTCAGAAATGTTCCCATTGTACTGTAGTTTCAACTCTGATGCGGCGAACTCTCTTCACTGTAATCTAGCCCATTTGCTCAGAGATATCCAATTCTCGCACAAGCCAGTCTTCCAGAATCGAAATTAGCTCGTTTTCTGGTAATTTTTTGGTTGCAGGCTCTAAGCTATGGAATACTATGCCAGTATTGTCTTCAGACTTCAAGGTGTTTAAAAAAGAAGCTAAAAACTTGGCTGTTCAAGATAGCCTACAAAATCAAATGAGCATGGAAAGCTATTCTGAGAAGCATTCATCCTCCCACTTAAGGCTGCCTATGAAGTCGAACTGATTTGTAAACGTGTATTTTGAGATTTACTGTCATCTATGTTTTTATTGTTGTAATGATATATTTAAGTTTTATACTGCCCGTAAATAAACAAATAAATAAATAATCCCATGAAACACAAACCCTTACTTCTCGTACGATTTTCAATATCATCCAGCTTTTCCTTCTGCACAGACATAGTTTCCGCCAGGGCCTCCACTTTATATCTTAGAACCTTTGTTCTCATCTCCACATTGTCAGTATGCTTTCCACTCTCAGCCACAGTATCGTTAACCTCAATATGATCGGTTAAAGTTTCAAACTTGCTGTCTAATGCTGAAAGCAGAGCAGCAGCCAGGTCGGCAACTGCCTTTTATCCAGTGCATGAGGCCCAGCATCATCCTTACTGTCAATCATGTAGAGGTCTCCTGTTTTAGTTTTCCCCTTATCTTTCTTCAGCGTTTTCCCTGTCATATCTGGAGTTTTCTTATAAACAAAGTGGTCCATGTAAGAAGAACACCTTAATTTTGATATTAAAATCTTTCAAAAACCATGTGGGAGAGTGTTACACTTACCGGCTGCGAAGCCCCGCGGCCGGCTCTGCCTACCCTCCAACAACTCCCTGACGTCGTGCTGGGTCTTGGGTTCCTGGCCGCGGCTGGCCACCTCTCCTCGTGTCCGTCCACCACTCTGCCGGGACCTTCTCTGCTCTGTTGGTGCACGGAACGCTGCCGGCCTCCTCCTCAGCAGGGGATCTCCCTACGCGTGCGTGCGCAGCTCTTGCCGCAATTTAAAAGGCTAATGGCGGGAAATCACTGCCGGCTCCGAGATATGATGTCATCAGTCCTGTGCTATTTAAGGCTCTCCTGGGCTGCCTACGGACGGCTTGGCAACAAGTCTCCTCATGCTGAATTCCTCGTGGGTTCCTGCGTTCTTGCTCCTGAGTACCTGTTCCTGCCTTCCAGGACCAGCTCCCGCCTTCCAGTTCCTGTCCCAGATTCCTGTGCTTACTTCCTTTTTGTTTTGAACATTATTCTTTATTATCAGATAAGATGTCCTATATAATATTGCCATCCTTTTTTGCATTATTACAGATTCAATACTGTTGTTGGTCATATAGCGGTTTATATGACCCTTCATACTCAATTCACTTGAATCTAAATTGTGAATACAAGAGAATATATGTAAGGTAATACTATCTTTTATATAAATTTTATTCCATTCGATCAATACATTTGTGTTAAAAATCAACTACCAAAACTCACGGTTAAGTTGTTTAAGAGTTGTTTTAATAACTATTTAGTGTCTTCTTTTGAATGCGCTGTACACATGTCACCATTATTTCAAGATATCATGTTATATATTTTTTAATTATTTATTATTATGTTTTAACACATTTATATAATTATTTATTCATATAATTATTTATTTATGTTTTAGCCCCTGAGGCAGCCGTTTTCAGACGGCGAAACTCGGCCAGAGTCGGGCTACCCTTGGTCCTCCACTTCAATAAAGGAATTTTATAAGACTTTTGGCATCTATCCCCTTTTTTCATCCTGTCGTTTACTTAGACGACATCTTGGTCTTCTCCAAGGACCTTAAGACTCATCGCTAGGACGTCGCTTGTGTGCTCCAACGCCTCCGGGACAACCAGTTGTTTGCCAAACTTGAAAAATGCTCCTTTGAGAAGGAAAGCCTGCCGTTTCTGGGCTACATAATCACCAGACAAGGGTTCCAGATGGACCCGGAGAAACTAAAGAGTATCCGGGATTGGCCACAGCTGACGGGCCTGCGGGCCTTACAGAGATTTCTCAGCTTTGCCAACTACTATTGTGCCTTATCCACAATTATGCAAAGTTGGTGGCCCCATTCACAGGCCTGACGTGTAAAGGGGCTAGCCCTAAACGATGGTCCCCCAAAGCTGAAGCAGCTTTCCAGCACTTAAAGGCTGCATTCCTCCAAGAGCCTTGCCTCCGGCATCCCGATCCACAAAGCCCCTTCATTGTGAAGGTTGACGCCTCCTCTGAGGGAGTAGGGGCAGTTCTGAGCCAGCATTCCTCCACTGGCACCCTTCACCTGTGCTCCTTCTCCAAACAGTTTTCTTCTGCGGAACGTAATTATGGAATCGGCGACAAGGAGCTCCTGGCGATTAAACTTGCCTTCGAAGAATGGCGTCCCTGGCTCGAGGGAGCACAACACCCTATTACCATATACACAGACCATAAAAACCTAGAATACCTACATCAAGCCCAGTGTCTGAACCCACGTCAGGCCCAATGGGTCCTCTTTTTCACTTGCTTTGATTTCATTCTCCGCTACAGCCCTGCAGCCAAGAACATCAAGGCGGACGCCCTCTCCCACTCTTTTACCTCCGAAGATGCCGACGAGCCCCCGCAGCACATCATAGACCCTGCACGGGTCCTACTCTCCACCACTACGACCGTTCCTCCTGGGAAGAAGGTCGTCCCATGCAGGCTCCGTGACAAAATCCTGCTTTGGGCCCATGACTCCCACACCTTGGGTCACCCCGGACAAGCTCGCACCCTCACCTCCTCCAGCGGTTTTATTGGTGGCCCACGATGAGGAGGGACGTCCAGGACTATGCGGACTTGTGTCACATCTGCACTCAACAGAAACCCCTGGTGGGCCGACCTTGGGGCTTATTACAGCCCCTTCTGGCATCCACGGAACCGTGGTCACATATCGCTACCAATTTCATCGTGGATCTTCCGCCCTTCGAAGGCAAAACCACCATCTGGGTAGTGGTCAACCACTTCTCTAAGATAGCGCACTTCGTTGCCCTGCCCGGCCTTCCCTCCGCTCCTCAGTTGGCACAACTCTTCGTCCAACACATCTTCTGCCTCCATGGTCTCCCTAAACATGTGGCATCGGACCGTGGAACCCAATTCATGGCCAAATACTGGAGGGCCCTCTGCAAGAAATTCGACATCATGCTGGATTTCACTACCACCTATCATCCACAAGCGAATGGTCAAGCAGAAAGGCCCAACCATACATTAAAGCAATTCCTCTGCAGCTACGTCAACATATGGCAGAATGACTGGGCTGCCCTACTTCCTTGGGCGAATTTGTTCTTAACTCTCATCCTTCCTCTGCCACTGGATCCTTGCCCTTTCAGCTCATCTATGGTAGGCAACCTCTTCCCCCTTTGCTGTTACCCCTGACAGTGCCCTCTCCAGCAGCTCAATTGAAGGTGCAGGAGTTACACCTCCTCTGGGAGCACACACAATGTCTCCTGCAGGAAGCCAGACATAGAGCCAAGAAGGCCGCTGATACCCACCAGAGACCGGCCCTGCAATTCAAAAGGTCTGGCTCAGCACCCAATATATTTGCCTCAAACTTCCATCCATGCGCCTGGCTCCACGCTATATCAGTCCCTTCCCAGTGCTCCATCGACTGGGACCCATGACCTATCAACTTCGTCTGCCTCCATCCCTAAGGATTCACAACTCCTTCCATACCTCTCTCTTAAAGCCACTGGTATTGTCCTGGCCATCAAGGAAGTTGCCCGAACCACAACCTTTAGACTCAGAGAACGACACCACCTTCCAGGTGCACGACGTACTAGATGTGAGAAGAAGAGGCCGAAGGTAGGAATACCTTCTCGCCTGGGAAGACTTTGACCCAGAGGCAAATTCCTGGGAACCCGCTTCCAACATACTCGATAAGGATCTGATTCGCTCTTAACTCTCATCCTTCCTCCACCTAGGAAGGATGAGAGTTAAGAGGTTTAGGCTTCCTAGGATCCTAGGAAGCCTAAACTTCCTGGAAGAGGGCCTAGAGGAGGGGGTACTGTTACACTTACCAGCCGCAGAGCCCCGCGGCCGGCTACGCCTACCCTTCGCCGCCTCCCCGACGCCATGCCAGGTCTCAGGTCCCTGGCCGCAGTTGGTCGCCCCCTTCTCTCGCAGTCTGTCCGTCCACCACGCTGCTAGGACCTCCTCTGCCCTGTCGGTGCATGGAACGCTGCCAGCCTCCTCCTCAACATGGGATCTCCCTATGTGCACATGTGCAGCTCCTGTCGTGATTTAAAGGTCCATCGGTGGGAAATCACTGCTGGTTCCGAGAGATGATGCCATCGGTCCTGGCCTATTTAAGGCTCTCCAGGGCTGCCTACGGTCGGCTTGGCAACGAGTTTCCTCGTGCTGAATTCCTCAGGGGTTCCTGCATTCTTGCTCCTGATTATCTGCTCTTGTGTTCTTGCTCCTGAGTACCTGTTCCTGCCTTCCAGTTCCTGTTCCAGCTTCCTGTGCCTCCTTCCTTCAGACGGATCTCCCTGGCTTTGACCTTTGGACTGGATCTCACTGTGCCTGCTTGCCACCTGCCCCTGACCTTCGGACCACACTCCACCTTGCCTATTTGCCGCCTGCCTCTGACCTTCAGACTGGACTTCATCTTGTCAGCTCACCACCTGCCTTCTGACTCTCTGTTTTGCCTGGCCATACCACAAGATCCTCCTCTCAGGGGCCTACCTAAGACCAGCTGGCCCAGTACCCAAGGGCTCAACATGCGGGGAACGAGGGCTGGCGAAGCTCCAGCTGGCCTCTGTTCTCTTCCGGCCTTGCCTCCTGATGGTGGTGACCTGTGGGGGCTTTCCCCCTCAAGTAGCGACAACATCAATGTCAGGCCAAGGGGCCACAGTCTATGTTGGAGTGGCAACAGAGAGCATAAAACCACCAAAGTTGAGAGATGGTACCTGGAGCTTAACTTGCACGTCTGCACTGGCTTACCGCATCATGTGTCCCCCAAAACAATGACTATTTTCTACTGATTTTTCTCTTATTTTGATTGTTATAATAAAGATTGATAAATTCACAGGAAAAATAAAATAAAAACTGAAAACAAAAGTCCCTAAGTATCATTCACAAACAACATACAGCTATTTACAGAAAAAAGATTTGCATAGCCCCGTCCATGCATACAACCATAACCCTTGTTCACAAAAAGAACCACACAAAGCCACAGTCCCATTTTCACATACAACATACAAACCACATGTTTTATACAGAGAAATTCCCCCACAAACATACACACAACCTCATTCACATATACAAAGCTCCCTCATACAGCGTGATGTATTGAGACACGGCCTTACTATCACAATAATAGCATCAATCACAGGCAACATACACAGAGGGCATATGCCCACAACCTCATTGACAAACACATGCAGAACAGGCCTGCTCAGTCTGTATCTAACTTCAGCTCTCATCCCTTTCGTGCTAGCAGCTAGCAGCAGCACACCTTCGTCCCAAACCCAAGCATGGCAAACCTTCCCCATCCTGTACCTGTCCGTTTTACTGCCCAATTTCCCCTTTCATCTGCCAGGAAGGAAGGTGGGGCAATCACCCATGATACAAACTAACTTCCTTCCACCTTTCTAGCTACCATACTATTCAAGGGCAGCAGCCTTCAAAATAAATGGCCTCACAGGCCATAAAAAAATTAATTACATTAAATCTTGCACATAACCCATGGGCCACCAGTGGACTATGGTTTTAAAATGTATTATAAAAAAGGACTATTATGCTAACCTTTTTCTGGGTTTTAGGAGGAAAAGTGCCTCTGTAAATTTAGCCATCCGTAAATTTGTTTTCTCCTCATGTGGACTGAGTTTTAGCAGTTTTATAAAGGTGAACACCAAGGCTCAAGAGCCAGGTACAGGCTGCGGATTCTGAATGATGTTTATCTGTTTTAAATAGTGTGGGCCCTCTCAGAAAGGAAATAACTGATCTGTCGTAAGAATGTTACTCATCTGCAGTTTACATGGATCCTGACTTGGGGGGGGGGGATCAATGAGCAGCAAGCAATCTGACTCTTACCTCCTCATACACTCCAGGGCCTGGGTGAAGACTTGGGGTGCCATCCCATGCTCATGCTGCAAGATCAGGCACTGCTCCAGGGTTACAGACATGGCAGTCCGGTCCTTGGCACTTTTGCAGCTAGTAAATCTAACGCCATTCAGTCTGCGGCATATCTGGAATGGGAGCACATGCACAATCTCTAGTACCTCAGCTAATGGAAACACCATGTCACTACTCTGGCTCAAATGACAAGATGATGTCGAACAGGCCTTAAGAAAGGATTTTTCCTACTATGCACGTCTCAAAATAGTCCTTGATAAATATGGCCCTTAGAACGCTGAAGTCACAAGGAATACCTCAATTGCAATTCTTGACCAAATAATAGAAATTGTGTACGCTTTTGTTTCGATATAACCTCAGGAATTAAAATCTATTTAATTTGTGTACTATTAAAAAGTAAACTAATAAAGCAAGTATTAGTTTAATAAAATGAAAATAGTCTTATGGGAATAACAGCTTGAGATCTTAAACGTTAATGTGAAATATTTTAGCACATTTTTCATCCCAGCAATTGTAATTTGTGTCGTCGTTTTTCATAAATGCCAAGTTTATGTGCTCAGGTTACAGCACCAGAAAGGAAAACATAACCTAACTTTAATCAGCATGAAAATGTTGCCAGTGTACTAGGGAAAAAAGAGAAAAAGAAATTAAAGAAAAACAAAGCAGCGTTAGCCAGGAAATTTATCCGGCTTACGTCAGGTCACGGACCTGTCCTAAAGAGAGCCGGATAAACTTATCCTGCTGTCTTTAAGATAACCAGGTATATTCAGCAGCTGTAAATAAATCCCAAAATGTTTAAAATGCTCAAAATAACATAGGATAATTTTCAGAATATTAAATACCTCAGCAGCTTGCCAAAGAATATCGACATTCTTGTTCTTCCGTGCATGGACATTTTGCCCTAGAAATCGTAAAAGTTCAGGCAAGCATGTCTGACTGCGTGATCGAGGTAGACCTGAAAAGGAACAACAATCCCCATTTACTTTTAGTTTTCATTAAGGATGTGCAGTCTGAAAGCATAGTGAAAACAACAGCTGTCTGTGTTTTTACACAATACATTTTCTAAGGACCCTGTATATTTATTTTTTATTATATATAGTTTTACTGGAAACAAACACCAAGTTCCAGAACAATATGTAAAATTCCATGTACATGAGATAATCAGTCATTATACAAGAATGTGAGTTATATAATTTTCAAAACAAAGATGACTTGTTTCACTGTAAACTTTCTAGTCTGACATGGTCAGTAATAAACAAACATTTACAACTTTACAACGTCTGGATGTTAACACTCCAAATTTTTGTACAGTTTCTCCATGACCCGTTCCCTCCCCCATCCCTCCCTCCAACTCCTCCCCTCTGCTTCAATAAAAGCTCATGTGGGATATACCCTATGCTGTTAGATTGTGCAATGTTAAATGAGGTCAACCTCGACCTATGGGACCACCTCTCATTAAGCTCCTTTTGTTATATTTCATTTTATCACCGTGGACATCCATTTTACATACCCAGACCAAGTCTTATGAAAATGTACCATAGTTTTGCGTTTATATGCTGTAATTTTCCCCAGCATATACATGCTATGTACCCGAGACTGTACAGAAGACAAGACTGGAATATGAGTGTCCTTCCAATAGCTAGCTATGGTGCCTCTGGTTGCAATAACCACAAACCGAATGAATTTATTATGTATTTTATTGACCCCCACAACTTCCACATTCAATAGTGCCTGTGTTACAGATAGGTACATTTAAACCTGTATAATTGTACTGATCCATTCTGAGACCTGTGACCATATGGCTTGTATTTTAGAACATTCCCACCATAGATGGAGGAAAGTTCCCAACCCCCCATATAATTTCCAACAGGTAGGGAACATACGGTGTAATTTCTCTGGGGTCATGTACCATCGGTATAGCATTTTATACCCATTCTCTATATGTCCTGCAGAAATTAACCCTTTCCCTATTGATAAATAGATACGCCGCCATATATCTTCGTTCATTTCACCCTGTAAGTCTCGCTCCCACGCTTTAATATGTGTATGTTGTAGTTTAGGGACGCCGTTTAAAATTGAGTATATTTTAGAAATAAGCTTATTGGATTTGTCAGCATGTCAACACAGGTTTTCAAAGGCAGAAATCCCTTGCGTCAATTCAGCATGTACCGCATGTCGTCCCAGGAAATGGCGAATTTGCAGGTAAGCAAACAACTCCGTTTCCCGCAAATGATATCTGTCTTGTAGAGTGGTAAACGAGATCATGCCGCCAGGTTCCCACACATGTTCCATTTTTAGAATACCTTTAGCTTTCCAACTCTGAAACGCCAAATTATGTTCACATGGTCTAAACAACTTATTACAAAATAAATGGGAACTGCAATCATAAACCCTCTGACCCACTAACAATCTTTTCCAGCGTGTCCAAGTATTGAGAGAATGCTGAACTCTCTCAGGAACATTTATTATCCTGTCCCATGTGTTTTTTGGTTGCCATACCAACGCATTTAAGGGCATAGGGCCAAAAATGGCCTAATGTCACCCATGGTTTCTTTTTCCTCTCTCCATGCCATTCGATAACTGCTTTTAACTGGGCAGCTGCGTGGTACCAATGTAAATTTGGTACTCCCATCCCCCCACGTAGCTTTGACAAAAACAATACCTTTTTCTCCGCCCTCTCCAAATAAATTTTATGATACGCTGTTGCCATTTTTCAAGTGTTTTCGGAGGAATCGCTATGGGGATAGTTTGGAGGAGGTATAAAATCCGAGGCAAGATATTTATTTTTATAACTGCAATACGCCCTACCCAAGAAATATGGTAGAGATCCCATTCCTCTAAATCTTTATAGAAACATAGAAATGACGGCAGAAGAAGACCAATCGGTCCATCCAGTCTGCCCAGCAAGCTTCACACTTCTTTTTTCTCATACTTATCTGTTTCTCTTGGCTCTTAGTAACCTTAGGTTCTATTTCCCTTTCACCCCCACTATTAATGTAGACCTGATGGATCCACAGTGTTTATCCCACGCCCCTTAGAAGTGCTTCACAGTTTTGGACTTCACCACTTCCTCCGGAAGGGCATTCCAGGCATCTTCGTCATCAATGGAGGGTAATTTAGCTGAAACATATCACCTTGATTTTCTATATAAATCCCCAAATACTTAATCTTGTTATTGGCCCATTTGAAAGGATGGTCCCTTCGAATTTGCTCAACCATTTCCTCAGGAGCTGTGATATTCAGCAGTTCAGACTTTTCCCAGTTTATTTTAAATCCGGAAACTTGACTAAAAGCTGATATCTCTGAGCTAATGGTTGGAATGGGAGTGACTGGATCTGTTATGGTAAATAAAATGTCATCCGCAAAGAGCAAGAGCTTGGAGGAGAAATCTCCCACCCTGATCCCCCGTATTTTATCATTACCTCTGATTCTGTGTGTAAAGTGCTCCAAAAATAAAGCGAAAAGTAGGGGTGACAACAGGCAACCCTGCCGGGTTCCTCTACCCACTGGAAATGTTTTGGAATAGCCCCCATTCACCTTCAGACAGGCCACCGGGGCCTGGTATAATTTCTCTATCCAGCAGATAAAATCTTCCCCAAAATGCATAGCTCGCAATGTTTGAAACAAAAAAGGCCAGTGTACATAATCGAACGGCCCTATGCCCTATGCCCTCACTATGCCCTCACTATGTCACTGAGACCGACCAATAGCAGCGGTCGGTCTCAGTGACATAGTGAGGGCATAGGGCCGTCGGCGCCATTTTGTTTACTGGCAGCCGACAGCCCACACCCAGGAGATCATTCCCGGACCCCCGCTGGACCACCAGGGACGTTTGGCAGGTCTTGGGGGGGTCAGGAGGGTGGGGGGTTGCAGGAAATTAATTCGGCAGGTCTTGGGGGGGTCAGGAGGGTGGGGGGTTGCAGGAAATTAATTCGGCAGGTCTTGGGGGGTCAGGGGGGTGGAGGTTGTTAATTTAAAGGGTTGGGATGGGAGGGGGGTTTGGGGGTTCCCAGAGAAAGAAAAGTTTTCTGATCTGGGGAGTGGACCGAAATGGCCCTCCCCAGACCCGAAAACAAAATGGGGAGAAAAAAAAAAGCTATGCACTCCCCTAATTTGCTCCATAAGACGCCCAGACGCAGAGCCGGTTTAGCACAATTTTTTTTTTTTTAATTTTCCCCCTCTGAATCCTAGGTGCGTCTTATGGTCAGGTGCGTCTTATGGAGCGAAAAATACGGTATCTCCCTGCCGGATCTAAAACACAGGCCACTTGTTCAAATATATCATCTTTCTTGATTAGAATCCCCACACCAGTGTATTTGGTTTCCTTTGTGCAAACCGCCCAATACTGATAGGGATATAAATCATTTTTCATTGTATGGTTCGTATCTACGTTTAAGGTGCGATTCTTGTACAAAAGCTCTAGATGTCTGATTCTTTTGTAATTCAGAAAAAAGAGTTGACACTTTCTATATGAATTGAGTCCCTTAACATTAAGGGAAAGTATTTTAAGTTCAGCCATCCGTATACTATGTTATAACAACAAGAACTGCTGCTGTTCTTATGTCCCCCTTGTATTGATTCCCTTCACACAATGAGTAGTTCCCAGGTTGAATTGTATATAAATAATTAATCCCTCCAGCATTGCACCCTAAATGGTTTTCCAAAGTTATCATCCCCATGATACCTTCTATTTTCCTGCTATGATTATGAACCCTTTCATTTTCCTTCCCCCTAGCAGAAAAGCCCTCACACATAGTGGCTTGTCTGCCATGTCATGAGAGGAATCAGCCATCCTGAGCTCAATAGAACCCCCCCCCCCCCCAACAACATGCAGCCATTCATCTAGACCAGTGGTTCTCATCCTTTTTTCGGCTGGGACACACCTGACAGATGGATCTCACATGCGTGACACACTGAGCATATGACCTTCACAGGGCTATATGTAAACATATACTCTGCATCCACGGGAACCCCCTTGACCCCTTAACAATGGATGTAGAGCAGAACTAGGACATTACCCATAGAACTCACTATGTAAAAAAAAGATATTCTAGTTCTGATGACATCTCAGTAAAAGCAAAACAAACTCCCTTTACTACAAGGCACAATAGCCCTCCTTATGAAAAGGCAATAATTTACCACTAATGCATATCCTATTGAGAAAACACAACAAATAAGATTGATACAATTGTCTACATGCTAGTAAAATACCTCACCTCTGTCACACACCCAGACCTGACCTTCACCAAGTACAGAAAAACCACAAATTGTAAATATGGAGACAGAAACTGGAATGGAAAACCGAAAAAGCCACTCTGCATGCAGTGCAAACCTGGAGAAATGGAAAGAGAAATATAGCACCTAACATACTCCCAGGATCTGCAATAATGCACAGAAACTAATCTGCACAAAGTTACACCTGCATTATGGAACACATAATGCAGGTGAAAATGCAACACTACAAATATTAAATTAGGTCCTAAACACTCCTACACCTCCTATTAGGAAAACAGAACAAGCCAAGCTGCTATAGATCCCCACACAGAAATAACTATAAAACTATATTAATAAATGTTTCAAAACAGCTGATGAATAGAATAACGTGAAACAATTAAAACTCATAAAAATTATTAAAAATTGACCAAATATCAATAAAATATTTCAAAACAGCAGACACCTCACATAATGCTCAATAATTGTTATGTTATGTTATGTTATTCCGCAGGCGACCTAGCAAATTCCATTGTATTGTTTTGAATGCTAACCTTGTTATAACCACCTCATCCTACGTTCCTCTCTTCTTAACTGTTTAGGTTTTAGTTAAGCCCCCTCTGTTTGGATGTAAACTACCTTCATTCGATGTAAACCGATGTGATATGACTTGTGTCATGAACGTCGGTATAGAAAAGAAGTTAAATAAATAAATAAATACTTAATTAAAATGGCAGTCAATCAAGAAAAATACATTTAAAATGCCACCTTTACTTACCCTCTCCAGCAACTCTCCTACTCCTTTCCCTTGAAAGCACATACCAAGAGCAGCAGCGGCTACTGAAGCTCTGTCCTCACAGTCCTCTTCTTTAAGGCCCACAAGTCACTCACACCCCCCCATCACAATTAAACCCTATGACCAGTCTCTGTCTCACACACAGACGCCAGTCACCTCCCTGCCTAGTCTTATCTCTCTCTGTCTCTCACACACACCCCAGTCACCTCCCTGCCCAGTCTCTGTCTCTCACACACAACCCAGTCACTTCCCTGCCCAGTCTCTCTCTCTCTCACACACACCCCAGACACCTCCCTGCCCAGTTTCTCTCTCTCTCACATACACACAACCCAGTTACCTCCCTGCCCAGACTCTGTCTCTCACACACACCCCAGTCACCTCCCTGCCCAGTCTCTGTCTCTCACACACATTCCAGTCACCTCCCTGCACAGTCTCTGTCTCTCACACACACCCCAGTCACCTGCCTGCCCAGTCTCTGTCTCTCACACACACTTTGCTTAGAGCCCCAATGCTGTGTTCCCCTTTAATTTTGCAGTGGCAGATTTCCCAGTGCTGCAGCTGCCTTCTCAGCCACACTGAAGCAGCAAACATTTTAGAAAAATATGCCACAGCACTCAAGCCTTTCTTCTGGCTGTCGGGATATCCCTAGGCTCCCGCGGCCCACCCATCTGCCTACTTTTACAGCTGCTGGGAGTTCCAATTGCCCCATCTGTAAGCAGCATGGCTGAGTGCCACTTTTTACTTTAAATGTGGTTCTGCTGTCCTCACTGTTGCATCGGCCGGGGGGGGGGGGGGGGGGGGAGAATCCCTGGAGCAACCGGCCTCTTCGTGCTTGCGACTCACTGCCGCTTTGGGGAATCCCTACTCTATCGTGATTTCTGGCGCGGTTGGCCTCTTTTCTTTGTGGCTCCCCGCTGTGTTTAATTTCAGTACTTCCAGCCCGTGGCGGCCAGAGGGTCGGGCTTCTTTGCTGCCACGGGCCTGGATACTGTCCCTCCTCCCAGCCCCCCTCAAACCACCCCACCCCTGGGCTATGAGATGTCCCTCTTCTTCCTGCCCCACCGGCCAATCGGAGGCTTCCTCCTCCCACTGGCAGGAAGAAGGGAGGAGGCTTCCAATTGGCAAGCGGGGGCAGGAAGAAGGGAGAAAGTTTCCCATTGGCCCGCGGGGGCAGGAAAAAGGTAAAGGGAAGTATAACTGGGGTTGTGGGACACCAGGAGCCATGACACACCAGCTGGTGCTTGGCGACATACTGGTGTGTCATGACACACCGGTTGAGAATCACTGATCTAGACTAATAGCTAATGTTTATATTACTGAAACAGGCTGTTAAATTTCCAATCTCCTATAGTAATTTCTCCTAGTATTTGCCTCTGGTCAGGCATCTCAATTGAATAATCCCCCCCTTTTTTTTTTTTGTTATGAGTGTAAATTTCTCCGAGGCTTAATGTATAAACAGCAATACAATTAGTCCACATTATACTCAAGTAGCTTCCCGCTGAGAGTTATTATTTTCCGGGTTGGCCGAAGGCAACGGCCTCCTTTATTCACTCATTGCCATCGTGGCACTTCATCTCGGCGCACTGGAACCTTCAAAGTGAGGTGCGATTCTTCAAAGCCAGCATAGCCGGCTTCCCTCAAGACGATTGCTGCTTCCGTCATGTTTTTAATTCTATGGTATTCTCCTTTTAACGAAAATCCTAGGCCAAATGGGAATAACCAGCGATATCGAATGTTGTCCTTGCGAAGAGTCTCTGTGGCTCGCTTTAATTCCTGGCATTTACGGATGGTAACCGGTGATAGATCAGCAAAAATCATTATATTCACTCCTTCCCAGGACCATGTGGCTTGTTTCTTAGCTATTGCTGCAATTTTGTCCTTAAGGGTATAGTCATGATAACAGGCAACTATGTCCCTGGGCCTGTTTTCTTGTCTAGGCCCCAGGGCATGGTGTGCGCGGTCAATTTTCACTTCACTATTAGACAAAGGTAGGATATTGTCCTGTGAATCCAGCAAGATTTTACTTATTTGCATCACCACCTCTGTACAATTTTGATACTCTGGTGTTTCTCGGACACCCCGGAACTGCAAATTGAGGCGTCGGGAACGGTTTTCAAGATCTTCTACTTTGTCTGACAAAGTCTCGACTTCTTCTTTAAATGTCAAATGAGCTTCCCGTGCCAGTTTTAGTTCGTCTGTGAGTGCATCTGCTTTTGTTTCTATATCAAAAATACTCCTTCCATTCTCAGCAAGTTCCTTTTATTTCCACGATTGATTCCATGATTTCCTGCTTATTATTTTGCAGGTCTTGTCTGAGTTCAGCAAACCATTTTTGCATTTCTGATCTCGTCGGGAGGTCATCCTCCACCAGTAGTTGTTCCCTGGGGTGCTCTATTTGATTTAGGACTTCCTCTTGTAGCGCCATTTTAATTAGCCCGGCTTCCCGTCGGCTCTTGTTTCTGATAAGAATATTTCCAAAAATCGACCGATTTTCGTCGCACCAATATCGGAGGGTGACAAGCCTGTTATGTGCGCACCCCGGTTACTATTAATACGTGTAGATGCCTGAGATTCGTGGAGATTAGGATTGTTGGGAGCAGGAGCTCTAATTCAGCCAGCCATCTGCTGCGATGATGTCACTCTGAAGGAGTCTGAAGGCTTCAACCTGACAAAGGACTTCATGTACCAGAATTCCCTGCTTCATGACGGGTTTACTTACAGTCTGCAATACAGCTGTAATTAGGACATTGAGAAACTCTCTGTCAGCACATTGCACATTTTCATTTTTTTGGCTTCGCTGTTCTTATTCTCTGATAAGCTTTCACTGCTGTAACCTAGATTAGAACAATGGATGTATTATGTGATGGGCTGTATTACTGCAGACTCGCGAATTCCTTTCCAGAACTGCAAGTCCCAGCAGCCTCTCCTGCAGAACATGGGAGAAGTTTCACGAAAGTTCCAGGGTGTCTAGGGAGGGGGTCAGTAGCCCCTTCAGCCGGAATATGCTTGCTCAGCAATGCTTAGAACGCATGTGTAAAAGATAAGAACTGTAAAGTGCATAAGAGTCTGCTCCTGAAGGGGAGGGGCATGCAGTTGTACTGAGCCTTTGTCTTAGCTGCATCTTGCTGGCAATAAAAGTCTATCTTTACGGATCAGTTGTCTGGGCCTCCTTACTGACTAAAAAGAGACGGTTACAACTCCACTCTTAGGACACTGTATATTTAAAACAGTTTTGTCTTGCAATGACTGTTTTAAAATGAATTATACTGTCATCTAAAAGAAATACCCCTCTGAATTTGTCTGCAAAGAATTATAAGATTTCACAACAGACACTTAAAGGGCAAGTATTATGGCTCCGGATCATGCAGGATGTAAGGACACCACCATGGAGTGGCGCAGGACAGCATGACAAAGCTGAAGCAAGGCTTGGACAGGTTGGTAAGGCTGGAGCAGGGCCTGGACAGGAACAGCGTGCAGCTAAGACTGGAATTGAAGCATTTACAGGAACAGCGTGGAGGAAAGACTGGAACTGAAGTTTAGACAGGAACAGCGTGGAGGCAAGACTGGAACTGAGACTTAGCCAGGATCAACGTGCAGGCAAGACTGGAATTGAGACTTAGTCAGCAACAGTGTGCAGGCAAGACTGGAACTGAGTTTTAGACAGGAACAGCATGCAGGCAAGACTGGAACTGAAGCTTAGCTAAGATCAGCATGCAGGTAAGACTAGAATCGAGTCTTAGACAGGAACAGTGTGCAGGTAAGAATAGAACAACATGCAGGCAAGACTGGAACTGAGTCTTAGACAGGAACAGCATGCAGGTAAGAATGGAACAGAGGCTTAGACTGGAACAACGTGCAGGTAAGACTGGAAATGAGACTTGGACAGGAACAGCGTGCAGGTAAGACTGGAACCGATGCTTGGACTAAGGACAGGGCAGGGCGAGACAAGGACAGCATAGAACATGGAACATATAGGCCTGAAGGCAGTGATGCAGGAAGGCCCTGAGGGGCAAGACAAAGAGAGGCCTAGATAGGCCACAGAGCAAGGTAAGGCCTGGATAGGCCAAAGGTCAGGAGAATGCCTGGATAGGCCTCAAGGCAAAGCAAAGAGCAAGAGGGACCTTAGGCCATAAGGCAAAGAGCAGGAAGTCCCTAAGGCCACAAGACAAGGCTAGGAGCGAGAATGCCCAGAGGCCACAAGGCAAGACAAGGAGCAAATAGGCCTAGAGGCCACAAGGCAACACTAGGATAGGCTTGGGTAGGCCGCAAGACAACGGTGACCAGGGCAAGAAGCCAAGGGAAAGTCGATGCAGAAGCATCTTGGGTTTGGTAAGGCAGGGTTATGTAGGGCTGGAGTGTGGGTATGGAGCAGGCAGGAAGGAGGACCTTGGCCAGCCTGAAGAGTATGCCCGTTAGAGGGGAGGCTGCAAGGCAGGTTGATTCATGAGACCAAGATTGAGATGATGAGAACATTTCTGAGCGGGGCTCACCAGAAAACTGTGCTGGTAGGGAGGCATCGTAGTCAGGGTACGGTGAGGCTGCATAGCAGCTGAAATTGTAACAGCAAGGTTCATACCCTGCAGGAAGCATTCAGCTAAATTAGTTTTGCAAAGGAAACACTTTGAAAGTAGCCCTCCCAGTGCATATTATACGACTGAGCTATTCGGCTAGCCTGTATAATAATTTCAACCTGCTTTTCCTTATATTCTCTTTTCTTTTTCATTCTCACACTTTCAGTTACATTTCACAGACACACACACACACACACACATACTTACACTCTGTGCACTTTCTACATAGCAACATCTCAAATTTTGATAAATACTAGAAAATCTAAGGGACTTATACCTACTCAATATTTAAACTAAAACAGACATTACTATATACAGTGGCTTGCAAAAGAATGTGACCCCATAAAAATCAGCAGATTTGTGTAGATTACAAATGACACTAATAGATTGTTCCAGACAGTAAGTTTATTGCAAATCAATATGCTGTTAAAGTACATTTTCATAGTCACAATTCATTATTCCTCCGCATTTTTTGTAAAATAAAATTAAAAACTGAAAAATGCATAAGTATTCACCCTCTTCAGATTAGTACTTGGTAGAACCACCTTTTGCTGCAATAACAGTCTGTTGGGGTAAGTTTCGACCAGCTTTGCACACTGGGAGTGATTTTTGCCCATTCTTCCTGGAAGATTTGCTCCAGGTTGTTCAGGTTGGTTGGATGACTCTTATGGACTGTAATTTTCAAATAGTGCCAGAGATTCTCGATTGGATTGAGATCTGGACTTTGACTTGGCCATTGTAAAACATTCACCTTTTTGTTGTTCAGTCACTCCTATGTTGCTTTGGCCTTATGCTTGGGATCATTGCCCTGCTGAAAGATGAGCTTTCTCCCAAATTTTAGTTTTTTAGTGACTGAAGCAGATTGTCTTGCAGAATTTTCCTGTATATTGCACCATTCATACGTCCTTCAATTTTAACAAGATGCCCAGTCCCCGCTGAGGAAAAGCATCCCCACAACATGATGCTGCCACCTCCATACTTTACTGTTGGGATGGTGTTTGCTGAAGAAGGGACAGTGTTAGGTTTGTGCCACATATACAGGCGAATTTTAAAAGCCCTTTGGGGGTCAAAGCCGGGAGATATGCACACAAATTGGGCCAGTGCATGCTGCACGGATTGTAAAAAGAGCCCATGAATGCGTGTAATTCCCGTGTAACTTTACTACTGCTTTGGATGGCATGAAGTAAAAGAAACAAAAAAAATCTAGGCTAGTCAGCGGGGTTTTAAGGGTTGGAGCTAATGGGGAGAAAGGGAAGCTAATAAATTGGGGGGGGGGTTGGAAGCCCTATCCCTAAACTGGGTGAACTGGGAAAGAACTGGGAAAACTGGGTATGGCATTGGCGCATGTCCTTTATAAAATTCCTACACTTATATGGTAGATGCAGCATTTGCACACACATGTGCGCATCCATTTAAAATTGTGCGTACATCTATGTGCATTCAGCCAATTTTATACTATGGGCCAGATATTCATACCTTTGCACGGGCGTAGATTTGTGTGCGCAACCCGGCGCGCACAAATCTATGCCCGATTTAATAACATGCGCAGGCAGCTGCGCGCATGTTATAAAATCCAGGATTGGCGGGCGCAAGGGGGTGCACACTTGTGCACCTTGTGCGTGCCGAGCCCTAGGGGAGCCCCGATGGATTTCCCCGCTCCCTCTGAGGCCACTCTGAAATCGGAGCAGCCTCGGAGGTGACTTTCCTTCCGTTCCCCCCACCTTCCCCTCCCTTCCCTTATTTAACCCACACCCGAGCCCTACCTAAATCCTCCCCCACTTTTATTTTTGTATTAACGCCTGCCTCTTATTTACGCCTGCCTCTGGGTTGCGTGCGCTGGCGCGCGATCTCCAGGCCCAGCAGTAGTGGAGAGGCCTCTGTCCACACCCATACCCCGCCCCTGGACCGCTCATTCCCTGCCCATTTTTTCAAGCCCCGGGACTTACACGCATCCCGGGGCTTGCGAGCGTCACCGGGCCTATGCAAAATAGGCTCGGCGCGCGCAGGAGTGGGTTTTCGGGGTTACACGCGTACCCCTTTTAAAATCCACCCCTATGCGTGCATATACATGCATATGTTATAAAATGGACGTGAACCGGCAAATGCATGTACATGTGCGCCCGCATAGATGTTTCAAAGTTACTGTGCTTGCGTTTTGTCTCATCTGACAACAGAACCTTATCCCATTTTAGCTGGGACACTGATGATTTCTGGCAAACTCCAGATGTGTTTTGATGTGTTTTTTCTTCAGTAATGGCTTCTTTATAGCTACCCTCCCAAGCAGGCCAGTTGTATGCAGCGCTCTTGATATAGTTGACTGGTGCACCTCTACTCCAGTCTCAGCAACTGAACTTTGTAGTTCCTTCAAAGTGATCGCTGGCCTCTCTGTGGCTTCCCTCACAAGTTTCCCTCTTGTTCTGATGCTGAATTTTAAGGGATGGCCTTGTCTAGGCAGTGTCTGGGTGGTATGATGCAGCTTCCATTTCCTCACAATTAATCCAACAGTGCTCTCTGGGATAGCCAAGCACTTGGATATTATTTTGTAGCCTTTTCCTATCTTGTGCATGTCTGTTATTATTTAGGAGAGTTGTGGGTGGATCCTTGGACTGGTGGCAGATGACCACGCCCCTGGGGGAAGATCCCGAGAGGGACACACTAGTTCTTTTATTAGACAGTATACTGAACCACCAGAGTTGGCAGTAGTGAGCTGGAATGCCCGGTTGGGCTGTGGTCCCTCAGATACTGGAACAGCGATCCCTGGAGGCTGAGCTGTAGAGAAACTGAAATATAGTGAGTAGGTAGGGAATGCAGAGTTCTTGGACAGAACCTGTTGGTAATACTCACACAATGTTTCATAGAAGCCCAGGAGCTGGAATGAAGTAGGCCCTCGAGGAGCGAGTACCTGGTTCCAGGGAAAGCTCTGAGAGAACGATGGTAACTCACAGATGTAGTAGGCAGCGATGACTTCCAGGCAGAAGTGAATTCCGAAGAAGTCCGGGAACGAGGGCCCTCGAGCAGCGAGTACCGGTTCCAGACTGCAATATACAAAGTAAGAGAGAACGAGGTCCCCGAGGAGCGGGTACCCCTGGTTAGTCCGAGGAGGCAGAGTAGCGTAGAGCAAATCCTTATCCTTATCCTTGCTAACTCGAGTTGTTAGCAATTCAGAGACTTTTAAATATCTGAAGCGGTTCGCGCCACTTCTGGTACTTGAGGTGGGGCTGCGCCGCGCGCGCACCCCTAGGCATCAGGTCAACATGGCGGATTGCAGCGTCGGGCTGGTCCGGGGACGCCAGACGAGGGCAGCCTAAGAACGCTGCGGCAGCCAGCCTTCCATCAACCCCGGAGGGAGTCGCCAATGTGGTAAGATGGGCGGAGTGGAGACATCGGGCAGCGATGGTCGCAACAATGTCTATAACTTTATCTTTAATTTCCTTAGAATGCACCCGGGTGCCCGCGGGTTGGAAAACAGATGCTCAACTTTGCTGGCGTCCCTCTTCTGAACCCGTGACTGTCAGCGGGTTCAACAACTGACGCCGGTAAAATTAAGCGTCGGCTGTCAGACCCGCTGACATCCGCCACTTCCGCCAATAAGGAGGTGCTAAGGATGCGCTAGTGTCCCTAGCGCCTCCTTATTAGCACGGGCCCTAATTTAAATAAAGAATCGCGTGCCCAGGAGAGGTGCCTGGGCGCGCGTCGTGAGAGCGGGCGCTCGCCTAGGAGCGCTGGCTCTCCCGCGGATTTTATTGACTCGGCATGACACTGGTCGAAAGTAAAAATAAGCGTGATTACTCGATGTTTGAGGCGGTTTCAGAGGGAAGGCACGCATGTCCTCTCCGCTCACCGCATCACGTGATCTCGGATTGTCTGCTTTTGGTCTTCACTAACTTTCTTTTCTTTTAATTAAGTCTCTTGTCCTGTATGTTTGTCTTATTAGATTGTAAGCACTATTGAGCAGGGACTGTCTTTTTGTATGTTTGTACAGAGCTGCCTATGTCATGTAGAACTACAGAAATGTTAAGTAGTAGTAATAGTGCTCTTTGGTCTTCATTTTCACAGCTTTCCTTGAGATTCACAGCAGACCAATGGTACTGGAATTTAGGGGTCTTTTACCTAGAAAAGCTGACCTTTTTAAATCATTCACAGGTTCTACTGCTATTACTACTACTTAACATTTCTATAGTGCTACACGACATACGCGGCACTGTACAAACATACAAAAAGTCAATGTCGGTAGAGGCCAATTGTAAGTCAGTTGTTAGGGCAATATCTTTCATCTATGTAAACTTGGAGCTTCCACAGCACAGGGGCTGAATACTTATGCAAGCAGCATTTTTCAGTTTTTAATTTTATTTTACAATAAATGCAGAGAAATAATGAATTGCGATTTTGACAACGTACCTTAAGAGCACATTGGTTTGCAATAAACATACTGTCTGCAAAAATTTGCAACCCACACAAATCTGCTGACTTTTTTAGGGGGGGTCAATTATTTTTGCAAGCCACTGTATGTGTGTGTGTGTGTGTATATATATATTTATAAATAGATAGATATAGATATAGTGTATAGGATCTAGGCTTTAAATTAAATAAAAATTGTATGTGGGTACTTAAAATGGTATATTCATCAGAGAAACCTAAAATAGGGTAAGTAACACCACTAATGATTTGAAATATATGTATACACATACACACACACACACACACAAATTCTGTGGTACAATATAACATACTCAGAAACGTCTTTCTTAGGAACATATTACTCTCAGTACTATAACACACATATTACATATCACGCTCAGCAACAGGTTAACTTTCAATCATAATGTTCTATCAGCCATCATGAAACTATCAAATATTATACCCAGATTCATTTGCACATATACCATTATAGACTCTGTAGAACTAAAAGGAAAACACCCGAAAACGCCATATAACAAAATGTTATTTATATTCCAATGGCTCAGCAAGAGCAAAGCAAGAAGGCTTGACATATTGCTTGTCCACCTAGTCCCTGGTAGCGTGGGTAACTTCACCGGTTCTCTTGCTTCATACCTCCTGAGCATAATGGTATTATTCTGTAAGAAGAAATAATGTACTAGAGAAGAAAGTAGAAAATTAATAAAACAGCCTAGAATGACTTCAGTGTGGACACTGGCTATACCATATCTTGTATGTAATAGTGGGAGAAGATGTTAACTGTTAACATTGCCCTACTTTAAGGTCTGATGCTTAGGGTTACAAACAGCTACTTTTCCTACAAAAAAAACTAGTGCTGAGCCACTACAAACAGTGCCAGATGAGAACCAAGTCATGAAATGCCCTAACTATAAATAAAGCAATTCAGTATAAAAAGACTTTATAACTGCAGTGTGGAAAACTAGCAGGGACTTGGCCACAGACAAGTTCATAAAACGATGTCTTCCCATGATCAGAAAAGCACTACAGCATGAAAACAAATTAGTATCTACACACGTACAGTTGTGTGCAAAAGTACAGGCACCCCGGTTTCAATGATACTATAAGTGAACAGAAGCTGACATGACCTCTACATAGTACAAAGTTAAACATGACCTCTTTCTGCAATTTTAATCCAAAATTACTATTTGCTGACTTTAACTGATTGAAAATAATACAAAAATGGCTATGGCACATGCAGAAGTTTGGACACTTTTTCAGTCAGTACTTTGTAACTCCGCCATTAGCTAAAATAACAGCTTCCAAACGTTTCCCGTAGCCAGCTAAGTCTTCCTGTTCTTGCTTTGGGAAGATTTTCTCATCCCTCATGTTCATGAGGAGCTAATAAACTTAAAGTAGATAAGTAGATAAGGCGATGGGGCTGGATGGGATACATCCGAGGTTACTAAGGGAACTTACAGATGTCCTGGCAGCAACGCTGGCTGACCTTTTCAATGCTTTAGAGACTGATGTAGTTCTAGAGGACTTGAGACAGGCAGATGTGGTTCCTATTCATAAAAGTGGAGGTAAGGAGGAGGCTGGGAATTACAAGCCAGTTATAGTCTGACCTCTGTGCTGAGCAAACTAATTGCATCGTTGCTAAAACAGATGATAGTATTTATACTATATCTGTGGCCGGCCCCTCCCTCTGGAACTCCCTCCCACCCCTCCTCAGAAACGAACCCTCCACCCAAGCCTTCAAAAAACAACTCAAAACCTGGCTCTTCAGAAAAGCATTCCCCCCTGACACATAACCCTCATGGATCCACCTGGTCTCCTCCCCGATACCCTTCACTCGTCCTAACTATTATGATCTTCAACTGAAATGTTCCTGATACATCCGTTTGATAAAGTGCCTCATTTTAATTATTACTGTTTTTAACTAAATTGTCTCATCATGAGCAAATGCATTTTCTCATGTATTTCCCGTAATGTATAATTTCTACCTACAACGTTTCCTCTCATTATACACCCTATTCCTCAATCATTATGTAAGTCACCATGTACAATGTAAATTACCTAGATACCTAGTAAGTTACCTAGTTACCATGTAAGTTGCCATGTTATAATGTAAGTTACCTAGTTTCAATGTAAAATAAGCAGTCCTCCTGCCTTATTAGTTTATTGTTCCATGTGAACCGATATGATATCTCGATCAAATGTCGGTATATAAAAACAGTTAAATAAATAAATAAAAATAAATACTCAGGAACAGTGTGTATATGATGTATCAATAAACAATAATCAAACAAACATCATATTCATAAGCTGAAAAGCATTTCATACCAAACAGGCTATAGAACGGAGGTGGACACCTCCGTTCTATAGCCTATTTGGTATGAAATGCTTTTCAGCTTATGAAAACAGATGATAGAGCAATTTTTGGAATCCAAAGGCCAGAGTTGGACAAGAGAGCGTGCTAGATGTAGTATACTTGGATTTCAGTAAGGCTTTTGACAAGGTTCCGCACAGAAGACTTATAAATAAACTGTGCGCCCTTGGTATGGATCCTAGAGTGACTGACTGGGTTAGAAACTGGCTGAGGGCACCGAGGTGGCAAAGGGAAGTGGTAAATGGAGTTTTCTTTGAGAATGTGGGTGTTACTCGCAGTCTCTCTCACAGATTGGTCCTTGGACCAGTTTTTTTCAACATTTTCGTGAGTGATATAGAAAAAGGATTTTCGGGAAAGGTTTTTCTTTTTGACAATGATACCAAAATCAGCTAGGAAGGTGTGGAAAACAGGAGGCGGAATGTTCTAGGGTCTGGCAGCTAAGATTTAATGCTAAAAAATGCAGAATAATGCATTTAGGCTGCAAAAACCCAAAGGGGAGTACACAGAACTGGAGGCAATATTCTTCTAAACATAAAAGAAGAGAGGGATATGGGAGTGATTGTACCTGATGATCTTAAGGTGGCGAAACTGGTGGCTAAAGTGACGGCAAAGGCCAGAAAAATGCTTGGCTGCATAGGAAGAGGAATGGTCAGCAGAAAAAGGAAAGAGATATTGCCCTTGTATATGTCCTTTGTGATTCCTCATTTGAAATACTGTATACAATTCTGGAGTCCACACCTTCAAAAGGATATTAACCAGGTGGAGTTGATCCAGAGGGTGGTTACTAAAATGATCAGTGGTCTTTGTTCTAAATAAGAACATAAGAACATAAGAAAATGCCATACTGGGTCAGACCAAGGGTCCATCAAGCCCAGCATCCTGTTTCCAACAGTGGCCAATCCAGGCCATAAGAACCTGGCAAGTACCCAAAAACTAAGTCTATTCCATGTTACCATTGCTAATGGCAGTGGCTATTCTCTAAGTGAACTTAATAGCAGGTAATGGACTTCTCCTCCAAGAACTTATCCAATCCTTTTTTAAACACAGCTACACTAACTGCACTAACCACATCCTCTAGCAACAAATTCCAGAGTTTAATTGTGCATTGAGTAAAAAAGAACTTTCTCCGATTAGTTTTAAATGTGCCCCATGCTAACTTCATGGAGTGCCCCTAGTCTTTCTATTATCCGAAAGAGTAAATAACCGATTCACATCTACCCATTCTAGACCTCTCATGATTTTAAACACCTCTATCATATCCCCCCTCAGTTGTCTCTTCTCCAAGCTGAAAAGTCCTAACCTCTTTAGTCTTTTCTCATAGGGGAGCTGTTCCATTCCCCTTATCATTTTGGTAGCCCTTCTCTGTACCTTCTCCATCGCAATTATATCTTTTTTGAGATGTGGCGACCAGAATTGTACACAGTATTCAAGTTGCGGTCTCACCATGGAGCGATACAGAGGCATTATGACATTTTCCGTTTTATTCACCATTCCCTTTCTAATAATTCCCAACATTCTGTTTGCTTTTTTGACTGCCGCAGCACACTGAACCGACGATTTCAATGTGTTATCCACTATGACGCCTAGATCTCTTTCTTGGGTTGTAGCACCTAATATGGAACCCAACATTGTGTAATTATAGCATGGGTTATTTTTCCCTATATGCATCACCTTGCACTTATCCACATTAAATTTCATCTGCCATTTGGATGCCCAATTTATCACAATCTGCTTGTGATTTAACTACTCTGAACAATTTTGTGTCATCTGCAAATTTGATTATCTCACTCGTCGTATTTCTTTCCAGATCATTTATAAATATATTGAAAAGTAAGGGTCCCAACACAGATCCCTGAGGCACTCCACTGTCCACTCCCTTCCACTGAGAAAATTGTCCATTTAATCCTACTCTCTGTTTCCTGTCTTTTAGCCAGTTTGCAATCCACGAAAGGACATTGCCACCTATCCCATGACTTTTTACTTTTCCTAGAAGCCTCTCATGAGGAACTTTGTCAAACGCCTTCTGAAAATCCAAGTATACTACATCTACCAGTTCACCTTTATCCACATGTTTATTAACTCCTTCAAAAAAGTGAAGCAGATTTGTGAGGCAAGACTTGCCTTGGGTAAAGCCATGCTGACTTTGTTCCATTAAATAATACAGGAATAGAAAAAGATCTAAACATGTACACCCTAGAGAAAAGGCAAGAGAGGAGAGATATGATAGGCATATTTTAAATATTTCAAAGGTCGCCATACCCAGGAGGAAAGCCTTTTTCAATGGAAAAGAGGCTCTAGAACAAGGGGGTCATGGGATGAAGGTGAAAGGAGGTAGACTCACAAATAATCTTAAGAAATATTTCTTTACAGGTATTGTAATGGATGCATGCATCGGCCTCCCAGTGGAGGTGGTAGAGACAAAAACAAAATATGAATTCAAGAAAGCATGGAATAATTACAGGGGATCTCTAAAGGAATGACAGGAGTTTTAAAGCTAAATTGCTTGAACAAATGGGCAGACAAGATGGGCCATACTGTCTTTTTCTGCTATCATGTTTCTATGTTTCCTTGCAGACCTCGTCTAGTTCAGAAATATTCTTATGTTTCCTTGAATGCACTACATGTGAAAAGTGGAATATAAAAATCAAAATCTAAATACATTTTTGAGATCTTCCCACAGATTTTCAGTAATATTCAAGTAAGGGGACCATTAAGGCCTTTCGAAAACCTTTATCTTTCTTTACTGTAAGTACTTCATTGTTGATTTTGAGGTATGTCTTGCTGAAAAATCCAACCTCTTTTCAGCTTCAGTTTCTTCACTGACTGTGGGACATTAGTTTCTAGGATATGTTGATATTTGGTTGAATCCATTCTTTCTTCCGCCTGAACAATACATTCCTGTGCCACTGGCTGCCAAACAACCCTAAAGAATAACAGATTTGTCCCTGTGTTTAATGGATGGCAGGATGTTCTTTTCTTCTAACGCGTCAACCTTTTTTCTCCAAATGTATCTTGACAGAATTATTTATGCATTAAGAAGAAAATAACGATGTCTCTCATTTTCTTTGTGTTTTTTGGGGCTTCCAGGTCAATGGAAACTTGCCTCTACTACAGCAATATGAACCTTCGTTCACAAGTACCTAGAACGTTTTCCCCATTTGTAACTGCTTTCTCTATTTCAAGCATCCCAGCTATAATTCCATACCTGGGGCCATGGACAATGGCTTCTGGACCATATGCCTCTCCACTATGTGCTCCCACTGTGCGATGGCCAAGACTCCCTGCCACCAAATCTTCCTTGGGAGCTATGAACACTGCTTCATAGTATCTCTAATATTCATATTTCTAGAATATAATTCCTATTTTGATTTTAAACAAATCACCTAAATACTTTAAAGTCAGGAAATGTTTCACTGTACGCATTAAATACTCACAATCATCAGGCAAAACTTCCTTGAACTGTTCATAGTAGGAGTTTAACCGCACTAAACTCTCCATGTTAATGACTTCTTGCAGTGATGTGTCTCCAAACCTGTGTGAGGTCAAAGGGAAATGCCATTAATCCCATTAGTGATGTCATTGGATATAAGCTCCTTTTTCCAACCCTAATGCATCTTTTCAGTGATAAAAGACACTTCAGCAAAAGCAAAACTTGGTAAAAAATTCTTCAGTAGTTGGCGTTATTGGCTAAAAATGGCAACATGTGGATAAGGTACCCTGAAGATTTACCATAGAACTGAATGTGCACAAAAAGTGATTTTTAGCTACAACACTAAGCAGAGAGAGCCTGAAAAATAAAAATCCCTGTAAACAAAAAACTGGCTTTAAGAATTTGATCTTTCTAACTTTCAGGCCGATACAGGTCAGTGCGCTCCAATGGAGCGCACTGTTAGCCTGCTCTTGGACGCACGTTTTCCCTTACCTTTATTCAGTAAGGGGAGGAAAACGCGCGTCCAACCCGCGGCACCTAATAGCGCCCTCAACATGCAAATGCATGTTGATGGCCCTATTAGGTATGCGCGCGGGATACAGAAAGTAAAATGTGCAGCCAAGCCGCACATTTTACTTTCAGAAATTAGCGCCTACCCAAAGGTAGGCGCTAATTTCTTCCGGCACCGGGAAAGTGCACAGAAAAGCAGTAAAAACTGCTTTTCTGTGCACCCTCCAACTTAATATCATGGCGATATTAAGTCAGAGGTCCCGAAGAGTAAAAAAAGTTAAAAAAGAAAAATTTGAATTCGGCCCACGGCTGTTGGGCCGAAAACCGGACGCTCAATTTTGCCAGCGTCCGGTTTCCGAGCACGTGGCTGTCAGCGGGCTCGACAACCGACGCCAGCAAAATTGAGCGTCGGCTGTCAAACCTGCTGACAGCCGCCGCTCCGGCCTAAAAGGAGGCGCTATGGACGCCTCCTTTTAGCCTGCTCTCCTGGCGCGCACACTGGCGAGTGGCCGGTGCGCGCGCCGGGAGAGCGGGCGTTTGTCCGCTCTCCCGCGTTTTTACTGAATCGGCCTGTTTGTGATATATAGCTTTGTGATATGAGTGAGTCTGATGAGATGATATATAGAAGAAAATTATTACTTACCTGCTAATTTTCGTTCCTGTAGTACCATGGATCAGTCCAGACAGTGGGTTATGTCCCCAATCCAGCAGATGGAGTCAGCACAAGCTTTGAGGGGGCGTCACCATAAGTACTACTACCCCCTCTGCAGGAGTTCAGTATAGAGTATATCAAAGCCCGAGTAGAAACCCCCGAAGGATCAAGTTTGTGGAAACAGATAATGAAAACAATTGTAACCGCAACAAGTAACTGCAAACATCCTACCAACTTGTAGGGAGCTGTGAAAAACAGCGAAAAGAAACAACTGTGAAGACACAGAACACTGCGAGCAAGAAGAGGCGCAGAGCTGAGCAGGATCAAGAACCCAAACGCGGTGGGCGTCTGGACTGATCCATGGTACTACAGGAACGAAAATTAGCAGGTAAGTAATAATTTTCTTTTCCCTGTACGTACCTGGATCAGTCCAGACAGTGGGATGTACCCAAGCTTCCCTAAATCGGGTGGGGTCCTGCGAGGCCTGCTCGGAGAACCTGCTCGCCAAAGTGTCCAGAGACCGAAGAGGCGAGGTGCAGACGATAGTGCCTCGAGAACGTGTGTAACGATTTCCAGGTGGCTGCCCTACAAATTTCCTGCGAGGATACCGAGCGAACCTCCGCCCAGGAAGCCGCCTGAGAACGTGTAGAATGCGCTACGATTCCGGGTGGGGGAGTCCGACCCGCCCCAATGTAGGAAGCAGCAATGCCGGCCTTCAGCCATCTGGCAATGGTAGTCTTCGAGGCCTGAGACCCCTTCTTAGGACCGGCCCAGAGTACAAAGAGATGGTCAGAGGTCCGGAACTCATTTGTAGCCTCCAGATAGAGGCGCAGAGTGCGCTTGACATTCAAGAGACGGAGAGACTTCGGCTCTGAGGAAGAGAAGGACAGCAACTCCACCGTCTGGTTCACATGGAATGCAGAAACCACCTTCGGAAGGAAGGAGGGAACGGTGCGAAGCGAAACTCCAGAGTCGGAGAAACGGAGATAGGGCTCTCTACACGACAGAGCCTGCAGCTCCGAGATGCGTCGAGCGGAACAGATGGCCACAAGAAATACAGTCTTGAGAGTGAGATCCTTTATCGTTGCGCTGCGCAGCGGCTCGAACGATGGTCCCGACAGGGAGCAAAGCACAAGGTTAAGACTCCAGGAGGGACAAGGGTCCCGTAACGGAGGACGCATATGCTTGACACCCTTGAGAAAACGAGCAATGTCAGGATGCTGTAGAAGAGAGCCCCCATCGCTCAACAGCGAACCAAGGGCGGCCACCTGAACCCGTAGTGAATTATAGGTGAGCCCTTTTTCCACTCCCGCCTGTAGAAACTGAAGGATCTGAGGTACAGAAGCCTTAGCGGGTCTCGTGGCCTGGCTGGTACACCACAGCTCGAACACCTTCCAGACTCGAACATAGGCCGATGTCTTTCGTGCCCGCAATAGCGTGGATACTACCACCTCCAGGTAGCCCCGACGCCGGAGGCGGCGCCTCTCAAAAGCCAGGCCGCAAGACAGAAGAATTCTGCCTGCTCGAAAAATACCGGGCCCTGATGTAGGAGCTGGGGGAGGTGCCCCAGCCTGATTGGCCCGTCGATCACCAGCTGTAGCAGGTCCGCAAACCAGGGTCGCCTGGGCCATTCTGGGGCGACGAAAACCACGGTCCCCTGATGGCTTTCTATTCTGCGGAGCATCCTGCCCACCAGGGGCCATGGTGGAAAAGAAAGATATGGCGGCCACGGGAGGACCAGGGCATCCACTCCCTCCGCGCTCTCTCCGGCGACTGAAGAAGCGTGGAGCCTTGGCGTTGAGAGCGGACGCCATCAGATCCAAGTGGGGGGCCCCCCACCGATGGACGAGAAGTTGCATTGCTTTGTCGGAGAGAGACCACTCTCCGGGTCCAGCAGTTGACGACTGAGGAAGTCCGCCTGGACGTTGTCCACACCGGCGATGTGCGAGGCCGCTAGCCGGACGAGATGACGCTCCGCCCATTGCATCAGCAGCGCCGCCTCGAGCGCGACCTGCGGGCTGCGCGTGCCTCCTTGTCGGTTGATGTAGACCACGGTGGTAGCGTTGTCCGATAGGATTCTGACTTCTCGGTTCCGAAGAAGCGGGAGGAAATGTCGCAGAGCTAGCCGGACCGCTCTGGTTTCCAGACGGTTGATTGACCACTTCGCCTCCACCGTGGACCACGTCCCCTGTGTGGCGCTTCGATCGCAGACTGCACCCCAGCCTGCTAGACTGGCATAGGTGGTCACCACCACCCAATTTGGCAGATCGAGGGACATGCCATGGGCCAGGTTCGGTGGATCCAACCACCAGCCCAGACTGTCCCTGGCATTCTGTGGGAGCGGGAGAATCATCTGATAGTCCTGCAATACTGGTTTCCAACGGGAGAAGAGCGCCCACTGTAAGGTCCTGAGGTGCGCGAAAGCCCAAGGTACAAGGTCGATGGTGGACCCCATCACTCCCAGGAGTTGCAGGTAGTCCCAGGAGGTGGGCTCTGGTAACGCAGAGAACCGTCGTGTGTGATCCCGCAAGGATTGAGCTTTGTCCTGGCGCAGAAAAACTTTGCCCAGTAGGGTGTCGAAAGTTGCCCCCAAAAAAAAACCCAAGCGTTGCGAGGGCATGAGGGAGCTCTTGGAGAAGTTCACTACCCATCCCAGGGAATGTAGAAACCGTACTACTCGAGTCACCGCTGAGCGTCCATGATCGAATGACTTCGCCCGGAGGAGCCAATCGTCCAGATAAGGATGAACCAGGATGCCCTCCTTCCGGAGAGCTGCCGCCACAACTACCATGATCTTGGTGAAGGTGTGCAGCGCCGGCGCCAATCCAAACGCGAGAGCCGTGAACTGAAAATGCTGGTCCAGAATTTTGAAACGAAGGAAACTGTGGTGGTCCGGGCGGATGGGAATGTGCAGGTAGGCCTCTGTTAAGTCCAGGGAGGCGAGGAACTCCCCCCGATGCACCGCCGCAATCACTGACCGGAGCGTTTCCATGCGGAACCGAACGACTCGAAGGGATTTGTTGACTTCCTTGAGGACTAGGATAGGCCGGAAGGAACCGTCCTTCTTTGGTACGACGAAATAGATGGAATAGTGGCCCGAGCCCACCTCTCCGAAGGGCACGGGCGCAGTAGCGCCTATCTCCCGGAGTCTGTCCAGAGTCAGCTGCACCGCTCCTCTCTTGAGGTCCGAGCCACAGGGGGAAAAGATGAACCTTCCCTGCGGGGGGCGGACAAATTCCAATGCGTAGCCGTGTTTTATGGTATCCAGGACCCACTGGTCCGAGGTGATCCGTGCCCACTCCGCTTAGAAATACGTTAGTCGGTCCCCAATCCTGGGGACAGGGGAGTGGGCGAGACTGGCATCATTGTGAAGACTTGGTATAGGGGTTCCCGGTTCCGGGAGTAGTGCGTGCGGGCCGATGCCCGCGGAAGGCGCGCAACCAGGGCTGAGACCTGGGGGCGGATGGCCGGGAGCCCGTCTGTCTGTAGCCCCTGTAGCGCCGTTGCGCTCTGGTCCGAGAAGAAGAAAACGCTCTGGATGGTCGAAACCTATCCTCCGGCAGCCGATGAACAGCGTTCTCCCCCAGGGACTTGATGATCTGGTCCAAATCCTCCCCGAAGAGGAACTTGCCCCTGAAGGGAAGAGAGCCCAGACTGGACTTAGAGGACGTATCAGACGCCCAATTGCGTAGCCACAGTAGTCGTCGTGCTGCCACTACCGAAACCATGGATCTTGCGAGGACCCGAAAAAGGTCGTACGAGGCGTCCGCCCCATACGCCACTGCGGCTTCTAGCCGATCTGCCTGGGCAGCCTCATCGGACGGCAGGTTCTGAGATGTGAGGAGTTGTTGCACCCAAAGGAGACTAGCCCGCTGGGCAAGCGAACTGCACATCACCGCCCGCATACCCAGAGCGGAGACCTCGAAAACCCGCTTAAGGAAAACTTCCAACTTACGATCCTGTGTGTCCCGCAACGCCGCACCTCCCGTCACTGGGATAGTCGTCCTCTTCGTGACCGCCGACACTGCGGAGTCCACCTTTGGGACCTTGATGAGGTTCAGAAAATCTTCGGGGAGCGGGTACAGCTTTTCCATAGCCCGGCTGCTCTTCAGGGAGGCCTCCGGGGTGTCCCATTCCCTGGTGAGAAGTTGTAAAAACGAGTCATGAATGGGAAAAGCCCGAGCCCTCGGCCGGAGTGCCGCCAGGACAGGATCTCCCTTCCTTGAAGAAGTGATGACAGCGGGAGCTACTGGGGCAGGCGGGTCTGGTGGCGGATCCAAATCTAATTCTTGGATGATCTGCGGGATGAGGTCGTCCAGCTCTTCCCTCTGGAAGAGGCGTAGGGTACGCGGATCATCCCCCTCCTGTGTGCCGTCCCCTTGTCCCCCGTCCGGGAGGTCAAGTCCATGTCCCGCTGGGTCTGGCACCGCCCCCACTGCCGCGGGCGTGGATCGGACCCGGGTAGGAAGGCGGGAGGCCCCCACTCCCGGAGGGTCGGGGGGGGCCGGCGTCGAGGGCGACATCCGAGGGATCTTAGGAGGGGGGGGGGGGGGTCCCACAGGTGCTTCTAGCCCCTGCAGATAAGCGGTATGCATGAGCAGGATAAACTCCGGAGAGAACCCCGGCCTGCTCGGGTGCGCTTCGGGGGCGGCGTGGTTCCTGCTCCCTGGCTCTGGGTGCTTGGTTCCTGCACCAAAATCGGGGGAACACCCCCGCTGGTAGAGTCCTCCAGGGATCCGTTCTCCCTCGTGGCCTCCAGGGATCCGTTCTCCCTCGTGGCCTCCAGGGATCCGTTCCCCCTCGTGGCCTGCGCCTCAGGGCGCTCAGAATGTAAAATGGCCGCCGTTCCCGCCAAAAATGGCGGAGTGGCCGGCCCGCACCGCCCGGGCAAAAAAGAGAAATCAGTCAGGGACTGTGAGGTACCTTCCCCCCCCGGGAAGGCATCGTGCACAGATGCCCTCCCGGGAAATCCGGGACCCCGGGTCTCCGCAGGCCGCACAGCGGGACGGCCGCGGCATCGGGATCGCTGCAGGAGAAAAGAAAAAGCCACCGGGGGGGCCACGCGCACAAAGGCGCCGCTGCGGGGGGGCCCGGTCGGCCCGCACTGCCCGCTGTCTGAAAATAGAGGAGGGTGCCGCGGGGGGGGCCTTCCTGGCCACACGACCCCCCCCAGACATCTTTCCCTAAATGGCTCAGCAGCCCATGAGGAGCTGTAAAATGGCCGCGGGTGAGGGAGTAAAGAGCGAAGAGGCCGGCTCCACCGGCTTTCGTGGGCACCGGGGGCTGAGCTGTGAAGGAAAAAACTACAAAGGAAAAACAAACTTACCCCTGGCTGCAACGAGAAATAAACAGCAAGGCCGCAGAGAAGAGACAAGGAAGATAAGCCACTCCCCAGAAGTTGAAAGAACTCTGCCTTTTTTTTTAAACTTAATACAAACTTGATACAAACTTGATCCACAGAAAAAGACAACAACAAGCCATAATCAAGCAAGAAAGTGAAGGAAAAGGAGGGGAAGCCTGATTCCCCTACTCGCATCTGCTGGAGTCAGAAGATACTGAACTCCTGCAGAGGGGGTAGTAGTACTTATGGTGACGCCCCCTCAAAGCTTGTGCTGACTCCATCTGCTGGATTGGGGACATAACCCACTGTCTGGACTGATCCAGGTACGTACAGGGAACTTTGTGATATGAGTGAGTCTGATGAGATGAGATAATCTAATTCAGGGGTAGCCAACTTCAATCCTTGAGAACCACAAATAGGCCTGGTTTTCAGCATATCCAAAATGAATATGCATAAGATAGATTTGCATGTACTGCCTCCACTGTATGTAAACCTATTTTATGCATATTCATTGTGCATATCCTGAATTTCTGGCCTGTTTGTGGCTCTTAAGGACTAGAGTTGGCCATCCGTGATCTTATTCATGCAAGCTATGACTGCAGCTAGCAGTGGGTTACAACATTATAATGAATCAGGCCGTTTCCATTTTTTTAAAACTATAGTATTATTAATGGGGGCAATTTTCAAACTTTCTGCATTAGGATAAAGTCCAGAGTACTTTCTAACCATGGACTTTGCCCCAATTTTCAAAGCAAAAGTATGTGCATACTTTTGCTTTCAAACTTTCGGCAGGTTCAAAGAACCTGCAGACATTCACAACTACATTTTTGTGTGGGTACTTTTCTTAGGGGAAAATGTACATTGTAACATAAAACGTGTGTGTGTACTTTTCCTCCCCTGAAGTAAACTTGTCCCGCGGGGGGGGGGGGGGGGGAGAGTAAGTCATGGTCATTGTTAAGGGTTGACACCTGGTGGCTGGATTTAAAGCCCATGATATACGGTTCTGGAAAGCACCCTAGTGCATGGCTCCTAGTTTCAAGATCATTACTGCAATGCCTAGACTGGGAACAGGGGAGAGGCTGGGTCTGTTAAAACGTTGGGGGGGGGGCTGGGGGAATTCTCAAGTAGTTGTGAATAAAGGCTCATGGCATTGGAATCCAAATGCTGGTTCTGACTGACCTGGAAGAAATAGGAGAAAGAAGGAACTACCAGGTCAAAAAAACCCAAACACATGCCTGCATGAACATCTCCACTAAATGCAACTAAAACTTTGTGCGTTGTTCTTTGTTCCGTAGATAGCAGGCTGAATTAGCCACTACATGTGGGTGACGTTATCCAGCGGCACCAAACGGACTTGGCTCTCTAAGCTAATAGAGCTTTGAGCTCTACTGAGCATGTGCAAGAAGAAACCAAAAGTCAGTGGTTTGAAAAGTATTTGTGGTAAGATTATGTACCTCACAGACAGACATAAACTCTACTACTGTTGCTTGGGGCTGAATCATGCATTGAAAATTAGCATATATGCGCATAAGCAGCCTGTATTCGTGTGCATGCTATTTTATAAACATCAAGAGTAGAGAGAACCTATTTATATTACTGCACGTGTGCATATAACGGGACGCATGGAGACCCCACCAGGTCACCCAAGCCTCCCACCCCAAAACTGCAGACACAAACAAGTCAGATATCAATTGCGCTGGTTAATAACTGGTATAAAATTGCACAAATAAGTTAGATAATTTATAATGAATTTCTCTTACAAATAATAATTTCTGCACAAACTTCTTAGCCCTTCCCTGGAATGCCCCTAGACTGCCCGTTTTTTTTTTGCGCCAGTAAATGTGCTCATGAAACCAAAAATACACACATACTTTCAATGTTTATAAAACAGCATGTATGCAAATACAGGCTATTTACACATGCATATGCTAATTTTCCTTGGAAATTTGCTCTATAATGTTAAGTTAAAAGCTGCTCTGTGCTCTGTTTCTTCATTTGTGTGAATAGGTGAGGTGTTCTCCCTGTTCCTCTTCCCAAAGGGAGGTGTTTTGTCTTATCCATATTCACCTCACCTCTCTGTGCTCTTCCTCCTTACTGGTGGGACAGTGTTGCCAGTTCCTACTTGAAGAAAGTCTACAGATTAGGTAAAAGTATAGAGAACCAAGTTGCTGCGCAGTGGCAACAGCATAACTGGGAAATTATGAGTTTTTGTCACCCTAAGATTGAGGTACATTGGGGTGGGATGCGTGTCTCTCTCTCTCTCTCTCTCACACACAGAGTCTCTGACACACATACTGTCTCAGACACATACACACTAACACTTTCACTCTCTGACACACATAAGTTCTTGCTGTCATAGATACATTCTCTCAGTCACTCACTCACACACACACTCTTTTTCTCTCTGATATGCACACACGTTTGCTCCTGCTCATGTGCTCATACAGCAAATATCTCCTCCCTCAGGCTGCTTAAGGAATGACACTGCCGCACAATTGGGTGAAGTTCTTGGACTTGCTGCCAGTCCTTCCCCCTCAGTACTGTTCATTCTCTCCATAGTCAGCTCACGACCCCTTCTCAGAGCTCAGCCAACCTCCTCACACAGAAGCCTCACTATCATGGCACAGGAACTTTCTCCTGGCTCACCTTCTCCCTTTCTGCCACTAGAGCTTGCCTTTAAGGTGTCCAGCCCCCATGCTTCTCCATTTGTTGAGTCCTAAAGTCTTGCTAATCCCAGGGCCCTTCCTGTATGGGATTGGATAATAGAAATGGTTACGTCATCAGGAAGCCTAGAGAGGTGGAGCGCTGGTAAAAAAAAAAAAAAAAAAAGCAAAAAACACTTTTCTGCTTCCAGTCATGTTTGGCCCATAGAGAATCTAATGGAGATTTAAAAAAATGTGAGCATTACCAGAATTTTCATTAAAAAACAGCTAAATTAGTTCACAAATCTAGCAACACAATCTCTAAATCGACAACACTGTTGGTGGAACTTGTCTCTGCACTGTGCTCCTTTCTGCCACTCGTGTGTGTGTGTGTGTGTGTGTGGGGGGGGGGGGACGGGGGACGGGACGGACACAATGAATCTGCTGCTTGCTCCTCTTCCTCACTAAGGAAACACTGACCTTGCTGAGTGCATCTCTTTCCACTGGAGAATGCTCTACTTCTTATTTTTTCACAGGGCTGACGATGTCCCTGCTTCATGCTGTTTTTCCCCGCAACATGCAACGTTCTTTCCACTTCGTGTACCTCTTCTCTACTGGAAGAGAACTCTTCAAGCACGTCGCCCCTTTTTTCCACTTGGAAGACGCTCTCCACACATTATCCGCCTCTTCAGCACCTTCTGTCTTAATTTCACTATCTGCACCACAAGCCTTTTCTACCATGGCAGGGTTCTCTCCCCAGTCAGCATTTCCTTTCTTTCCCAGTCCTTAAATCACCAAATCCTGCTCTTTCGTTTATCCGGGATTGAAGTAACCGGCATTACTTTATCTTGGTCTGAATTCGATCCAACTGGTCGCACTCAGCAAGTAAGAATTGCCTCTGGAGTCTCTTCTCGGTACTCACTTAGCACAGGTATTCCCCAGGGTTCAGCCTTATCTGCTGTTTTGTTTAATATTTATTTAACTCTCCTGCATAAGCTACTTATGGGCTTGGGGGTAAACTACATAATCTGTGTGTATGATATTCAGTTTTTCTTACTAACTGTCATCCTGGTCTGCCACCTTTGACTTTGTCTCATTTTGTCTGTCTGCAATAAAATGTTGGCTGCATCACTATAAGCTTGCCCTCAATATTGACAAAACAATTATTTTGATTTGCTTTCCACCTCATGATGCTCCTTCTGATTTTGCATATGATGCGAAATCTAGGTGTTGTATTAGATTCAGCCCTTTTTATGCGCTCTCACATTAAATCTGCTGTGATGACTCCTTTTGCCAAGTTATGACTGCTCTGGCAACTAAAACCTCTACTAGACCCCCAGTAACTTTTGTATAGTATTACAGGCTTTTATATTTTCAAGTTTAGATTACCATAACTCTCTGTATTCTGGTATTCTTGTAAATCCCCTTAGGATTCTCCAAATTGTTCAAAACTTTGCTGTCCATATATTAACAGGATCAAACACAAGTGACCATATTACTCCAGTTCTCTGTTCCCTCCATTGGCTCCCCATCCAATGGCACATCAAATATAAACTTGCGATGCTAATTCACAAATTGCTGAACTATGCCCCATCACTGTGGATTAGTTCTATTCTATGGATATATACTCCATCTTGGGCCTTGAAATCTGTTCACCAGGGTCTGCTTGAGGTACCTTCTCCACGTTCCACCCATCTTTCCAAAACACATGAACAGGTATTCTCAGTCACCAGTCTGCTGTTACTGAATTCATTATCTACACTACTGTGAGCTTTGACGGACAAAAAGGAGAAGGCTCAGGAGAAGGAAGATGAGGAGTTGCTGCTGCATGCTGCTCGGGATTCACGCTAAGCTAAGAAAAAAAGGCATATATGATTACGCATGTTCTCAGAAAGGAGCACCTACATGTCTAAGAGCCACTGCTGGTGACTTTTGTTGCTGTGAGGTGTTGAAAGCAGAACCCAGGTGCTGGTCAGGATCTGAGATCAGGCAATGGTGGCTTTTCTGTGGCATACCTGATCAGTGTCCCATGGCATGCTGTTTGGGAAGCACTGTGCTGGAGGGACATTGTCCTTGTATCATGCTCCTCTTCCCTGATAGGGGCCATTATTCCCTGTACTGCCCTCCCTCTCTGCTGTTGAGCAGCTGGCAACAGACATCTGTGAGGCACTGAAGGACAACTGTAGCCTGCACTCAAGTCAGATCAAAACATGATGGAGATAAGCCTTGTGGACACTGATATTTATTGCTCCAGACTGAGTGTGATATAAGGTGAGTGCATATATATTTTTGTTGGAAGGACACAATGTGTGCATGTGTATGAAAGAAAAAGCCCATATTTGAGAGGATCAGCTATGGGTATGGGTGTACTGAAAGAGAGTGCATGAAGAATTGAAGAAGATTTGATTAAACACCAGCATCAACATGGTCCATCTAGCCCTCAACATTGCACTGAGGGGGAAGGATCAGATGGGATTGTAGGTTTAGATGCTTTGTAATCAATATCATGGCTCCTTCCAAAGCCTGCCTCTCACACATTGTTTATAGAATGTGGCATGAGCTTTTGCAGTCTTATTCTACTGGCTCACAAGCAGACTCACAATGTAATGTCAACGATCTTGATTGGAGCATATAATTTAACCTTGATTCCCATATCTGTCACTCTGGGGAAATAGGTGTTGCGGGAGCGGTAGGGAGCGATCCCGATTCCGGGGAGAGTTGTGTGCCCTTGGACCACGGCGTGACTGCAGAGGGCTCCGTAGAAGTGCTGAGGCAGGCGAGACATGTCCGAGCACATATGGACAGGCTGAAGACCAGGGACTCTGACCTCTACCAAATCTGATGCTGGTCTCTGGGGTAGCCCTCCGGCCACTCGATAGCCCTTTCAGACCTGCCATACGGGAACGGCAAACGCGTCAGAACGGACAGAGGTCAAGGACAGTGATGATACTGGAAGAAGACGAAGACTCAAGACATGGTCAGACGAGGTCACTTGAAGACATAGACGAGGAGACTTGAAGACAAGGTCAGATGAGGATGCTTGAAGACACAATCAGACGATACTTGAAGACATGGTTGGACAAGGGTACTTGGAAACATGGTCAGGCGAGACATGAGGCAAGGCTGAGGTATGGTTACATCAAGGTTCAGGCATGGCTATGTCAAGGTTCAGGCATGGCTACTTTTAAGGCAAGGCTAAGGCAAGGTTGAGGCAAGACTCTTGAGGAATGGACAGATGACAGCAAGGTAAAACTCAGGATGAAGTGGAATCCGGATAGCACGCTAACTCACACAGCCGGAAAGGAGGCTTCAGTGGCCAGGAAGGCACTCAGGCTATCCACTGACAGCACAATCCACCGGAGGCTAGGCGAAGCTGGAACCCAAGACATCAGAGGACAAGGCTTCCAAGAGAGGAGCCGGAAATAGTGAATGCCGAAAGGCGAAACATCTGGAGACTAGATGGCATGGTTATCTGGAGACAAGGACATTGAAGACATCAAAGACAAGACATCTGAAGGCAGATTAATCTGGGGAATCCAAGGCAAGGACATCAGGGCTTCAGACCCCCAAGGCACTCAATGAAGAGCAACAAGGTGGCACTGGAAGACAGAACATCCGAACGTCAGACCTTCCGGACTTCGGACCTGCTGGGCACTCAATCAAGAGCATCACGAAGGCACCAAAGGACAGGGCAGCTGAACATCTACTGACAAGGACTACTTCAGAGGAAGACATCTGCGAACAGGGGCATCTGGGACAGAGACGTCAAGGGAGACAGGACATCAGGAAGCAAGATCATCTGAAGACGGAGACATCAGTGGACGAAGACATCAGACGGAGACATCGGTGGATAGGAACACGAGATTCGATGAGAGACCAGGACATAGAATGAAGATGAAGATGAAGTATCAGGAACCACAAATGAAAACAAGGGAATTCCCATGAAGAAGCGGAGGAGGACATCGGAGCCTCCTAGACTGAAGAGCTGGAACGGAGGATCCAGGAGCAGCCCAGCTCCATGATTGACTCCTTGCGAAGGCAACGAAGGACTGAAGGCTGAGCCCTTTTGCAGGGCTGAAGAGGAACACCCAGGATGACATCACTAGAAGGAGCCAGGGACTACTCCCACCGCTGGCCCTTTATATCAGGAGGAGAGGCGCGGCCTCACGCCTAAGGAGGTAGGAGGCAGGACCCTGGAATGCCGTCCCTATCGCAGGTTAGAGCAGGAACGGCACTAGGCCATGAAACCAGGCCCAGCGTCGAAGGTGGCTTCCTGTCGCAGGAAGGGAGACTGAGGGCGGCTCCAGCCGCATGGAGACGGCATCGGCGGACCCCTAGCCTCGAAGAAGAAGAATAAGACAGTGGCTCCGGCCACGTGGAGACAATGTCAGTGGCCTCCTGGCTGCAAGAATGGAGAAGTGACGGTGGTGGATCTGCCGCAGAGCATGGCAGCAGCAGCGTCTGGCCTGCCGCAGAGAAGGAGCATCGGCGGTGGCCTCTAGGCCGTGAAAGAGTGGCTGGTTTGGTGGCGGCCTTCAGGCCGCGAAGAAGGCAGCGGCCCACTGTGGATGGCAGTGGCAACGGTGGTGATGTCAGCGGCCTCCAGGCCGTGAGAGGGCGGCGTCGGGAAGGCAGACTGGCCGTGAAGAGGTGAGAGGCTGCTTCTGGGCCTATCCCACAAGCAGAATCGTAACAATATGGATTATAAATGACCAAAAGAAGAGGCACTACCACAATAAGAAGCCCAAAAAACAGTGGCCCCTTGGTTCTTTTTTTGAAAGATGGAATCTGGCACTAAGAAAGCAAAAACAGAGGAAATAAATAAGAGAAAAAGTAAAGGACTGAGAGACAAAAAAAAAACCTCCCAAAGTGATACACACAAGCAATGTAGAGAGATACAGAAAACAGAAGTGCCCGATAGCATTCAAATGGAAAGGGAGATCAGGAAATAAGATAAAAGAAGAGAGCTGGCCTGGAACTGTGCGCTGCCTTGCAGAAGATTCTGGATTCGATTCTCAGTCCTGATCTTCCGCTCCTTGGGTTGGCCGGGGCTGGGGCTAGGCCTGAGGATGCTAGGGCTGGGATGGGGTAACACTTAGTGGCCGGATTTAAGTCCCACAATTACAGGGCTCTGGAAGTGGCCTTGGTTCATGGTCCCCGGCTGAAGACTATCGCTGTAATGACTTAAAGCAGAAGGGGATGCAAAACAAAGGAAAAATCCACAGAGAGCTGCAAATATAGACTCCTGGCACCAGATCACAGCCTTGGTTTTGATTGAGCTCGAAGCCTAAAAGAGCAGAAGTGAAATACTCATTCATAAAAATAAAAAGATAAAAGCGAGATACACATATTGGGGCAGATTTTTAAACAAGTGAGCGTGGGGTACATTTGTGTGCGCTACCTGGCGCGCACAAATGTACATCCGATTTAAATAACATGCGCGTGATACTGCGAGCATTTTATAAAATCTGGGGTCGGCGCGCGCAAGGGGGTGCTCACTTGTGCACCTTGCGTGCGCCGAGCCCTAGGGGAGCCCCAATGGCTTTCCCCGTTCCCTCCAATGCGCTCCAAAATCGGAGCGGCCTCGGAGGGAACTTTCCTTCCACTCCCCCTCATCTTCCCCTCCCTTCCCCTATCTAACCCCCCCCCAGCCCTACCTAAAAGCCCCCCCCCCCCACCTTTTTTCAGGAGTTACGCTCTGGCAGGCGTAACTTGCGCGTGGTGGTCGGCTGCCGGCGCACCATGCCCCGGCACGGCCACTGTGCCGGAGCACTCGGGACTGCCCCCGGACTGGCGCCCTGCCCCCGGCCCCGCCCCCTTCCCGCCCCTTTTTCAAAGCCCCGGGACATGCGCGCAGGAGCAGGTTTTCGGGGTTATGCGCATAACCCTTTGAAAATCTACCCCATTGGTTTGATGTGGAGGAAAAGTAAAAAAAAGCAAAAAAAACCCAAAACCCAAGAACAACAGTATTAAAAATAGTTTATATAAAACTATAATAATGACCAACTTCTACTGACTTTACCTACTGCTTTTAAAATTTTCTCCTAAAAGAGATTAAATAAAAGTTAATTAAAACCCTAGGCAAAATATTTCACAATTCTGCAACCTGACTTGAAAGATTTTGCAATTTTTTGTCCTAATTTTCCCTGATCGTTAAGCCTGGCCCCTGGTGTATAAAATGTTGCAGGATGCATACTAAATCTTGGAAATTTCTGTCGATTAACTATTCTAGAGAGAAATTTTAAGTGCTAGTGGGTAATTTTTTTTCCTATAATTAACAGCTGAACAAAGAAGTCAAGACTGTGACACTACTCTTCAAAATGGGCACTTTGATCTACTGGCCAGTACTTGTGGGAGCAAGAAAAACTACTTATATTCTGTGCTCAGGGACCTACATTTCTTGACCTGCGTTGGCAATTTGAAAATTGCTTATTTTTTTTTAAGCCTTTGAAAATCAAGCCCGATGTATCAAGTTAGCAGGCAAATACACACACAGGAGGCAATTTTCAAAAGGTTGTATGCACGTAAGTGGGCTTTTGAAATTTGCTACTTTTATGCGCGCAGCTCCTTTGAAAATCCACTCCATTATGTGGATCATTTTCTACCTAATAGACTTAGTTTTTGGGTACTTGCCAGGTTCTTGTGGAATGGACTTCGTTTTTGGGTACTTGCCAGGTTCTTGTGGCCTGGTTTTGGCCACTGTTGGAAACAGGATGCTGGGCTTGAAGGACCCTTGGTCTGACCCAGTATGGCATTTTCTTATGTTCTTACCTCTTTGCATGGATGCAAAGTCCACGGGTGCTTTTCACCTGCATATTCAGCCCAGTTTTTCAACATGAAAGTACCCACATAGTTTCACTTTCACAATTATTTCAGGAAAACTGCACACACACGTTTACACCTATTGTCCTGTGCAAACAGATTTTGTGAGAAAAAAAAAAGTATGCATCCTCCCCAACCCCATCCCTGGAGATGCCTGGGTTTTTTTTTTTTACTGAGGGTAAAATCATGCATGTAGTGGCACTGGGCACGCAAGTTGGCCCGTAGACGGCAAGGGCAATTTTCAAAATGGCCATTTACGCAGGTAAAACAATCTCTTATCCTTGGAAATGGCTTTCAGACTTACCCTTCCTATCGTAAAGCTCCTACTAATTATATTCTTTTTATATTTTACCAAAATTGCTCCCTTTGACATATTCAGTGTAAAAGGTACTTAATGAGTTTTTCCAAGAAAGATACATAAAGAGTGTAACATATGATGCAAAAATCGCTGCCTTTCCACCTCTGCAAAGCAAATGAAGGGGAAAGTCAGCAGAAGAGCACATAACATTTTAAATAATTATACATGCGTGCCTTTGGGTGAGAAGGATAAAAAGTTTAAGCAATACTGGAGGATGCTTTTGTATTTATACGCTCGAAATGTTATTCAAATTTGTATAACTTGTAGACTGCTTATGTCTGATTTCACATTTGAATTCCTGTGATGATGATTTTTTTTTTTTTTTTTTAAGAGTGGATGCTTACTTCTCTGCCAGGGTCTGCTGCTCGTTAATTCCCACATTGAAGAGGACAGGCTGGACCCGGAGCAGCATGCCGCTCTGAATTTCCCGAGGCAGGGTGTCAAACAAGGTACCGGGCAGTGGAATCCGTACATTAAATCCATCACTGCAAACAAATGAGAAACATCATCTCCTTCAGCAAATATTCAAGGACAGAGCTTTTGCTCGGTGACCGAGGCAGTGGCACTTTCATTTCAATTACACGTGACAAATAAGCTTTTAGTTCTAAGGTCCATTTCAAATCCTTAAAAGCTCATGGCTCAATAAGGTACCAAAAGCCTCTGCGTTTTTTATGCTGCTATAGACCGACTCAGCTACTCTTCCATCATTTTTTTATTTTTTTTATTTTTTATTTATGCATTTTTAAACAAAATACAAGCATCCACTTGTTAATGAAATCTCTTAGATACAGAAAAAGAAATAATTGCAAAAGAAAAACATATACCTCTGTAATCTAATCAAACAGAAGAAATACAGGGAGAGCAAGCATTCAGAGCGATCTCAATCTGGTAGAAATATAATCTAATACATTTTCCGGGGACCTGAACAGGCACAACACTATTTTAATTACACACCAAAACAGCAGGTCTATATGGGATTAGGGTGAGTGTCCAGGAAGGATCTACGTTGTGTTGGGTCAAAAAAAAAAACCCCAAATCTCTGATCCTGAAAGAACACACAACATTTGCAGGGAAATTGCAACTTAAAGTTGCTCCTTTTTGTATAACTTCTTCCTTCATATTTAGAAACACTTTCCTTCTTAATTGTGTTTGCTTAACCAAGTCCTGGTAGCACTAAACATTTTGACCAAAAGAAGAAACTTGACTGTTTCTGAAGTATTGTTTGAAAATGTTATTGCTATCCATCAGGAAAGCAAACGTAACTAACAATGGTCTACGATTTGAAACTGCCATTTCCTGTGACGATTCCAGTAAAGTTGTTAGATCTGGTAAAGCTTGATCTTCAATGTTATTTCGATTATCTTCAGTTGGATATAGATAATATGCCTTTGTTATTACTGGTTTGAGTTCTTCCGGTACTTTCAATATTTGAGAGACATACAACTTGAATAAATCCAACGGAGCAATATTTCTTAACACAGGGAAATTTAGAAATCTTAAGCTGTGTGCTCTTAAATTATTCTCGATTTTTTCTAATCTTCTGTTTTCCACAGCATCATTCAGAATTATAGCAGACTGAGTTTTTTCCACTTCAGCAACTCGTGTTACTAATTTTTCAATTTTACCATTTTGCACGGCAATTTCAGCAGCATTATGGTTAACTTGCTGTTTGACTTCCAAAACTTCCTTAGTTAAGCCCAGTATAGCCTTCTCTAAGGATTGGAGAGCATTCCAAATAGAAGTAAGGGTAATTTCAGGTGCTTTCACAAGCAGTTTAACTTGCTTAGAGGCTTCCTGGTCCGCTCCTCCTCCCAGTCCCGCTGCCAGACCAGAACCATTTCCAAGGCTCGAGGACTCAAGCATTGCTGCCATGTCCAGCCCCTCTCCCCCAACTCCTCAAGAGGGCTCTAACCTGGCTTCTTGCTCCTGTATGGTAAGTCTTTGCGTTGTTACTCCACTCTCAACTGCCTCCGCCTCTCTCCGGATTCCCTCCGTTGGGCTTGCAGTGTCTGGCGTCTTTCTTTCCTCATCTTGGCCTGGAGGTGCCGGTCTCACTGGTGAACCGGGGCTTAAAGATGTCTCGGTCATAGAAGCAAGCTCTCGCTCCACAGTCTGCTCCTCAGCGACCCGTCCTCCCGGTGTAAGTGGGAGCACCGCTGCAAAAAAACCTCTGATCCTGGGCTGAGTTGTCGCCACTGGTGTGGAGGAGCTTTCTCCACACCGGACCCGGGCTTTACGCTTAGTATGCGGAATATTAGAAACGAGTAATTCAAGAGAAAGTCAGGAGCTCCTCACAGCGTGACCGCTCAGGTCGCCATCTTGGAAACTCTCCCTTTTCTAAAGTTATTTTCCATCATTTTAAAGCAAAAACTACATTCATTAAAAAAAAAAAAAAAAGATGTACTGTTTTCATTTCTGGATGGAACAATGGAGCTCAGCTCAAAAACTGTGTTGGGTATTCACCAATTTGTTTTTATTTTTGCTTCTTTTATATTATGTCAGTAAACATCACAGAAAAAACATACAAGGGTGGCTCACCAGGTCCAGCCTTTCTTTATTTAAAGCTGGGCCATCAAAACAAAACAAAACTGTCACAGAGATGATGGCCTCCTGGTTTGCTTTTTTTCCATCACTTTTCATAAAGTGAATTATCTCATCAGTGTGGAACAGCTTTCCTCTTTTTTTTGGGTGACTGGCACCTGAAAGGGCTAGTTTCCTATTACTTTGAAAATTAAAATACAATTTTAATCGTAGATGGTGCAGGAGGGAACATATCTGGAACACAAGTGTGCTAGAGATTAAACTAGACATTTTTGGTAAGGCATATTTTCACACTGGATGGCAATTCTGATGTGGTGTTGAATATCCGTAAATATATTTTGTGTCAGATCCAGAAAGCCACAGAGAAGCTGACCACTTACACGTCCACTTCAAACAGATGAGGGTTTACTAAATTAAAGCTATGGATAAAATGCTCTGCTCGCTTCAGATCTAGTAGAGCAGGGATGGCGAACTCCAGTCCTCGAGGGCCGCAAACAGACCAGGTTTTTGTGGGAAATATGCGCTTGCCAGCAAGCCATTTCATCAGGGTTAAATACTAACTTCCCTTCTCCCTGACATTTGCCTGAATAAAAGCATCACTTGTGCTTAAGCCCCTCTGCCTAGGAGAGGATACCTGACTTCATGTATTTCTCTGGCCTATAATTAATCCTGTTAGCCTGAAAGAAGGGCTGGGTGTTCCCTAGTCAGAGGCAGGACAAAGTCAGGAGGTATAGATTTCAGCAGCCAATGATATGATCCGTGCACACCCCCTGAGCCAAAGCCAATGGTGTAATGACTCTTCTGTTGCTATGGGAAAGTAGCCAATCATGTAATGACACATCATCTGCCTTTGTATGAATGTACAATAAAAGGAAGAGGCTCGGGAGGACAAACTCTCTTTGCCCTCTTTGCCTCTTTGCCTTCTCCCTCCTCCTGCCTGCGATGAAAGCTCTTCATTACTGCTATATCTGGTGACCCGCGACAGTGATGATAAACTCCATGCTTATTTCGGCTGGTCATAGCCTAGATACGTATCGTTCAACAGATTTGCAATCGTAAGTATATTAAAGTACTTTTTAGTATATTTAGGTATTTCTCAGCAAGTTTGTTCCCCACACTCGTGAGCAAATGGGTAATGATTTGACTGTACAGCAGCGGCTACATGCCAGAAAGTTGCAGCAAATCATCAATAATCATTATTTCATCACCAGAAGAAAAATAGCGCAAGTCAGCCTGGGGGACTTAGAAAAATTAATAAGTGAAATAGCTTGCCGTTGCCCTTGGTATTCGATGGAGTCTGGAACTCTAAATACCCAGAATTGGATTTCAATCGGCAATTATCTTCATACGGCTCCCAGAGCTCCCATAAAACTAAGATTAATCTGGCAAAAATGTACAGAAGCCATTGAACACCATGTGCTTTTAGAAGCAGGCAGACATACCCTTCCCCCATCTTCTCAGTCTTCCTCAGAGACAGCAAATTCTTTGTATCCTCAGCTCCTCATACCTACACCCAAAGCACAAGCAATTCACACCTTCCCCATTTCTTTAGAAAACCAGTCCTTGAGAACAATAGAGCCACCACCTGGCCTGGGTGGGGCGATTAGCATTGAATTTCAGCAGAAACTGCAGAAAGAAAACCTTACAGAAACAGAATTATTAGAAGGACTTCAAGCCTTCCCCATCTCAGAAAAGAACCATGAACAAAGGGGGACAGAAAATGAAATAGAACATCTGGGGACACACACTCACATGGCTCCTGTGGCTTCCTCTGCATCCACCTCAGAGAAAATGCCCCAGGAAATAGAAAACACTGAGGTCAGAAAAACTAGCCTTCCTCCATCTTGCCTGCAAGCCCTTCCCCCACCAACCACCATGGGATTTCACCTAGAACATGGAAATCTCACAAGAGAGGAATTATTGAAAGGGATTCAAGCCCTTCCCATTACAGAAAGAATCAAAGAACTAGGTGTGGCAGCAATAGAGTTGAGTGCCATGTGCAGTGACTATGCCCCCAGGTCTTCAAAGAGATCAGCGTGTAAGATCTTGGGCCTGTGTTACAAGCAAAGAAAATATCATTATGAAAAAAAGGATTTAATTAGACTCCTGCGTTACAAGCAAAGAAAATATCACTATGAAAAAAAAATAAAAATGGTTTCTCTTTACAAACAGTACAAATTTGGAAAAAATGGTTTCTATTAGTATTTTAATTCAGTTACAAAAAATCTGCATACTTTGAGAATATTTTCCCCCACAAAGTGTATGCAGAGCTTATGTTACAAACTGTACTGAAATTTGAATAATATTCTGTGTAAATTACATGTGAAAGTTTCCCTTTTGCAAAGTTTATTTGGCTCACATTTAAAATGACTCAATTTCTCTGAGATTTAAGTTTATAGTTTGAATTGCTAGCGTACAGAACTTACTGTGATTCTCCCTAAAGTAAATTAAAAAATAGTATCTGTCTGCAAAGAATCAGCAAATCCTGGGCCAGCCATTGTCTGTGGTCAATTGTTAAACAATGCTATCTTTAAGTTTCTATTGACTGAAGGATTAACTCCTTGGGTGTAGTTCTTTTCTTTTGAGAAACACTGCTCCTCCCCCCCTTTTTCTGTAACTCTTGCTAGCCACTCATGGGGGAGGGAGGGAGAACTTTTGAAAAGAAAGAAAAAAACCTGGACTTAGTCCTGCAATTTCTCTCTCTACTTTCTATATGTCTTTAATCTTTTAATACTTTCAAACTTTAGCATGCAGCAGACAGAGCTGAGCAAACAGCGTGTTTAATTTCCTATTCTAATAATTATAAGAAGAAATTCTATTCTGATATTCCACATTGAATTTAAGCTCAGAGTATTATTGATTGCAACCTGGAACAATAGTTGCAATCTATAAAGTAATGATGGGGTCTCCACTAGGAGGCGCTATGTTATTCTACAAGTTATATTATATTATTGTTTTAATAATTCTGTTGTATAATAGTTTTTATTTTTCAGGCCTACAGACCTTCTGTATTAAGGACACTTCAGTTTTATTTTCTTTTTCACAAATTTATACAGAATTCTGAACCTTATAATTTTTACTGACAGAGGTTGCTACATCTAAAGCAATCCCTCCCAAGCCTTTTCTTGCAAATCCAAATTGATTTTATTAAATTGAATCATAGAATTGATTTCTTCAAGGTTAAAAAAGTAAGAATTTCACTTTTATCCTTACCTTAGTAATTTTTTGCTGTATGCCAGTTTTTAATATTTTCCAGATTTACAGCCTTCCTGCCATGAAGAGATGTGAAGATGGACACTTTGCAGTTTATTTTAACATTTTCAAACATTTTTCTAACACCTTTTCACTTTTGACTTTTGATTTTTGATCCTTGATCTAATTTTGTTTTTGATAACTTTTTGATAAGATTTTTAGCTCATATTATGTGTTATCTGTTGTCTGTCTTGATGCAAGAAATATTTGCAGGATGGATGAATATGTGTCAGTTTTGTGTAAATTAATATTTGCAAGATGAATGAATATATGTCAGTCTTGTGTAACATGTTTAATGTAATGTCTAATATACTTGTCATTTGATCCTGCTTACTGCAAATGACTTTTCCTTTATTTTACTGAATGAAAATTGATCACTGCATAAAAACTTTCTTGATAATGGGGTTACGTTCTGAAAACTAAAAATGGCTCTATTTACTGCAGCCATTCCTTTACATGAATTTTGTCAATAATTGAACATTAAATACTTATTTGGCATCCCCTACAACACCACAGGGCAAGCCATTGTGGAGAGAGCAAATCATACCCTTAAGAGCACTGGACCAAACAAAAAGAAAAAAGGGGGATTGCCCCTGGATTTTCCCCTAAACAGGATTGGCTGAACAAAGTATTGTTTACTTTAAATCATCTAAACATATCAGGTTCACATAAGAACACAGCCATGAGTAATCATTATGGGACTAGGGTTAGTCACCCACAGCCATCAGTTTTGTATAGAATATTTAATGTCTGGTACGGTCCCGTTCCCTTAAAATGGGGAACGAGGGTATGTTTCTCTGCTTGTTTCCACAGGTCCAATCAAGCCGTGGAAAGATGGAAAGGTGTCCAGGTCTACAGGACCCGATCCCAAACTTCTCCCTGAGCCTCCACAGCCCTCAGAAGGACAGAGACCGGACTCCTTGCAAAAAGCAGCACCAAATGACCTGGGGACAGATCAAGGCCCTATCCAACCAATCTGCACAACTCTTAGAACAGCAAGGCCTTGAGAAAACTCCAGAGAACTTATTAGCCGTTTTTCTTGCCTGAATGCCAACTCATTAACAATTGTGTTCTGCATCCTCCTCCTTTGCCTTATTTCTCCAGCTATGGCGATTTCAGAACAAGGACTCTGACAGGACAACATGTACATCCTCGAATCAGAACTTTTCACACCTGTTGAATCGAACAGACTGTTGGATCCGCACACACATGCCAACCCAAGCCTGCGGAGAACTACTGATGCATGCTGTACCATTTAACCTTACAGTATGGACTAATTATCCTTTACAGAGAGGTGTTTTCATTAACTCTCCAGTTAATACTACCATACTACACATTGGTAGCTGTATTCAAGAGACTGCCGCTCTTTGTTGGGACTATGATATAGGGGATGGGAAAGGGAATTCAGGTGGGAAATATCCATATTGTAACTGAACTTTTGTATTAATCACTGAACACTTGCATAGTTATACCACATATATGTATGCAATTGGCAGATTTCAGGATGTGCAGTGGGAGACCCAAGCAGGTACAGAAAGTATAGAGGGGATGAAGGATTTACCTTTTGTAGTTATATAGCCCAAATGATAACCAATGACATGTCCACTAATCTGTTAGGAAACATATGGATGTTATGTGGGCGTAGAGCATATATGTACATTTCCCCAAGATGGAGAGACAGATGCACTTTAGGCTACATCCTCCCCTCATACTATGCAGGCAAAAATTTACCCAAAGCAAGGCTCCGTAACAAAAGGGAGGTGATAAATAATCCCATAGAAAAGTATACAGAAACTCAGATAGCTAGAAGCCTGTTTCCCCCAATGGGAACAGCTATGAATTACAGGGACTTACACATCCTAGCTAACTGGACGACTGCCCTATTTAATCAGACAGTCCATGCATTAAAACTACTCACAACAGAAGTCTCTCAGATTAGAGAAGTAACATTACAGAACAGCTATACCTTAGAAGCTATTTTAGCCTTAAAGGATGGTGTTTGTGCATTAATTGGATCTCATTGCTGTGTGTACATATCAGTTTATAAAGCAAACCTCACACATACCACAGAGCAGATAGAAACCATGGTTGCTGATGCACCATTTTCAGACAGAATACCAACTTCTCCATGGGACTGGCTATGGTCCTGACTCCCTGATATTTCTGGTCTCAAAAGGGATGATTTCTATTATAATTACTGTGATTATCTTAACTATCTGCCTGTGATGCTGTATTCAGTGCATACCCAACCCTCATATCCATATTGAAACCTTGCTCTCAGCCCGGATACAAAGATGTCTTGTAAGATGCCTAATAGGGAATCCGGAGCCCTGCAGAGTTGGCACACCACCTGCACCAGCTCTGGGTGATATGGAGATTCAGAAGCTCATCGGCAGCTGGCACACCACGCCGAATCAGCTTTCTTCTCTCCATAATCCCTCTTCCCCTATTTCCAGCCCATACCAAGACATAACAGATTTCAGTTAGGGTCTAAAGCTTTACTGTGCTGCCCTAAACAAAAACAAAAAGGGTGAGATGTGGGAAATATGCGCTTGCCAGCAAGCCATTTCATCAGGGTTAAATACTAACTTCCCTTCTCCCTGACATTTGCCTGAATAAAAGCATCACTTGTGCTTAAGCCCCTCTGCCTAGGAGAGGATACCTGACTTCATGTATTTCTCTGGCCTATAATTAATCCTGTTAGCCTGAAAGAAGGGCTGGGTGTTCCCTAGTCAGAGGCAGGACAAAGTCAGGAGGTATAGATTTCAGCAGCCAATGATATGATCCGTGCACACCCCCTGAGCCAAAGCCAATGGTGTAATGACTCTTCTGTTGCTATGGGAAAGTAGCCAATCATGTAATGACACATCATCTGCCTTTGTATGAATGTACAATAAAAGGAAGAGGCTCGGGAGGACAAACTCTCTTTGCCCTCTTTGCCTCTTTGCCTTCTCCCTCCTCCTGCCTGCGATGAAAGCTCTTCATTACTGCTATAGTTTTCAGGATATCCACAATGAATATGCATGAGAAAGATCTGCATGCACTGCCTCTACTGGATGCAAATCTTTCTCATGTGTGCTTATTGTGGATATCCTGAAAACCTGGCCTGTTTGCGGCCCTCGAGGACTGGAGTTCGTCATCCCTGTACTAGAAAAAGATGAGAATAAATTTGAAAGATGATCGTTATGTCATCTTTCTTGGGGGTGGGGGGGGATCACCATGAATATGTTTGCTAAAACAGTTACTAACTGGGTCTTCTCAATGTTCCCGGGGTCCGGGAGGTGTGGTTGGAGAGGTCAAGGACCATAGGATCTTTTCAGTCCCCAAACTGTGAAATGGTCTTCTGCTGGAGATCAGATCAGTAGACAATCTATCTCGATCCTGAATCTTAAATCATGGCTCTTTACTCAAGCTTTTGGATGATTGGGTGGTTAAGCAGCTGAGGCATTAATATGGGGTAGATTTTCAAAGGGTTACGAGCATAACCCTGAAAACCTGCTCCTGCGCGCGCCGAGCCTATTTTGTATAGGCTAGATGGCGCACGCAAGCCCCGGGACGCGCATATGTCCCGGGGTTTTGAAAAAGGGGCGGGAAGGGGGTGGGGCGTGGGCATGGTGCCGGTCCGGGGGCGGGACCGAGCCCTCCGGCACAGCGGCTGTGCCGGGGGATGGCGCACCGGCTGCTGGCTGGCGTAAAAAGTGAAACAAGGTGGGGGGGGGGGGGGGAAGGTAGGGCTGGGGGTGGGTTAGATAGGGGAAGGGAGGGGAAGATGAGGGGGAGCGGAAGGAAAGTTCCCTCCAAGGCCACGCCGATTTTGGAGCGCCTTGGAGGGAACAGGGAAAGCCATCGGGGCTCCCCTAGGGCTCGGCGCGTGCAAGGTGCAAAAGTGTGCACCCCCTTGCACACGCTGACCCTGGATTTTATAACGTGTGCGTGCAGCAGCGCGCACACGTTATAAAATCAGGTGTACATTTGTGTGCGTCGATTCGAAAATCTGCCCCTATGTCTTTTAAGCTTTATTAAAAGGGCTTAACTCGACTGAATCAGTTAGTAATTTTTGTTAGTATTATTTTAAATGTTTGTTGTATTGTACTGATTTATATGCATTTGTCAATCACATTAGGATTTTAATGAAATGCGATTATTAAATGCTAATAGTAAAATAAATAAATCAGTGCTTAAATTGGGTTTGTGCTTGTTTCAGTGGAAGGAAATTAGTTGTTTCTTTCACCAGCTCCACCTAGCCTCACCAGAATTAACTGTTTAAAATGTATCCAGATAAATCTGATACTCTCAGCAGAAGGCACATCTATAATCCATAATAAATAAATGCAAGAACTAGGGCCATGTCAATGGCCCAACAGCAGTAATTAGCAGATGATTCCATCTTGATTTTGGGGCATAGTTTCTGAACTGGTACTGGATGGGCTGAGTTGCAGCTCTCACTTCAACTGGTGTCAGAGAAAGCAGACCCAGGTTATAATAAACTCTTCGCACTCTATTGGTTAGTCAAAGCTACATTCATACCAAGTTCATGGGGGAGACAGGATCTGTATCCCTTCATCTGATATCTACTGTGATGCCATGATTATCTGTAGGTAAGAAATGTGGAGCTTCAAGAGGAAAACATAAGGATCATCTATGACTATTCAGCTTTGGTCCTCTTTTGCATTGCCTGTTGGGGAATAGGGCTGGGACAAATTCAGACTGGGCTTTAAAAAATCCTGATCTTGGCCAACTGTCTGACTCAGGGGTAGGCAGTCGTCACCATCTGACAAATGCTGGTGGAGAAACTGAAATGAGTTGATGGTATTGGTCTAATTCATTGATTGACCCTGAAGCCCCATCACAACCAGCTGATGCTCTCAGTAGAGACGGTAAAAACCAAATGGGCACGAGACGTGCGCCTCCTCATCCTTCTATATCAAGGCTGAGGCTCGCTGGCAGGGCAATGCAGGGAAGCTTTTGCTGCAAACCGCCAGCACCAGTGCCTGTGATATGAATAAATGAAGGACCTTCATTTCCAGTGATGTCAGCTCTATATTTCTCAGAACCAGAATCTGCTGCCTGAGGCACACATAGTGGCTTATGTGTGATGGTTTTGGAGAGAACCACAGACTATACCCCTGTAGTTAGAAGACTGGCAGTGACAGCTAGGCAAGAAGAAAAAGGAATTAAAATTGTGAAAATCTTTGGGTAGCCATGAAGCAAGATTCATGAGGAGTCAGTTTTGGCCCTATCTGTCATTAATGCCAATGAGTGACATTGGGCAGATTCTGAAGGGGCAGAAATCCCAAAGGAGGAAGCCTGGTAACAAAAAAAAAGTGCATTTCACAAACAAAATTTTACCAAAAAAAATGAAAAAGAAAAATAGATTTGTTACATTACCGATTTCCTGTTATGACAGGCAGCATGTCAGCAGATGCATTTGATGTGGCCTGAGTTACTTTAAAGGTTACATTCCTTAGGTCCAAAATCCCTAAACTCATGTCCTCCAGCATTGCCAGCTCTTCACCTGAAAACAGGAGTCAAAATAGCATTCACATTTATTGTGTGTTTTATATGAACCACAAGATCAAAACTTGTTTTTATTTATTCTTTAAATAAAAAAAACATTTCAACACACAGATGTCATAGTACATGAGTTTTTGAGACAATATAGGTCCTTTTCAGATACAACAGCCACATCTGAAGACGAGACTTACCATGATCTCCCTAACGTATTACAATCAGCATCATCAAGTGGCATCTTCGATACAAAGGTTCTCACTATACTCAGCTTTCCAGTTCACTTTGCCCTTATTTCTAGGTTTCTGGTCTCATCATCAGCTTAGACTGCTCCGTTTTCCTTTATCACTTTTGCCTTTTATCATATCCTCCAGTACTAAATGAGCTCGTTTTTCACCAGAACCTCTGCATACTAGTTTAAATAGCGTCCATTTCTTATATATACATCATCTGATCTGGAAAGGACCAATCAAAATCACCTCTACTTTATACACCAATCAAAACATGGGGCTGATGCACTGAAGGACCAATTACCATTGGATATGAACATTCAAACGCTTTATACATAAATAATAATTTGGTCCTTTCCAGATCAGATGTTGTTTATGTAAGAAATGGACGCCATTTAATGCTTACCAGTTGCATGCATTTTTAATGTGGTGGAGATGCTGACATCAGCACATTGATAGAAAAGAAATATCCCCTGAGGAAGGACACTGTTTGAAACACGGCCTCGTTGGGAGGACAGTAAGAAATTGAATATATCATAGACAGATACCAAGGATTCACTTATAAATGTTTTTCGTCACCCAGTATATTTTCATAGACATGCATACGAAGTACATCATAAAGAAGCCTTTGAAAGCATACTTCTAAGTTTATTAAGAAAAATCTGTATAATTGTTATTTTAAAACAATTTTTTTCTAATAAAATATATAGATTATTTGTAGGTAGGATGGAAGATGGTTGGTAGTTAATGATTATAATTACATCGTAGCAACAATTATCCGGGTAGGTAACAGTTACTATTTTTATATGAAACTATCAACCCATTCCTTAATAATTCCTTTAGATTCTTTGTGGAGAGTATTTTTTTTGTTTAAAAAGTTTACTTTGTCCAATTCTAATACATAAACATAGAAACATAGAAATGATGGCAGAAGAAGACCAATAGGCCCATCCAGACTGCCCAACAAGCTTTCACACTTATTTTCTCATACTTATCTGTTAATCCGACCGCTGAGTTCAGGGCCCTTATTGGTAGCTTTTTGATTCTAATTTCCTTCCACCCCCACCACTGATGCAGAGAGCAGTGTTGGAGCTGTATCAAAGTGAAGTATAAGGCTTAATGTTTGAGGGTAGTAACCATCGTATCGAGCAAGTTACCCCGATGTTTGTATACTCATACTGCTCAGATCAATGCCTTGTTAGATTTTGGCTGGATGTAAATCTTATTTCTTTATTCCCCCTGCCATTGAAGCAGTGAGCTGTGCTGGATATGCATTCAAAGTGAAGTATCAGGCTTAATTTGTTAGGGGTAGTAACCGCCACAATAGGCAAGCTACTCCCATGCTTATTTGTTTACCCAGACTGTGCAATTCAGTCCTTTGTTGTTGTCTGAATATAAATCCTCTTTTCATCATTCCCCTGCCATTGAAGCAGTGAGCTGTGCTGGATATGCTTTCCAAGTGAAGTAACAGGTTTAAATTGGTTTGGGGTAGTAACCGCCACAATAAGCAAGCTACTCCCACGCTTATTTGTTTACCCAGACTGTGCAATTCAGTCCTTGTTGGTTATTGTCTGAATGTAAATCCTCTTATCTTCCTTCTCCCTGCCGTTGAAACAGAGATAATGTTGAAGCAGAGATTTACACTGGATATGCATTGAAAGTGAAGTATCAGGCTTAAATGGTTTGCGGTAGTAACCGCCGCAACAAGCAAGCTATTCCCACGCTTATCTGTTTACCCAGACTGTGCTACCTTGTTGGTTGTTGCCTGAATGAAATCCTCTTTTCCACATTTCCTCTTGCCATTGAAGCATAGAGCAATGTTTGTTGTTGAAGCACAGAGCAATGTTGGTTGTTGCCTGAATGCAAATCTTCTTTTCCACATTTCCTCTTGCTGTTGAAGCATAGAGCAATGTTGGAGTCTCATTAACTGTGTGAATGTTTATTGAATAAGGGTATTAATCACCAGGTAGTTGCTGTCATTCCCGCAAGCCACCCCATACCTCTTCTCTTCATTCCCATCCTCCAAGCTTTATGGATCCACAGTGTTTATTCCTACAAGCCACCCCCATACCTCTTCTCTTCATTCCCATTCTCCAGGCTTTATGGATCCACATTGTTTATCCCACGCCCCTTTGAAATCCTTCACAGTTTTGGTCTTCACCACTTAGGCGTTCCAGGCATCCACCACCCTCTCCGTGAAGAAATACTTCCTGACATTGGCTCTGAGTCTTCCTCCCTGGAGTTTTAAATCGTGACCCCTGGTTCTGCTGATTTTTTTCAATGGAAAAGGTTTGTCGTTGACTTTGGATCATTAAAACCTTTCAAGTATCTGAATGTCTGATTCATATCACCCCTGCTCCTCCTTTCCTCCAGGGTATAAAGTAGCCATGGGTATAAAATAGCCTCCAGGGTATAAAATAGCCATGTCTATGTATGTGTGCAGGGAACTGCGCACATATGGACGCCCGTGTTTTTTTTTTTTTTTAAATCATTTTTTAAATCTACCTCTAAGTGCACTTAATGTGGGTTTAACCTATAGACAATTCAATGGCATATATTGTAGCAATTTTCAAAAGCCCGCTTACATTTTATAACGTGCACGCATGTTATAAAATTGGGCTTCCATGTGTGCGTGCCGGGTAGCGCGCACACATGGATGCACATGCGCACGTTTGAAAATCTACCCTTAAATGGTCAGGAGTCCACATGCTAATTTTTTTATGCCTATTATTTTTCCCTTGAAGTCTCAGCTAAGCTTTTCTCTGGACACAGAAAGGCACATAGGAAAATATGTAACCATAGGATTAATCTACATTAATTTTTTAATTTATTCTGATTTAGTGAATGAAGAGAAGACAAATAGTTAAAAACAATGGACAAGATTGCAGGAGCTGGGACTTCCCAACAAATCAAGAGACCAGCATTTTGAGTAGCAGAACCACCATAATCAACAAAAAAACATCCTCAAACTTTCAACAACCATGTGCATCTAATATGTGAAGAAATGTCAACATCCAAAATGAAGCCCTTACAAAAGCATTCCTAGGGTACATGGAATAAACATGGACAAAAAGCTCAAGAACGGAAGGACAGAGGCATAATCTATTTTGCTGTTTATAAGCAAATCTAAGGTAACAATAACCCAAAAAAAGAGCATAAAAATCGCAAATTGAATGTTTTAGCTCTTAACCTGAAATGTGCAGAGGTACACAATTTGTTAAGTGTTCGAAGAGTCTGATAAGTTAGTGGTGAATCAAATGAATTGTGAATAAGTAGTTGTCAAGGATATTCCTTGTTTGTGTGAAATATATGAGAAACCCTCGGAAAGGAAGAGAACTACAAACTCCATAGATAACAGGCTATGTGGAAAATTTCAACAAATTGAAAGATGGTGCTTGGAAAACTTCCATGGGTGAAGTCCAATATGTTTAAAATGAGAGAAAAAGAAAAGGATCCATTTGCAAGCCTTAATTATATATTGTAACAGTGATGGTGGAATGCTGAAAATGGCAGTGTTGACTATATATATTTTAAATTAGTTTGTAGACTGTCTATAATAAGTACAGTATATGAGTAAAACTAAACAAGAAGAACATTGACAATGGCAAAAATGGATAGCAAAAAATAGAATGATATTTCCCACCAACTCTGTTTCTCTTGTTGGATACAGAAAGCCACAAAGAGGCTGATTACTGCAACGCCCTGCTATTAGGATTACCAAACACAACACTAGGACCACTCCAAATACTACAAAACACTGCAGCAAGAATTCTGACCAGTAAAAGAAAAAGAGACCACATTACAGAAACTCTAGCAGAACTACACTGGTTACCCATTGAGCACAAAATACAGTACAAAGCACTATGCACCATACATCATACATAAATTAATATATAATGAAAAAGCAAAATGGCTGAACCCAGCACTACGGGTACATGTCCCACATAGAAATCTGAGATCAGCTAACAAAGCACTACTAACCATCCCCTCTGTCAGAACAGCAAGACTAACACAAGTTAGAGAACGGGCATTATCACTAGCAGGACCTATACTATGGAACACCATGCCACTAGACATCAGATTACAAAGAGATCTCAAAGCATTTTAAAAAAAGTTTAAAAACCAGGCTTTTTAAACAAGCCTATCACAAAGAGAATGGAGAAAAGAGAATAGAAAATAGAAGGGAGTAGGCGGTAGAACACCTGCACACAGCACTTAACCCATTATGTGCACTTTTATTATTTTATCTCACTGTTAACATAGAGGAAATATACAGTTTATAAACTATACCTGTAATTTAAAATGTTACCTGTATAAAAGGTTATGATTTAAAACTTTCACCAAATAATATTGATCATAAAATTATGTTACCGAATCTTTATGGCACCTACGTAGAACGTATGATCCTATACAATTATCAACCTTATTTTATGTGCCTTCCTGTAAACCGATGTGATGGTATTCAACTTAACGACGGCATAAAAAAGATTTTAAATAAATAAAGTATATACTGAGACATACTTTTTGAGTATGACCAGCTACAAAGAGATTTGATGATCACAAAGAATTCAAAATGCTTGTGATAATAGACATACTCTATGATTTCTGCACAATAAGCTTGAAGACGAATTTGGAAAAGACAATGGGGTAGATTTTCAAAGGGCTGCGCACGTAAGATATACGCGCAACCCCCGAAAACCTACCCCTGCTACTCCCTGCACTCGCCGAGCCTATCTTGTATAGGCTCGGCAGCGCACGCAAGCCCCGGGACGCGCGTAAGTCTCGGGGCTTCGAATAAGGGGCTAGCAGGGGGCGTGGCCAGGGCGTGTCGGTGGGCCGGGGGCGGCAGTCCAGGGGCGGTCCGTGAGCAGGGCCGGAGGCGTGATGGCGGTCCAGGGGTGGGGCCGAGTGCTCCGGCACAACAGCCTGTGCTGGGGCAGGGAGCCAGCGGTGCGTGCAAGTTACGTCTGCCAGAGGCAGGCGTAACTCCACGAAATAAGGTAGGGGGGGATTTAGTTAGGGCTGGGGGGTGGGTTAGATAGGGGAAGGGAGGGAAAGGTGGGGGGGGACGACAAAGAGGCAAGCCTGCCTCTGTTCCTCGGAGGGAACAGAGGCAGGCTGCTCAGCTTGGCGTGCGCAGGTTGCACAATTGTGCACCTCCCTGCGTGCGCCGAACCTGGATTTTATAACATGCGCGCGGTAGCTCGCACATGCTATAAAATCGGGCGTAGATTTGTTCACACCGGGTTACGTGAACACATCTGCGCCCTCGCGTGTTTAAAAATCTACCCAAGGGTTTTAGTGCAGGTGTCATAGAAAAAGTCATCCATAATTTTTCCCCCGATGTACCATTTACTCCAAGTATTGGAATCCCATGGCCATGAAGGGTAAATGAACTAAAAGATGACATACCCAATGATATCCACAATCTTGTGGCATTACTTGCTAATCTCATTCTATATTTGAAGGTGGCTATTCACTGGACGAGGGATGACAACCACCCACTATATGTTTCTGCATGAAATATTTAATCTCTAATCAAAGGAATGCAACAACAAAGACAAGTCACAATATCTATATACATGCAAAACTAGAGATGTGCATTCATTTGAAATGAATGGGCAAAACATAATGACTGAGCCCATATTTGTTTCATTCTTGGCCCTACAAAACACATGGAGGGATCCAACAAATGAAATGAATATTCTTCATCTCATTCGTTTATGTTTCCCATTCATTTCAATGGCCAATTAAAGTCTATGGCTGTGCACTGCTGAGAAAAAAAAACTGGTAACTATAGCAACCAGCTCTTACCTGTGTGGCCTCACCATCTTGTCAGAGCCAAGGCAGGACAAGTTGGCAAGGAGACTAGCCATAGGACAAATCACAGTGCAGCATCTTTTTAATTAGTCTATAGCTGCTGTTTGGATCAAGTAATACTGACATTCTCCAACTGTAAAGTCCAAGCATGTGCAAGAAACAGACTGCATATACTCTCTACTTCTTTGTAGAGGAAGACATACTAGAAGAAGCTGAGAGTTTAAAAAAAAAAAAGCTTAACTTTTACATTTGGCACTGGTAAAGGGCTGCTTCTAATCTCATTGCTGCAGTGATCTTACTTATTGTGCCAGGAAAAGAAGCAGTGCTGCTGATTTTGATTTTTATCTTCACTGGGGGAAGGCCAGGGTAGCAGACAGTATATACACTGCAGTTGTGGCAATGCTAGTGATTGTTTTGTCTCTGGACAGTGAGGTAAGCTGTAGCACACTTACAGACTGAAGAGAAGAGTCTTACTAAGCTGCTAGTCTTTTTTAATGTAAAACTGTTAATGTAAAACCATTCTTTTGTGTTTGGAGTCAGTCAGCACTACTGCACACAGCACAGAATACATTTTATCTATTTATTTAATACAATTTATCAACTGCTTTCCGGATTTAAAATAAATTGTCCAAAGCGATGTATAGCAAAAAATGCAAACATCATGAAAGCTATAAAACAAAACATTATCGAAACATATAAATCATGATGACAGAAATTGATGCCTAGTTTTCAGAAAAAATAAAATCCAAAAGTTTAAAAAAAAAAAAAAAAGCACATATACACTGCATATGTGTGTGTGTCTCAGTTCTCCATATAGTATATGGTTCTGTGAATGGGGGTATTTGCAATATCACATTCATTTGTAATATCCAATCCACTTCAGCAAATTCTATCATGTCAGGAAAAGAGAAAGAAGGGGAATCTTGGCAGGGTTGGCAGCTTTGGCGGGGGCAGCACCAAAAAAGGCACCTAAATAAAAGAGGGACTTTTTAGGTCCAAAATGGTTGGAGAGGAAAGCAGCTCAAAGTAGAAGAAACAAAAATTTTGAGAACATGTGCCAGTATCACATGTCCCTCTCCCTCTTGTTTTGGAGCAGAGAAAAAAAGATGGGAGAGTAATCCAAGAATGACATTTAGAAGGGCAGGGGTAGCAGAAATTCAATTCCTAAAACCAGAAGCATGGTCCTCTTTGGTTCCTGCTTCTAAGGCAGCAAAGGCAGTATTTTCACCTACTGATTCTGAAGAAGAATTTTGTCTGGGATTCTCTGAATCAGAAGATATTGAAGAGGTAGTAGCCAAAGAGAATTTGGGAAGTTTAGTCAATAGCGTCTTTGCCTCCAGGTCAGAAATAGATAAGAGAAATGATACTGATGATATAGAGATCAACCCACATGAAGAAAAGGCAGTGCAGGTAGAGAGTATGAGTGATGCCTCTGGCATTTTTCCTCAGAGTGCATCCTCTACCTCAATTTCATTGCCAGCATCAGCCTCCAAGGATATAGAGAAGGGATCATGGAAGAAATCCCTGATCTGAAGGCACTTTAAAATGATGGAAAACCAGTGTTTTGCTCAGTATATTCATTGCAGAAAGAATATCAGTTGAGGGAAGCAAGTATGAAATCTAAAAAATGCTGGTACGTATGACCTGCAGAAGCAGCACCTGCTAGCACTGGCTTCAGGAGAGGGTGATAGTACTAGCATGGTGACCTCTTCTGCCATTCAAATTAAAAACTAGATGGAAGGGGTTGAAATGGGGAAGACATTTTCCCAAGCTGACCATGGCCCAAGCTAACCATGGCCCCTTCCAGCAGACCCTAGTCATCTGTCCAAAATGGCTGGGGACTGAAAGCACTATGAAGGCCTTGCTGCTGCTCTGCTACTCTGCCTGTCATGCCCCAGATGCACCATCTTAGGAGTTTTGTTGCTACTGCTTTACTTACTTGCCATGCCCTTATGTACCATCTTTTAGATCTTGCTAGTACATGCCTACCTGCCATGGTGTTTGCTGTTTAGATCTCAGCCTAGTTCTCCCATCCTCTTTGTTGGTTATACTGGGGTGCTTTGTCCACCAAAAAATTTTGATAAAGAACAATATATACATGTTTCCCCCCCTCCCCCCACCCCACCTCTTTTTTAGTTCTTCATTTTGTTGTACCCCTCTACAATCCCAGCCTAGTTCTCCCATCTTATTTCTTTGTTGGTTATAATGGGGTGTTTTGTTGCTAGAAAAACATATTTGGAAAAAAAAAGTTTCTCCTCCCATCCCATCTTTTTTCTGGTTCTCTATCTTATTGTTTTGTTGTACATCTCTAGTTCCAGGCTAGTTCTCCTACTCCTCTTCCTTTTTGGTTATACTGGGGTGTGTTCTCCCCAACAACCCTAAGTCAGAAAGAAGAAATTCAGACAAAAGAGAAAAGGGGCACAGGAGAGATTTTTTTTACATGCTCTGAAGGTGGTAAAGGTTTCAGTAGGAATAAAGAACTAATGCAACACCAGAAAATCAACAAAAGGAAGAGACTGTGTTAAAATATAGAATATGGGAAAAGTTTTCTTAATAAAGCAAATCTCACAAATTACAGCAAAGTCACACTGATGAGAGACCATTTACATGTTCTGATTGTGATTAACATTTCAATCAGAAAGCAAATTTCACAAGACACCCAAAATTCCTCCCAGCAGCAAGATCAATTTCAAGTAGGGAATGTAATAAAAGCTTATGTCACAAAAGTGATACTGATGACAAATCATTCTCTTGTATTAAATCTTGTATTAAATCTGACAAATGGTTATTGCCCCAGGCCAGAATTATGTGAAGCTCTGGCTGCAGAAAATCTTACCGTTAGCAAAAAAATGTCATCCTGCAGTGTTGGATGAGAGCAGAAGTACCAACTGTTACTCAATGGAGAAACTTGATAAATACCTTCTATAGAAAAATAAGAAGTTTATGTGGATTTGGGACCTTTATCTTCAATCGTTATCACCTAGGGCCCGTAGCGATATTTTGAATGACCTGTGAGAGTACATCTGAGACTTTTGTTGTGGACTCTTTATCTGGAGGATATAGAATCCTTGCTGTGGGGAGGAAGGGGTGGGAGGCTGTTGAGCTTATGTAAGAATTGCAGCACATCATAGGTAGTTTATGCCATTATTTGTCCTTGTGAAAAACGATATATAGCTCACATTAAGCTCTCCATGTGCACATGGATTATTCAACATAAGAGTTGAAGCTGTACTCCTAAATTTGAAGCCCCTCTGGTCAAACATTGGATTGACTTGGTCCATTCTCTTGATCAATTGAAATTCTTTGTAATTCAATGTCTCAACAATCCCAGAGGTGGACATATATCTCTGCAACTTTTACGCTGCAAACAAATGTATCTATATATGGCATACCTCAGCCCCAGATGGATTGAATTCCATGATTAAATGGGAGGCATTCATTTGATCATTATTTAGGGCAGGGTTCTTCCAGCTTTACATGTCAGCTATGCTGGGCCCCTTTCAATACTCTTCCTTTCCCCCTCTCTGGCATAGGCAGAATGATAAGCAATAGGTTGTCTATCTTACCTACACCAGACACCCACTGGTTGAAGCAGCAGCCTCCTTTTCTGATTGGGCACGTCCTAGGAAGTGCTGTCTTGTTTACACATAAAATCTGGTTTAGTTACAACGCGGATTTTACCTCGGTTTGGTTCCTGCATGCTGTTTGGGAGGAAGGTCGGGTTCTCGGTAAGTATTCAATCATGATATGGACATTATAGCAATATTTGGCAATATTAGGTCTTAACGCATTCAAGTTGTTCATGATCTCGTGTGTTTTTTCTTTACTTTTTACAGACGTCACCATGTCTAAAACTTGTTAAATAGCTTGTTTCTTTTTATTTTGGGAGCGGCTACCCCACTCGGAGGCTAGCTGACGCCATACTAGTTCAAGCAGTCTCCCGTGATGTTAAGTGTTCTTTGCCTGAGCAGTATACATAGAATTGACTTCATTTTAGGTACTTTTAAGTCCCATTCAGTTATGTATTTGTTCTGTAATTTGATTTCATGTAATCAGTCATGTTCTCCTTTCTTTTCCGTGGCAGTTTTTAGCTAGCAAATTCAGCGGGGCTACTGTCTCGCACTCGTCGGCATTCCAGCTTAAGCAAGTTTCTTTATATGTAGCCTGTTGTAGTTTAACAATTCTTGAATATGCTAAAAAACCCTTTGAGAGGGTCCAGTAATAAATCAGAGTAGTCACGCGATCTCTTAACTTTCTTAGTTGTGCTGTCATTTCTCTAGTTTGTGTCCAAAAAAGATTTTCATGCTGTTTAAATTCTGAGGGGGGATATGATAAAGGTCTTTAAGATCATTAGAGGTCTTGAACGAGTAGAGGTCTTGAACGAGTAGATGTGACTCGGTTATTTACACTTTTGAATAATAGAAGGACTAGGGGGCATTCCATGAAGTTAACAAGTAACACATTTAAGACTAATCGGAGAAAATTCTTTTTCACTCAACGCACAATAAAGCTCTGGAATTTGTTGCCAGAGGAGGTTGTTAGTGCAGTTAGTGTAGCTGGGTTCAAAAAAGGTTTGGATAAGTTCTTGGAGGAGAAGTCCATTAATGGCTATTAATCAATTATACTTAGGGAATAGCCACTGCTATTAATTGCATCAGTAGCATGGGTTCTTCTTAGTGTTTGGGTAATTGCCAGGTTCTTGTGGCCTGGTTTTGGCCTCTGTTGGAAACAGGATGCTGGGCTTGATGGACTCTTGGTCTGACCCAGCATGGCAATTTCTTATGTTCTTATGAGTTGTGCAATGTAAATGGTGGTCTCTTCAGCCAGCTTTCCAATCATCCAGCTGTGTGCTAGGGTTTGTTACTTTTCATTTTTCTATACTAATGGTTAATAAAGAATCCTTTTAGGGGGTGAGATAGAGAGAGTGGACACCAGTGGAGAGAGGAGAAGGTACCCTGGTCTCTACTCTGATTTACCTACAATTTTTACCTGCAGCGGAAGCCTTCCAGTGTGGTTGCCTCGCTTCTCCCCGAACTGTCGCACCACTGACGTCACCGAGGGGAGGGACCGGTAAGGCTAAAACCGGCCCCCCCCTGCGGCGCGCAGACGACACCAGCGCGCTGCCGAAGCCGCGCGCGCCAAAGGGGCACGCGGCTTATCTGTCTAAGTTTGTGTTTGATTAAATTTGTTGGAGTGAAAATTTATTCTTACAAAGTCTACAAACGTGAGCAAACCGTGTAAATCTCTCTCTCTCTCGACCGCCATTAGTAATCTGTTGGATTTAAAGTGTATAGAGATACAAGTACACGGAGAAGAGGATTGTTGTTGATTGTTAATTGGAATGCCGCATACCAAAAGAAAGGCCCGTATAAGGGAGGTTTTAACTTCCTCCCCCGTACCGGGCCAAGTTCAATCCCATATTCCATCCTTCTTCGTGACAACAACAACCGACAATCCGGAGGACAGGGCCGCGTTAGAAGTGGATTTGGAGCGAGAATCTGCTTCTTTGGCCGAAGCCATCTCGTTGAGCCCCAGTGTCCCAACCCCACCAATAGTCCTACAAGAAACTGTTGAAAAAAAAATTTCTGATATGAAACCACTTGAAGAAGGACTGGGGATGGGAAACATTGATGCAGGGGGAGGTGAGAGGGGGAAACCTGAAGAGAATATAATTATAACTCCATCGTCATCAGTGATAACAATGGATGTGCTCTGGGCTGCAATTAAGTCTTTAGAGACGGCAATATTAAAGCTTACCAAAACACATTTAGAAGTTCAGGAAAAAACAGCAGAGGTAGAAAAAATAGTTATAGTACATCAGGAGAAATTAGAGACACAAGAACAACGATTGAGTAAGGTTGAAACCGTTCAACACAATTTGGTTAAAAGTGAGACCCTAAATATGAGGAAATTAGAACTTATGGAAAATAATTTTAGATATTCAAATATAAGAATATTAAATTTTCCATTTTTGAGAATGATTTCCCCTACAGATATGTTTAAAGAATATCTTTTACATATATTAAAGATACCAGAACAGGCTATCCCTGCTCTTGCTAAGATCTATTATATTCCTAAAAAATCTACTGTAAGAGAAGTTCAGTCAGAACAATCCATTGATTTATCTGATGTTTTGGAAACAACTTTGGACACTGTGATAACATCAAGAGAAACTCTATTTGTCTCCTTTGTGTTCCCACAAGAAAGAGATACAATCTTGCGTTTGTTTTTACGCAATAGATTGTTAAACTATCACGGCCAACAGATCTGGATTTATCCAGGCCTGTCTAGGGCAACACAATTAAGGAGGCAAGAGTTTCTCCGATTGAAATCTGGCACCATTGCTAGGGGGGCCAGATTTCTTTTGAGATATCCATGCAAATGTGAAGTGTGGTATAAAGATCAAAAGTATGTTTTTTTTGAAGTTGCAGCACTACAGGCATTCCTTGATTCACACCCCCAAAGTGCAGAAAATGTTTGAGAGCGATAAAATAGAATTGGTTGCTATCTCTATTTGCCTTGTTCAATGATGACATCATATTTACCTTGTTTTTCGCTCAGATTGATTTTCCCTTTCTAACAGCTTACTATTTTCTTTAAGATATTACTGTACTTTGATTATAAGGAAAACATTTTTTTTAATTGGATTACGTGGGATATTATGTATCAGTAAGTATTTTACTTGTTATAATCAATGAAGAAAATTAAAATAAAGAATTAAAAAAAATAAAGAATCCTTTTAAATATTCTTTTTCAAATCAGTACTTGTATGCAGTTTCTATAGATAGTTTCAACATAGTAAGTTTATGTGAAGCAGTGTTAAGCATTTTCACGATTGTCAGCCTAGAAGGTACATAGATGCAGACAAAATTTTGTTTTGAGTAATAAACTATTCAATTTTCTTTTTTGTTTTAAGCTGTTAATCTTTAGGTATTAATTTTGATTCTCACAATTTCTAAGATAATACGGCTTTTCTCATTCACAATTATCAGGAGTAGCCTTTTATAAGCAGGTTTGTAGTCCTCTATTTTCAAATACACCTATTAAATAGGTATTAGTATTTAGCTTTATTGGACATGTCGCTAATTTAATTTTATAAATTCATTCACATAATTCTTTGTTTATTCTGCTTTAGATTTTTACTGTGTTCTGTGCCAGGGGTCCCCCCAAGAAAGCCTTCATTGGCAAAACAAGGGCCTTGTAGGGGACTTTACACCAGACCAGGGAAATAACACATAATAGTTGTATTTATTTATTATTTTATTTATTAAGCTCTTATATACCATCATTCAGACTGGCCATCACAACAGTTTCCACGCATAAAATATAAGTAAAGCATAAATAACAATAAGTTAAATATTGAGCAGTTGTTCTAAGATACTAAATAAAATACAGTAAAATACAATCATAATAACAATTTAAAATACACTAAAATACTTAATATGTAAGTGATGTAAATCTCTCGTTCTCAGTTGTTGGAAACTGACTGCCTCACGCTATATAAATAAATATTTAAAATAGTATTAAAATAGCTCTCAATCAGTCCCTCCAAATGCAATTCCAAAAAGCCAGGTTTTCAAATTCTTTTTAAATGATTTTCTCTCTCTTGGATTCTTAATTCAGTAGGCAGCTCATTCCAAAGTTTTGGGCCAGCCAGGGAGATACTTCTCTCTCTTACCTGACTAAGGGGGTCATTTTTCAAAATGCGGTAAGGCGTTTTCGCATGCATTATGGGCTTATCGCATGCAAAAAGCCCCGTTTTCGCATGCGATAGGCCTTTAACGCATGTGAAAACGTGTTTACCGCATGCGATTGCACCATATTGTATGGTGCGATGCAAATTCCAAAAATAGGAGGAGTTAGCCTGTCTGTGAAGAGCTATCGCACAGCTGATTTTAACTACACCTCTTTCAAATGTGTTAGCTGCTGTGACGTAAGGTTTCATTGCCATTTGTGATATCTCCCGTAAGTCTGATTTCAGCTGAATTGACAGCTTGAGAGAGAGAGAGAGAGAGAGAGAGAGAGAGAGAGAGAGAGAGAGAGAGACTGGCCATAATATCATGGCCCATAGGCAGGTATTTGTATCCCTATGGTAGGCCCACCTAGTAACTCGAGGTGGGGATTAGGTAAGAGTGTAGGGGGTTAGGGACCACTTTGACATTCTACGTGACACCTACGAACAGAACAGTGTAGTCCATCAAGCTAGGTTGAGAGAACCTTGCCCAAATCTCATCTTGGAGTGAGTTTCCTCACTCCGAAGGCCAGCAAATCTTCACAAGAGACCACTGTTCTGTTCGTAGGTGTCACGTAGAATGTCAAAGTGGTCCCTAACCCCCTACACTCTTACCTAATCCCCACCTCGAGTTACTAGGTGGGCCTACCATAGGGATACAAATACCTGCCTATGGGCCATGATATTATGGCCAGTCTCTCTCTCTCTCTCTCTCTCTCTCTCTCTCTCACACATTAAAAATGGTCCCCCAGTGGTTGAATGCAGGAAATACAACAGGTCTGGCACTTATCACAGAATCTGAAATGGTATCGCAATTTGCACTAACTTAGCTCTTCGCACAGGTAATTAGCACAAATTGCAATAAATACTATATTAGCATAAAACATGCCCCTTTTGCTATCGCATGCGGTACTTACCGCATTTTGATAAATCCACCCCTAAGATGGGCAGAATTTTGATGGTATTGTTAGAAGCCCTTTATCAGCAGATCTCAGATTTCTCTGGGGTTTATGTAGTCTAACTGCTGTATTTAACCATTTGTTCTCCATAGATAATTTTGTGTAAGATGCAGAGTACTTTATATTGTATACGATATTTTATAGGTAAGCAGTGAAGTTTTTGCAATATGGGTGTTATGTGATTACTCTTTTTTGATCCAGTTAATATCCTAGCCGCAGCGTTTTGTAATATTTGTAAAGGGCGTAGTTGAGGCTGGTAGTCCTAGTAACAGTTTATAGAAGTTTGTGTGACTGATAGTGTTTGGGTGTGAATGTGTTTACTTTAATTAGGATTTGCAGAGATAGTGAATGTTTGAAAACACCTTTTTGCTTATCTATGATTAGTGAGGACTTAGGAACAGGTTATTACATATTTGTGATATTTGTGGTATTTCAATTGACTGTATAAATGAAATATATGTACACAATTTACAGTGGTTAAATGTATTAAGTTGTTGTGTTTACTAATGTACAAGATTAAAGACTGTAAAACATGTAAATTTGTACAGTTCAAAGAACATTCATGTAACAAGATACATAGGAACGATCAAGTTAGAAACTGCTCATACATTTTAACAATTGTAATTTAAGAATAAAGCACTAGTGTTTAATGTGAACATTAAACACTAGTGCTTTTTTCCATTTGGGATTTTTTTTGGTATAATCTTATTGAGCACTTCATATTGCCCAATTTCTGATTTTTTATTATATATATTTTTAGATGTCTTTAGTTGTTTTAATGTCTTTAATTATAGTGTGGTTTGTTTTGTCTTTAGAGTGCATTTTTATGTGACCTCTGATGAAGGCATCATATTGCCGAAGCACTGGCAGTGTTGGGTTAGGAAAGGGAGCACTATGAGAAAGAAGGTGATCCAGGAAACTACAGACTGGAAGCCTGATGTCAGTGCTGGGAAAAATGATTGAATCTATGAGTAATTATAACAAACTATGGGCCTCATTTTCTAAAGTATTGCAGGCCTGCGATACTTTAGAAGATGAGGGGCGGGGGGCCGAAACGGGGGGGAGGGGCGGGCCTGCGCTAGCCGGCAGCAATTGCTGCCGGTTTCGCACCCAATAGTGCCACCATAGGAGGTGTAGCTATTGGGAGCGAAATAGGCAGCGAAAAGGCACTTACCTTTTCACTGTGCGCGCCGTCGTCGCGGAGTCGGCCCCGGTGACGCCCCGACTCCTCCCCCATTTTGGTATCGCATGCGAAAAAGGACATTTCGCGTGCGAAACGTCCCTTACCGCGTGCAATACGTTTGGAAAATAAGGCCCTATGTAACCGTAAATTATTGGCACCTGTTTAGTGGATAGAATTCAAGATTTTTTCCAACATTAATATTTGTGCCTTATTGTAAACCGTTGTGATGGTACCTAGCTTAACGACGGTATAGAAATGTTTTTAAATAAATAAATTGCTGAACAAATAAATAGTCATAGTTTAATGTGGCAAGCTCATCATGGGTTTAGCCAAGGGAAGTCTTGCTTCAACAATCTGCTATATTTTTTTGAAGGCGAAATAAACATTTATTTTATTTATTTATTATTTAAGAACTTTTATATACAAACATTCATAGGCATATCACATCGGTTTACAGATAACAGGGGAAAATAAAAATATATCGCGACTGAAAGGAAGTAGCTTGCTGGGCAGACTTGATGGGCCGTTTGGTCTTCTTCTGCCGTCATTTCTATGTTTCTATGTATAAAGTTACATGTAACAGGGGTCTGAGAAACTTGGAAAGGTAGAGGAAGGCCAGATGACCTAGGCAAAAGATTAAATGTAAGAACTATCGAACTATAACACTCACACTATGTACATATAATACTTGAATTAGTTTCTAAAAGGAGATGAGGGGGATGTTTCAGGGAGGAGTCTCTGACTAAATAAACCTAAAAGGTTAAGCAGGCATAAGGGAAAGAGGATCAGGTAAATAATGCAAGGGTACGAGATAGAAGGCAGGGATGCAAGGGAGAAGAATTGAAAGGGCAGTTATACAAATTAGGGGTCGAGCAGATTTAGGCGGGGATCTGTGGGAGGGGTAGGGTAAGGGTGCAAGGGTGAGAGGAGCAGGGATATACAGAGTAGCGTAACTGTCTAGGTTTGATTAGCGTCAGGGTACGCCTGCTTGAAGAGCCATGTCTTGAGTTCTTTTTTAAACTTGTATGCAGATGGCTCTAAGCGGAGATATGTGGGGAGAGATAAACATGTGGATAAAGGTGAGCAGTTAATATAGTGTATCTGGATTTTCAGAAAGCATTTGGCAGAGTATCTCATGATTGACTCTTGAGGAAATTAAAAAGTCATGGGATAGGAGGGAATGTTCTATTGTGGACTGAGAACTGATTTAAGTTAGGAAATAGAGAGTAGGGCTAAATGGTAAATGTTCTTATTTTCTAGTGGAGTGCACCAGGGATCTGTGCTAGGACTGCTGTTGTTTAACATATACAGTGGACCCTTAACTTACGAACTCAGTTCGCTCCAGAGGGCTGGTTGTAACTCAAATTGGTTGTAAGTCAAGACTATTTTTTCCATAAGAAATAATGGAAATACCCATAATGCATTCTGAACCTCCCAAAGCACCCCTTACCTAATATTTTTATAATAAAAAAGGGTTGTATAGGGTGTGTAATTCCAGAAACATCTATAATTTTCCTAGTGTACTCACCAAAAAGTTATAAAATGTGTCTAGCCTACCAGAAACAACAACTTCATACTGTATTCCATGAAGTTAGCAAGTAGCACATTTAAGACTAATCGGAGAAAATTCTTTTTCACTCAACGCACAATAAAGCTCTGGAATTTGTTGCCAGAGGATGTGGTTAATGCAGTTAGTGTAGCTGGGTTCAAAAAAGGTTTGGATAAGTTCTTGGAGGAGAAGTCCATTAATGGCTATTAATCAATTTTTCTTAGGGAATAGCCACTGCTATTAATTACATCAGTAGCATGGGATCTTCTTAGTGTTTGGGTAATTGCCAGGTTCTTGTGGCCTGGTTTTGGCCTCTGTTGGAAACAGGATGCTGGGCTTGCTGGACCCTTGGTCTGACCCAGCATGGCAATTTCTTATGTTCTTATTCAAGTTGACATCTTTGGCTTGCAGGAAGGGAGGAGGGGAGGATTCCTCCCTTCCCACCCCCTCAGAGCACATCTCTGGCCCCCAAACACTCATTTCCCCCTCCCAGCATACTCATTCCTCCCCTCCTGATACCTTGCTGTAGCCAGCTGAGTGCTACACTCCCTTTCTGCTGCTGCACAGAAGCTTCCTTGGTCACCAGTGATGCTATTGCTTGCTGCAATGACGTGCCGGGTCTGCCTATGTGCTCCTGTGAACATTTGCAGCTCTGGGTGTGCCTGAGATGGACAGGCCTCATTGGCAGCAGCAGCAGCCAAGCACTGCAACAACAGAGCAGCAGTCCCACCCACCAGGCTCAAAAAAACCGTGAATGACAGGAAAAAACATCCAATTAGAAGCAACCGCATGCACAAGCGGATACGCATGGCCTTGGCCGGAATTCAGGTTGTAACTCAAGAATTTGGTTGTAACTCAAAACTAAAATTTTGGTTATAACCCAAGTTGTTCGTATGTCAAACCGGTTGTAACTCGAGGGTCCACTGTATTTATATAAATGACCTAGAGATGGTCAAATTTGTTGATGATACAAAATTATTCAAAGTTGTTAAATCAAAAGAGGATTGTGAGAAATTTCAAGAAGACCTTGAGAGACTGGCAGACTGGGCTTTCAAATGGCAGATGACATTTCAGGTGGACAAGTGCAAAGTGATGCACGTAGGGAAGAGGAACCCAAATTATAGCTACATGGAGCATGGTTCCACACTGGCAGTCACACCCAGGAAAAAGATATAGGTGTCATCGTGGATAATTTGAAATCCTCTGCCCAGTGTATGGCTGCAGCCAAGAAAGTAAATAGAATGCTAGGCATTATTAGGAAAGGAATGGAGAATAAAACAGAGAATATAATAATGCCTCTGTATTGCTCCATGTTGTGACTACACCTTGAATACTATATGCAGCTCTGATCACTGCATCTCAAAAAAGATATAGTGGAATTAGAAAAGGTACAGTGAATGGTGATAAAAATGATAAAGAGGATGGAACTAATCTCCTGTAAGGAAAGGCTAAAGAGGTTAGGGCTCTTCAGCTTAGAAAAGACTGAGTGGAGATGTGATAAAGGTCTATAAAATAATGAGTGGAGTGGAAAGAGTGAATGCAAATTGGTTGTTTATCCTTTCAAAAAGTGCAATGAAGCTACTAGGTGATACATTTAAGACAAATAAGAGAAAATACTTTTCTACTCAATGCATAATTAAACTCTGGAATTCGTTGCTGGAGGATATGGTGGAAGCTATTAGTATAGCTGGGTTTAAAAAGGTTTGCACAAGTTCCTGGAATAAAAGTCCATTATTAAGGTGGTTATGGGGAAATTCGCTGCTTATGAAATCTATCTATCCCTTGGGATCCTGCCAGGTACTTGTAACCTGGATTGGCCACTGTTGGAAACAAGATACTGGGCTTGATGGATCTTTGGTCTGACCCAGTATGGCATGTTCTTATGTAAGTTTCATAGAATTTTCAGGAAACAAAGACAAACACATTTTGCTAAGAAGTTTATTTTATTACCTTTTGGATATTTCAATATCTACATCTGACAATTTATTTTTGAGAAATGGTGAATGTTTTGAGCTAGAGTGCTCATTTATGATTCTGTTTTCAGTCCATTGTGGGCCAATAACAGCAGAATATTACATGTAGTGCACTGAAGTTCTGCTACCACTTTTCTACATATCGTGGAATTTTGATTTTCTTGCAGTTTAGTAGTTTATTTGTTGAGTCACCCAAGTATGTTTTATTTATTTATTTATTTATTTATTTTAAATCTTTTCTATACCGTCGTTTGGTGGGGACCGTCACAACGGTTTACATTAAGGCACATAAAAGTAATGATAGTACAATTTGTCCGTTTACATAGGTGCCATAAGGTTCGGTAATATAGTTTGTTATCAATGTTCATTGTTAAATGTGATTAATCATGTCCATGTCTTTCCTTCTCAGTTTTAATTACAGAGCTAATTTTACAAATGTAACTTATCCATTAGTTATGGTGTGCTAAATCTTAAAAACTACACACTTAGTGAATTTCTGCAGTGTGTATGGTTGTTTAATTGTTCGTGCTTTGCCCATCCCTGGCTTCTATTCTCCCTTCTCTTTCTGGAAAGCTTGTTTAAATAGCCAGGTTTTCAAACTTTTTCTAAAGGTTTTGCTGTCTCTTTGTAACCTTAAATCCAAGGGCATGGAGTTCCATAGTATGGGTCCTGCCAATGATAGCGCCCTCTCTCTTACTTGTGTTAGTCTTGCCGTTTTGACTGATGGTATAGTCAGGAGAGCTTTGTTTGCTGACCTTAGGTTTCTGTTAGTGACGTGTACTCGAAGGGTTGTATTTAACCAGTCTGCGTTTTCGTTATGTATTAACTTATGTATGGTGCACAATTTTTTGTATTGGATTCTTTGTTCGATCGGAAGCCAGTGTAGTTCAGCCAGTGTTTCCGTGATATGTTCTCTTTTGTTTTTGCCGGTTAAAACTCTTGCTGCTGTGTTTTGCAAAACTTGCAGTGGTCTTAGTGAGGTGTATGGTAGACCTAGTAGAAGTGCATTACAATAATCAGTGCTTGCAAATATCAACGCTTGTAGTACTGATCGAAAGTTGGCAGTTGTTAGGAGTGGTTTGAGTCTTCTGAGGACCATAAGTTTAGTGTATCCTTCCTTTACTTTCAGAAATATGTGTTGTTTTAAGCTTAGTTCAGTGTCAATTATTACTCCTAGATTCCGTACTTTCTCTACTAGTAATATTTGTTGGTTGTTTTTGAATGTGATTGGGCTTTGTTTAATTTCCGTATTTTTTTGTTCTAAGTGTAGGAATTCTGTCTTCTCTATATTGATTATTAATTCCATTTGGTTTAGTAGCTGTTTGATGATATCTAGATACATGTTGGCAATGTTTAATGTTTTCTCAATTGTATCGTCGATGGGTAAGATTAATTGGATATCGTCGGCATATATATAGTGTGTGATTCCTAGACCAGCTAGCAGGTGCCATAGTGGTACCAGGTATATGTTGAAGTGTGGCAGAAAGGGCGGATTCTTGTGGTACTCCTGTTTGAAGGTTTATTCTTTTTGATGTTGCATCTTTAATTTGTACTTGATAATATCTGTTACTGAGATATGATCTAAACCATTTGATTGTTTTGTTGTTTAGACCTATTTTTTCTAGTCTATTTAAAAGTATGTCATGATTTACAGTGTCAAAAGCTGCTGACAGGTCGAGCATCACTAGAATGTAATGTTTGCCGTTATCGAAACCTCTCATAATGTTATCTGTCAGTTCCAGCAGAAGTGTCTCTGTGCTATAGTGTTTTCGAAAGCCATGTTGTGAAGGATATAGTATGTTGTTGTTCTCTGGGGGTAGATTTTTAAAAACAGCGCGATCGCGTACTTTTGTTTGCGCAGCAGGCGCAAACAAAAGTACGCTGGATTTTATAAGATACGCGCATAGCCGTGCGTATCCTCTAAAATCCTGGATCGGCGCGTGCAAGGCTGCCAATTTTGGGCAGCCGGCGCGCGCCGAGCTGCGCAGCCTGCCTCCGTTCCCTCCGAGGCTGAAATCGGAGCGGCCTCGGAGGGAACTCTCTTTCGCCCTCCCCTCACCTTCCCCTCCCTTCCTCTACCTAACCCACCCCCCCCGGCCCTATCTAAAACCCCCCTTACCTTTGTCCGTAGATTTACGCCTGCGAGAAGCAGACGTAAATCTACGCGCGCCAGCAGACTGCTGGCGTGCCGTCCTCTGACCCAGGGGCTCGTCCGGAGGCCTGAACCACGCCCCCGGGCCGGCGCCACACCCCTGGTCCCGCCCCCGGAACGCCCCACCCCCGGAACGCAGCGTCATCGGGTCCCGCCCCCGACACGCCCCCTTCCAAAAACCCCGGGACCTACATGCATCCCGGGGCTCTGTGCGCGCCGGCGGCCTATGGAAAATAAGCGCGCCGGCGAGCAAGGCTTTTAAAATCCGCCCGTAGGTGTTCTGCTAGTTGCTTTGTATAGTTTTTTTCTATTAGTTTTGCAATTAAGGGTAGGTTCGATACTGGTCTGTAGTTACTCAGGTTCAGTGGGTCACTGTTTTTCTTTTTTAAAATTGGTTTTACGATGGCTCCTTTTAGTGTGTCTGGCATGGATCCTTCCTCTAAGGATAGATTAACGATCTTTGCCAGTGTCGGAGCTACAGTGTTGGCTACTTTTTTTAAGTCTACGGTTGTTATTGTGTCATGCGAATGGGGTGCGGGATTAAGTTTTTTAAGCATGGATTTGATTTCTATTTCTGATACCTCATTGAAAGTCGACCATTGAATAACTTCTCTGTCTTTCATTTTAATAACTTGTTTTGTTGTATTTGGTATTTTTGTTTTTAGGTTCTTAATTTTATCGTTAAAAAACATTGCAATATCATTGCATCTATTTTCTGGAAGGTTTTGTGAGGACTCTGGTGTGTCATTGGTGAGGTTTCTTACTATGGTGAATAAAGTTCTTGGGTTGTTTGCATATTTTTCTATTTTAAGGCTATAGAACTGTTTCTTTGCATTGAGAATTATTTGTTTATAGTACGCTAGGTGTTTTCTATATTTTGCTAGGTTTTCGGTAGTTTTATTTTTTCTCCAGAAACAGATCCAAGTATAGTAGATTGACAAATATGTAATGAAATGGAAATGGCTGATCCTTTTCTTGGGATAGCAAGCCAAAACGTTTGCTCACCCACAGCAAACGTGTTGGCTTGTTAATAAGTTGGCTAGTTAATAAGTTGGCTAGTTAATAAGAATAATCAAGTGAGACCTCAAAGCTGTGGCATCTTGGCTATGCAGCACAAGGATCATTTGGTTGGACATTATACCTCAGCACTGGAAGCTCTAAAATCAGAAGCTTAAGAAGGTGAACAGGTATGTAGGACTATGGAGTTGACATAAAAAGTATGCCATGAGTGAGCGACAATTGAATGGGCAGACTTATACAGAGGAGATGAGATACAGCTCTCAGATATGGGGCAGGACTTAGTCAACAGCCCCTTGCAAGAATCTCCACAAGTGACTTTCGGGTTTGTGTAATTATTTCCAGGCTGCAACTTACATATAGAAACACAGAAACATAGAAATGACGGCAGAAAAGGACCAAATGGTCCATCGAGTCTACCCAGCAAACTTATGGTAGTAACTGCCGCACCGTACAGGTCACCCCATACTTATCAGTTTCCCAGACCGAGAAAGTCAGGGCCTTTGTTGGTTGCTGTTTGAGTCCAATTCCCCGTTATCTCTTGCCGCTGAAGCAGAAAGCAATGTTGGAGTTGCATCAAAAGTATCAGGCTTAATGGTTAAGGGTAGTAGCAGCCGCACTGACAAGTTATCCCCATGTACTCTTTTCTTCATTTCCATCCTCTAGCCTTTAGGGATCCACAGTGTTTATCTCATGCCCCTTTGGATTCTTTCACTGTTTTTGTCTTCACTACATCTCATCTGGAAGGGCATTCCAGGCATCCAACACCCTCTCTGTGAAGAAATATTTCCTGACATAGGTTCTGAGTCGTCCTCCCTGGAGTTTCATTTTGTGATCCCCTAGTTCTACCGATTTCTTTGCAATGGAAAAGGTTTATTGTTGATTGTACATAATTAAAATCTTTCAGGTATCTGAAGGTCTGAGTCATATCTCCCCTGCATCTCCTCCACGGTATGCATATTTAGGTCCTTCAACCTCACCTCATGTCATTTGAAGGAGACCACCTACCATTTTGGTCACCCTTCTCTGGACCGCCTCCATCCTGTCTCTGTCCCTTTTGAGATACAGTCTCCAGAACTGAACACAATACTCCAGGTGAGGCCTCACCAAGGACATTACCACCTCCTTTTCTTACTGGTTTTTCCTCTCTCTATGCAGCCCAGTATTCTTCTGGCTTTAGCTATCGCCTTGTCACATTGCTTTGCCACCTTCAGATCACTACATACTATCACCCCAAGCTCCCTCTCTTGCTCCGTGCACAGCAGCCCTTCACCCCCCACCACATACATCCCTTTTGGGTTACTACACCCCAGATGCATGACCCTGCACTTCTTTGCATTGAATTCCAGTTGCCACATCTTCGACCACTGTTCAAGCTTCCTTAAGTCAAGTTTCATTCTCTCTACTCCTTCCAACATGTCCACTCTGTTGCAGATTTTAGTAATATCTGCAAATAGACAAACTTTGCCTTCTATCCCTTCTACAATGTCGCTCACAAAGACATTGAGTAGAACTGATCCTAACACCAATCCTTGTGGCACTTCGCTTAACACTGTTCTATGTGAGCGACATAGCGGACAGGATAGAAGGTAAGGTTTGTCTGTTTGCGGATGACACTAAGATCTGCAACTGAGTGGACACGCCGGAAGGAGTGGAGAGAATGAGATGGGATTTAAGGAAGCTGGAAGAGTGGTCGAAGATATGGCAGCTGAGATTCAATGCCAAGAAGTGCAGAGTCATACATATGGGGTGTGGAAATCCGGAAGAACTGTATTCGATGGGGGGTGAAGGGCTGATGTGCACGGAGCAGGAGAGAGACCTTGGGGTGATAGTGTCTAACGATCTGATGTAAGCGAAACAATGTGACAAGGTGATAGCTAAAGCCAGAAGAATGCTGGGCTGCATAGACAGAGGAATAGCGAGTAAGAAAAGGGAAGTGATGATCCCCTTGTACAGGTCCTTGGTGAGGCCTCACCTGGAGTACTGCGCTCAGTTCTGGAGACCGTATCTCCGAAGGGACAGAGACAGGATGGAGGTGGTCCAGAGAAGGGCGACCAAAAAGGTGGATAGTCTTCATCGAATGACTTGTGAGGAGAGATTGAAGAATCTAAATATGTACACCCTGGAGGAAAGGAGGAGCAGAGGTGATATGACACAGATTTTCAGATACTTGAAAGGTTTTAATGATCCAAAGATAACGACAAATCTTTTCCGTTGGAAAAAAATCAGCAGAACCAGGGGTCACGATTTAAAACTCCAGGGAGGAAGACTCAGAACCAATATCAGGAAGTATTTCTTCACGGAGAGGGTGATGGATGCCTGGAATGACCTTCCGGAGGAAGTGGTGAAGACCAAAACTGTAAAGGACTTCAAAGGGGCGTGGGATAAACACTGTGGATCCATAAAGTCTAGAGGATGTGAATGAAGAGTGGGTGGCTCACGGGAACAACAGCTACTACCTGGTGATAATACTCTTGTTCAATAAACATACACATGGTTAATGCAACTCCAACATTGCTCTAAGCTTCAGCGGCAATGAGGAAATGTGGAAAAAAGGATTTGCATTCACAAAAAAGCAGGGAGTAGCTTGCTTGTTACGGCAGTTACTACCCCAAACCAAATAAGCCTGATACTTCACTTTCAATGCATATCCAGCATAGCTCTCGGCTTCAACGGCAGGGGAGCAAGACCGATACTTCACTTTCAATGCATAGCCAGCATGGCTCTCTGCTTCAACGGCAGGGGGGAATGAAGAAAGGTGGATCTATATTCAGGCTACAACCAACAAGGACTGAATTACATAGTCTGGATAAACAGATAAGCATGGGTGTAGCTTGCTTTTTGCGGTGGTTAATACCCCTAACTAATTAAGCTATTTCACTTAGATGCAGTTCCAACACTGCTCTCTACATTAATGGCAGGGGTGGAAGGGAAATAGAATAAAAAAGGTTACTAAGAGCCAAGAGAAACAGATAAGTATGTGAGAGAAAAAAAAAGTGCGAAAGGTTGCTGGGCAGACTGGATGGGCCGTTTGGTCTTCTTCTGCCGTCATTTCTATGTTTCTATGTTCTCTCTTCAGAATAAGTTCCATTTACCATTACACACTGTCTTCTATCCATCAACTAGTTTGTAATCCATGCCACCATCTTGATGCTCACTCCCAAACTTCTCATTTTATTCACAAGCCTCCTATGCGGGACTATATTAAAAGCTTTGCTGAAATCCAAGTAGATCACATCGAGCACTCTTCCTCAATACAATTATTTAGTCACCCAATCAAAAAAATCACTCAAATTAGTCTGACAGGACCTTTCCCTAGTGAATCCATGCTGCCTTGGGTCCAGGAATCCTGCTTACTGTACATAGTTTACTATCCATTCCTTCAGCAGAGTCTCCATTAATTTTCCCACCACCAAGGTGAGGCTAACCGGCCTGTAGTTTCCAGCTTCCTCTCTCCTACCACTCTTGTGAAGTGGGACTATCACCACTCTTCTCCAATCACTCAGCACCATTCCCATTTCCAGGGATCTACTGAACAGGTCATGTAGCAGACCTGCCGGTACATCTCTGAGCTCCCTCAGTATCCTGGGATGAACCTCATTTGGCCCCATGGCCTTGCCCACTTTCAGTTTTCCGAGCTCTTCCTATACATTCTCTGGAGTTTCATCTACACCATCTCCATCTACAGTCTTATCAACCAGCAACGGTCCTTCTCCAGGGTCTTCTTTAGTGAACACCGAATTGAAGTATTTGTTTAATATTTCCGCCATTTCTCCACACAGTGCTCCTTGTTACCTTTCAGTTTTACTATACTACTTCAGGCCTCCCTTTTTTCTCTGATATGAAAAATGTTTTGTCTCTTCTCTTTACCTCTTTGGCAATTCTTTCTTCTGCTTGACTTTTCCTTTCCTGATTTCTTTCTTCATCTCCTTCATTTTTAACAGATTTTCTTCTTCGTGCTCCTTTTTTTGAGATCCTTTATACTTCTCGAATGCTATTCTTTTTCCCTTAATTTTTTCAGCCACCTCCTTAGAGAACCAGATAGTTTTCTTTCTCCTCTTACTCTTGTTTACTTTTCTGACATAGAGATTTGTTGCCTTTGTAATAGCTCATTTTAATTTGGCCCACTGTTGTTCCACTTCACCCATTTTCTCTCAGTCTTCCAGTTCTTCCTCCAGGTACAACCCCATTTTTATTTGTGAAATTTATGTGACTTCTCTGCATCCTATTTGCATTATCGAACCATACTGAGCCCCTACCCGAATATCAGACATATTACTATTTGGGGGAGCAGCAGGTCTAAGGTCTAGTCCATTTCTGGCTTGGGAACCCAAGTAGATGGATGCCAGCCACAGACAGGAGATCATCTTATAGAGGCAGCTGCTCAGAGGGAGAGAAGCTCCTCCTCCATCCCTGGAATAATCTAGTGTGACTAGAGCAGTGGTTGGGGGTGGTGCTGTCACCAACTTGCCCCCAGACGGCCACGTGGCACACCAGAAGAGAGTAATCTAATTGATAACATGGTGGGGATTGTTACTTTCATGGACCCTTTGGCTGTGGCAGGACGGAATACCCTCCGAAGGCACCCCAAAAATTCTGCCGACAGCAGGCGGACAGCAGACCCAAGGCAATCTGAGTCAGGGCAGGTGGCAGGCAATACAAGGTCCAAGGCAATCTGAGTCATGACAGGAAGCAGGAAACTGAGAAACCAACGAGTCAGACAGGAGCAAACTTGTAGCTGAGGCAAGGGTTCCAGGATGAGCTGCCCTTAAGAAAGGGCAGCCTGATGACATCTATGCTGTGTGCTGCCGAGAGTTCCCGCCGTGGGCCCTTTAACAGGATTGCACTCTCCCGCACGCGCACCTAGAGGAAGCTGCGGGGAGCATCTTAGCCACGGCGTTGTGGCACAAGTGGGTCGGCCGCATCTCCCGAGCACCAACAAGGAAGGAGCTGTCAGTGGGGGCCGGCCCCCTAGGGAAGGTGGGCCGTGACAGGTAACAGGGATACAGTTGATGATGTTGAAAAGCATCCACAGGTAAGGCAGCAGAGAACATACACATCTCAGCTGTTTTTATGGTAGGCAGATAATCAGGAAGGGGTTTTACGGCTTGGGTACATGCAATAGGATATTGCTGGGTTTGTTTTTTTTAAGCTGCAGCCTTTATTAGTATTTATTACTGATCAGCATGGGCATGTCAGGCAGTGCCGCTAGTGTTCCCCTATTTACCTGTTCAGGACCTGGCGAGATGCCTGATTCACTTAAAGTCCGTAAGGAGAGTATGCTCTATCGGCCAAATTTTTAATCAGTTACGCACGTGGCCGGGCCTTGCACGCGTTTTCAAAGGGGCACGGCCATGCGCATAACTCCTGTTACACGCAGAAGTGCCAGGCCGAAGGAAAGGGACTGTGCAGGGGCGGGAAGGGACGGGGCGGGAGGCGGCCGGGTACATGCTCACATGTTATAAAATCGGCGCGTCCATGTGCGTGCGCCCCGGGAAGCGCACGCACATGGACGCGCGCGTGCTTCTTTTAAAATCTACCCCTCTGGGGGGGGGATCCTGCGGGGCAGGTGGGGTTCAGAGGGCGTAACCAGAGACTGGGGAATAAGAGCTGGGATCCAGGTGGGGATAACCAGACCAGGTCTCCAGGAGGAAGCAAGCTCCTGTTGTGTCCAAACACTGAGCTGAGACGAAGCTGTGTGAGTACTGAGGGAAGCATTACAAACTGTGAGTAGAGAGAGTGTACACTGTCTGAAGGTAAAGGCAGTCTATTGTTGCGTATATATGATTGAAGCTGTGAATAAAGATCTAATGTTTTAAAAAAGGCTGGAGTCAAACTAGTTTATGTCTCCAGGTCTGTGGGAATCACCACTTGTTCCCACAGGGCAATGGAAGAAAGGAACTGCCAGGGATGTCACGGCTGACTATGTTAATCGACTGAAGCATAAACAAACCCCAAAAAACTATAATCTACACTTCTTGCTTATAAAGTATATTACATTACAATTGTCTTGTCAAAGGCCACTATTTTATAAACTGTTTATTTTATCTTGCTTTTGCTCCTAATTTGTTAAACTGAGTTTGGCAGATCCTCTCCCTCAGACAGGGGTTGTAAAGCTTAGTGGGAGGTATGGATGGGCCCCGTATGGTCTTTATCTGCCTTCATATTCTATGTTTCTAAATATCCTTCCTACCAGGCGCACTGCAAAATGATGTTAATGGAATAGCTTTTTCTCACCGTAAGTGCTGAGGAGACTTTCAAACTGTGCCAGCAGCCCTATGGTGTACAACTGTCGCAGAAATCCATCATCATGCAGGCAGTTCCTTAGCTTGATAATGAAGCCACAAATTAGCGCAGTCAGCTGGAAATGACAGAAAAAGAAATATTCTCCAAATTACGATCACTGTGAGGAGACTGAAGATAATGGGAAAGAGGGGTGACAGGAGGAAGGAACTCAAGAGAAAATGTGTGTTTCATTTATTCATTTCCTGTCTGAATACCAAACTGAAACAAAGTTAAAACAAGTTAAATCAAAATATGTATGGAAGGAGATGGAGAAAGGATGCAAGATGGTGGGAACAGAAAGTGGACTGAGGATAATGGAGAGGGAACGGACTGGGGTATGAGAGGGAGAAGACCCTGGATTGGGGGGGGGGGAGGGGAGGGGAGGAGGAATCCAGGGAGATGAGGAATGGAAGTGAGAGCATAGGAAAAAGAGAAAGATGAATGGGGAAAGGAGAGCAGGGAAGAAGAACAGGAAGAGTAAGTACTTTTAAAACATTAACTGCTGAAGAAAAAGAAGTGACTGATGAAGGAAGTGACAAAACTGAAACAGAAAACAGAAAGAAGAGATCAGAGAAGGAGAAAACAAAAGAATGAACAGAGACAAGACCAGAGAATGAGAAAAACAAAAGAGATGCTGAGCCCTGAAATTAAGCCAGAGACATCAAAAGTTGTCCACTTGTATTGGTTCTTTGTATATTAGTAGATTGGATATATTTTATTATGCCTGTATCCTGGTAGCTTGATACCATTTTTTTATATTCAAAACTTTTGAAAATTGATTTTCAAATCATTATACAATGCAGACATAGAAAATTAAGAATAGACACAATAAATGTACAATTATTTAATGCATTTTTCAGTTTTTTTTTTAATGAACTGCACACTTGTTCTGTATTCATTATGTTTTAACTGTATACTTACTGGGGCCAATATTAAAATCTATCCAGCTATGTAAATTAGCCGGATAAGACGTATCCTGCTAACTTACAGAGGATATTCGGTGGCATGGCAATGCTGCTCAATATACTGGGTAAACGAGATAAGCTTATCCCGCTAACTTTTGACCTGCCATGGGCCACGTCTGACTTCTCCAGTTAACTTAACTTGTTAAACAGATAAGAGTAAATTTTCAAAGCTTTAGGGCCTCATTTTCCAGAGGGATTGCACGCGAAAAGTCCCTTATCGCGTGTGATACCAAAATGGGGGCGGAGTCGGCCCCGGAAGAGGAGGAGTCGGGGCGTCACCGGGGCGGACTCTGCGAAGACGCCGCGGACGACGAAAAGGTAAGGCCCTTTTCGCGTCCGAGTTTGCACCCAATAGCTTCACCTTCTATGGTGGTGCTATTGGGTGCGAAACCGGCAGCGATCGCACCGCGACGGTGCGATCGCTGCCGGCTAGCGCAGGCCCACCCCCCGTCCCTCATTCCCTAAAGTATCGCAGGCCTGCGATACTTTAAAAAATGAGGCCCTTAGTCAGGATCTATGTAGGTAAAAACCGAGAGTTATATGGGTGGATGGCTGAATCTGCCCAAGCAGTCACTAAACTCCACTGGAGACAACCCAAGTACGTGTGCACTTCTAGCCGCATAGCCATCCATCTTCAAATGCAAACTATGCAGGCAGTTTGTGTGGGCTGAAAAGTACACATGTACTATGTAAAACTCAGTGGTTTACTGACAATAATTAATATATGATAATTTACAACATTCAAAAGTCACAAATTCCAAAAAAGTTAAAATAAGGTTTCTTATACCTTTGCTGTCTACATTGTGCTCTTCTGTCCCCTCTTTCTCAGTTATCATTCCATGTGTACAAGTGAAATCTCCATTTGCCTGTGACATCTTTCCTTCTTGGTACTTCTCTTCATCCCTCTGCCTTTTGTCATTTTCCTCTGTTAGCTCACCGACCTTTTATGTCTCTCATACTTCTCACATCCTTCACCTCACCATCCCCCTCCATGGTTAGTCTTAAACCTCCACGAGTGGTTTATAGCTTGCCAGAGGCCAAACGCATGCAGGGCTCTGGCTCTGCTTCACACACATCTTTTAGTCTTCACAGCACTGAACATAAATCCCAAATTGTTTACCTTGTAGCACTTCACAAAACAACAGCAACAGAACAGTATTTATCCGGAGCCGCCTGGGGCCTCCCTTTGCTCTGCTCTGAGCCTAAGCTATATTCCTGCTCAGAGGAGCTGCCCTGCACCCAGAAGGCCTTGCCTTAAGGTGGACCAGTACCAGAGAACCGGGACCGGTCCTTTACAGTGTCTGAGGGTTTCTCTGGCATGCTCTGCCACATACACATACCCTCCACCTTAGCTCAAGCTTCTTAGGTTGAGCGTTTGCTCCTACTAGGGCTATGCTCCTAGTTAGGAACCTCTCGCTCTTGTTCTCTTTTCTTGCCCTCCCTTGGGGTTTTCTCTTCTTTCTTTCTTTAGCTACGTTCTGAGCCCCTAACGCAGAGGGTATCTCTCGTTCTAATCGCTTTACTTGCCCCCATTCTGCCTTTGGGGCACCAAGCCCGGGTGCAGTCTGTTCACTTTTTCTCGGGACGCCCTTTTCCCCCACCCTTTTGAGGTGTCTGTTAGGAGCTCCTGGTGTAATCCTGGTTTCTCTTTTATCCAAACCCACTTAATTCTTCGGACCTTTGGGAAACTAGCACAGCCTGCTTCCAACTGGGAATGTCTCTTTTGCGTTTTGGAACTTTCCCCAGCAGCCTCTGGGCTCCCCCTAGGTCACACCTCTCGCCGAGGCTCCTTTTCAGCCTTGAGTATTCCCAGTCTCACTCTTAAAATTGTCCATTTTTTTCAGTCCCATCCTGTAGTTTGGCATCAGCAGGGTCCTGCCTTTGTACGTGTATAGCCAGTCTCAGTTCCTTGGTAGAGCTGGTGTCTTCTCCTCCCTTACCATGAGAAATCCTCCTTGATTTCTGCCATCTGCCCTCTGGAAGTGGCTCGTCCGGGTTAGGGAACTGCTGCCGCACCCCCCTGAACATAGGTCACTGTTGCTGGAGGCTCACGATCCCTTGTGGCCTTGATCCACCTCCTCCCCCCTTTCTAAAGGTTTGCTCAGTCTCAGTTTCAACTCATGTCCTGTCCCTCTCCAATGGGACCATATAAGTGCCCAGACCAGTGCAAGGAGCACTACCAACACTCCACACAATGGGGGTCTCGCTGCCGCTGTGTCAGAACTGGGCGATGCCCCCACCTCCTGCAGGGCTTGCGGAGCTCCCCAGACTGGAGCTGGTGCCTCCGGCTTCATTAATTCTTCAGTCCTCTCCACTTTTTTACTTGTTTTCAGCTGCGCCCAAAGCTGCGGAACACTCTGGCTCTGCATCTGATTTTGCAATGTCTGTAGCCCTTCTCCCAGGATTTGCATCCGCTGCTGCCAGGCTTGCTGATGGGCCTTAAAAATGTTCCAGCTGCCGTTGTCCCTCTAGCAAGATTTGATACCAGGCTTTCAGTTCCTCCGTGAATCAGGAGAGCAGCTTGCTTGGCGGCCCTGCCTTCCCCCACAGGCACAAAGTTTTTCCTTTTCCTTCAGGGAAGCACTCAGGCAGCACAGGGGTTTCCTTAAAGGCCCTGCCCTGTTCAGTAATGAACACCAGCAAATCTTCTCTCTCTTTTTTATTTTCCTTCTCAGACAGGGGAAAGGAAACAACAAAAGAAAACTCTGCTTGTCCAGCACTTACTGACTTTTGCATGCTCTCTACCTGGCGGAACTACCTTCCTTATCCCATTATAAATCCAAGCTTTTAATTTGACAGTGCAACCAGGCCCCTGGGAAATTCTCAGCTCAGAAAAAAAAGTCTCTCTCTCTTTTATTCTTTTCTTGGGTTGAGCACTGCTCTTGTGCTGCTATGTAGCTCAGAAATTCCTGTAACATCAGTCTCTGTTTTGTACAACTGTTTTAGAGCAAACTGGTTTTTGAACAATTAAAGCATTTTCTCTCTTTCCTTTTTCTGGAGGCTTGGACTTATGCCTGTGCAGTCACGTAGTGCAGAAGATCCCACTTCTCATACCATATGTGATATAGCACAAGTGGTTTATAACTTGCTAGGATGCTGGCTCTTCTTTACATACTGTAAATCCTTAATTCTTCACAGCATTTAACATACATCCCAAACTGCTTATCTTGCAGTACTTCACAAAATACAACAAATAGAGCAGTATTTATCCGGATCTGCGTTCTCCTCATCTTACCAAGGCCTCCCCCTTTGCTCTCCTCTGAGTATAAGCTACATTTCTTGCTCAGAGGAGCCACCCTGCTCCCAGAATGCCTTGCCTTATGATGGCCTGAGACCAAAGATCTGGGACTGGTCCTTTAAGGTGTTCTGAGGGTTTCCCTGGCATGCTCTGCCACACATCCATATTCACATAAATCATTTCTGCCATCTGCCCCGTTTTTCAACATTGCCTCACTCTAGCCCTCCAGCTCCCTCATTCCTCCTTCTAGCCCTCTATTTCCCTCACAACCCTTCTCCCATTTTCACCCCTCCACCTTCCATCCCACCCTCTCTTCCAGACCCATCTTCCTTTCTCATCTCTTGCTCTCTCTCTCTCTCTCCACCCCTTCTCCAGCTCTCTTAGCTTCCTCTAGTCACCCTACTTTCTTCTATTCTCTCCATAGTCCCGCTGTTCTCTCTTAGTCTCCCCTCTCCAGGATCGCCTCTCTCATTTTACCCTCCCCTCTAGCACCTCTGCTCTCTTTTAGCTTACTTCCCCCTTCCCCCAACAGTTTCTCTGCTCTTTTTATGACTTTCCTCTCCTCTAGGCACCAGGCCAGGAGCTGCTTTCCTTCCTGTGTGCAGGTCTAGAGATGCTTAGCTGCTAAGCAGGAAATCCTGGTTGCCCTGGAGATCAGTATTTCAGCAGCCCTATAATAATGTAAAGTTAAGGAAATATTTATTTAATATATGCATGCTTAAGGTATTTTATATTTTTTGTTACTTACATCAGAAATGTCTCCTATGTGAGATAAAAGTAAAATGTACTGCAAGCAGGAGATCAGTCCTTATATAAAAAGGATGCTGAACCTCCAAGACTAAATTTTCTCTTATACACAACCAGTCCAGAAAAACATGTAGTTTTAAGGGAATTAACTGGGTGCCTAAAACCTAGTTAGGCGGTATCTAGTCTCCCGCCCCCTGACCTTGAGATCATGTCGAGTACATAAAACTATATGGTGCATCTCCTGCTGTGGTCAACAGCCTCAGACACTCAGATAACACTAGCTGCGTTTTATGGAGGCAGTATCAATTATACAGAAGACTCTAAGGGATAAGAGGCTCTATAAAAGCAGAGACAGCAACGCTGAACGCAGCTCAACACTAGAATTTAGAAATGTCTACTTTTCACAAACATACACATACACACATATTTATTTATTTTTAAGATACAGGAAGTATCTAGTTTATCAAATATAATGCAGGGACTTAGAGGAGCATTAACTAAGGAATAGGCTAAGTAGAAGCCTCAAGCAGTTCAGAAGAATAAAGCAAAAGGCATTATATACATTATATCTATCTATTTATATATATATATATATATATATATATATATATATAAAGATAGACAAAGAGAGAGAGATACATGCATCATTAATTCTAGAGAGCAGTCATACAAAGCATCTGCTTTAAATTCTAACCCTTGTCTATATATTTTTGATGTATCACAGGATGAGCTTACAAATGTTTTTATTCTACTGTATAACTCTTAGGTGTAACACCTAACATAAATCTGTGTATTTCCTTTGATTCATTCCCTGTCTCGCTGTTTTCATTAAGTCTTATTAAACACATCTACCGACCAACCAAACGAAGGTCCTACTACAGCCGGCGTCAGCTCTCAGAACAAAGTATAACAATCTGCAGAGAACAGAAGAGTTTGACAGATAGCTAGCGGAAGATTTGACACATTGCAAAGGAGAGCAGAAAAAAAAAAAAGGAATAGGCAACAAGATGATGAGACGAATCAGATGCAGCTCCCTGACAGGCAGATCTGTTACTGTCTTGCAGCTCACTGTGCATGTGTCTGCCTTTAATGAGGTGGATAATGCACAAGGAGGCTGCACAAGTTCAAGGTATGCAGGCAGTCATTTCTTTCACATGAAGCAGGATATGAGGCTCCTGTGCTTGATCTCAGCACTGTTCCTCAGCCTTGCGGACGGTTTCCTCACTAACCAGGCAGTTACAGCATCTATTTCCAAAATTTCAATCTATTCTTCATCACTTACGGCACGAAAATGAGTCGCATCTTTGAAGGTCTCACTTCATATGCTTGCTATTCAAATATAAGAGCGCTTCCTCACTGCATGATGATAAGCTCATCTACTTACCACCATATATCAGGCGATACCTGGGAATCTGTGTGTGTAGTGCAGGAAAGAATCTGCTAATCTTGCTTCTTTTATTCTTCTTCACTCTTTTTTATTCCACTGTGCTCAGTTTTCTTTGTTTCACTTCTTTGCTTTGACAATTTCATTCTATCTAGTACCCACTTCCATTTTTATATATTTTTCTGTATGACTACTATGTTGTAGTTCTTTCCCTTTATCTTATCATTGCCTTGTACTTTTTTACCTCTCTGACTCAATCTATGTCTTCTGTTATCCTCCCTGTTTTCTTTTGTGTATCTGCTTTTCTACTTCTCTCTCTCTCTCTCTCTCAATCTCTGTCTTTCTTTCTTTAAGCCTCCCCCTCTCTCCCACCGGGTCTCAGCTGTTCCCCTCATAGCCGTGTGTGCCTGACATTTCCTTTCCGTGGCTGCCCCTGCTTTTCACGCCTCCTCACTTGGCTGCCAGGTTCCCAGCTCTGGATCATTATGGGAATGCCATAGATCCAGAAAATCCATGTTAGATGAGATAAACTCCCAGCTCTTACCACAGGAGTTTCAGGTGCTTTGAAACCAAATGGCCAGAGTCCAGTTTCCGTTTCACTGCTCGTTACAATTTTCCATTTTTGGCAAAGAAAGCATCAGAAAATTACAATGTACCCTACATGGAGATTAGGATCGTATTTTTATGCTTTGCTGGTCTGTGAACACAACCTGTGTGTGGTCATTTCATGTGACTGCAACCATTGCAGAAAATAAATGTGGTAAAGGATGGGGCTTGGATTGCAAATCCCTCCTCATATTATCTGTCAGAAAGCTTACTTCATCTTTCTGCTCCACCAGAAGTCTCTCTTCATCTTTCTGAAAGCAGAGGATTTTGGCTTCATTTGGGCAAGAGAACTACCACATTGATATATGTGACATTGCCTTTTCTACCTCTCTCCCTCGTTCCCCGCTCTTGCTATCTTCCCCCTTTCCTCTGCTCTCATGCTCTTCCCTTTTACTTTGCTCATCATTACCCCCATCACCTTTTGCTCTCCCCTGTCTCCTGGTTGATCAGAAATTAGCACGGTACACCACAGGGCTAACAGTTCTGTAAAGGAAACCAACAAGAAGTGTTTGTCTTTGCCCCTCATCTTGACTCTCTATTGCTCTCCTCATTCAGAACCAACAGGTTGCAGGAACAGATGAGAGCAGAAGCGTTAGAGAGAGAAGTGTTTCTGCAGAATGTCCTTTGCAGCTGCTGCATGTTACCTTTCATGGCTCATGGGTAGGACCCGTGAGCTGTGGCACTCACCTGATGCCAGGCCCCTTTTGGCGCGGTAAGGTGCCACCATCATCGCTCCCCTCTAATGCGCCTATAGGTGTGCGTGCACAGACCCATGCACAACTTAAACATTGCCTCTTCAGCACTTTAAAGGGCCCCCCAGGACATCCCACTTTGCCTCAGCAACAGGTCACCTGCATCCCTAACAGTGAGTTGCCACCTTCCGGCGTTGCTGATCCTGCATTCCTGATTCAGCCCAGCCTGCCTCGCCCTTCCAGTCCTGTTGTCTCTATTCTTCCCAGTGCCTTCCACACCTGCCCTCGGACTGACTACCAGATTTGACCTTAGCCTGAACTGTGACCATTCTTGCCAGCTGCCTGCCATTGACCTTAGCCTGAACTCTGACCATTCCTGCCAGTCACTTGTAATTGACCTCAGCCTGGACCTTGAACATTCTCAACTGCCGCCTGCCTCTGACCCTAGCCTAGACCAGGACCAACCAACTCCTAGGAGACTCACGCCTAAGACCTGCTGGTCCCCAGAACCGGAGGGATGAACCCAAGGGGAAAAGGGCTGGTATAAGTGAAGTTCCTGACCAGCCTCCAACCAGTTTAGTCCCGTCAGCAGTCGGAGAGGAACTACAGGGCCTTCCCTGTAGATGGAGCAAACCTCCCCACAGCAACAAGGGTCCACGAACCTTACAGTTTGCTAAGGCCATGGACCCAGCAGTCATGTCCTTATTCCAGGCCATTCTGGGCCTGGCCCAATGAGTTCAGGAACAACAAGGCTTGCTTAACTAGGTCACCGTGGCCTTAGAAAAACTTGCACACTGCATAGATACCCTCCCGCCTGCTCCAGCCCTTCCGTCAGTGGCTCCACCTCCATCTCACGCCACCACAGTATCCAGACCTGTACACCAGCTCCCGGCGCCACCTTGCTACATGGACGATCCCAAGGAGTGTCAAGGTTTCATCAACCAGTGCCATATGCACGTTGAATTACAGTCCATTCTTTTCTCGATAGATTGCTCCAAGGTCCTTTATATCCTCTCTCTCGTTTACAAGGCTTTATCCTGGGCTTATCCCATATGGATGCAGGAGCATCCCCTGTTCCAAAGTCTTCCTGGCTTCCTCCAACAATTCAAGCTAGTATTCGAGGAACCTGGACGGACCTCTTCCCTGGCTGTCGACCTGCTGTGGATCCACCAGGGGATATGAACCTTAGGTGACTATGCTATCAAGTTCCACACCCTAGCCTCAGAACTACATTGGGGAGAGAGTAGCCTCATGGCCATATTTCTGCAAAGGCTGTCAGGAAGAATTAAGGATGAGCTATTTGGCCGCGATGTTTCCACATCATTACATGACTTGATTATCCTGGCAGGACGCACTGATAGACAGCTCCAAAAGCAAACCCAAGCAAAAACTTTTCTCTCCGTACTAGCCTTGAGATCACAGAGTTCTACCTTCCCCAAGAAAAGGTGCCAGAATTTAGGTCCCTAGCCTCCTCTGAAGAACCCATGCAGTTGGGCCGAATTCATCTCTCAGAGGAAAAGAAATGGAATAGACGATGAAATAACCTGTGTCTATATTGTGCCTGTCCCAGAAATGTTGCTAATAACTGCCCTGCGAAATCCATGAAATAGTTGAACATGGGCCTAGTTGGGAAGGTAGCCCTGAATCATCCGGGCCACTCCTCATAACCAGTAATACCAGTCTGCCTCACCTTCGGGAAGGCTATTATCCAAGTTGAGGCACTGCTAGACTCCGAAGCAGGAGGCAATTATATTCAGGTATCCTTGCTGCACTAATATGGCTAGCCCACTACTAATCTACCTACAGCTTTCACTATCTCTTCCATCCATGGTGATCCCCTGCCTGGATGCATGACTTTGGTCACCATTCCTATCACAATGCAAGATTGGTTGCCAAATCTCGTGTTCTTCATACTGGCCAGAGCAGCCAACCAGGTCATTCTTGGGTTACCCTGGTTCCAGCTCCAGCAGCCCACTATAGATTGGTCTGCCATGCATACTGCCCATTGGGGACCTTCCTGTCTGGATTACTGTTCCTCCTAGATCCGCTCTTCGATTCCCCTGGCTCAGACAACCTTAACTCCATTCTTGACTCATCTGCTTCAAGAAACACTCCCTGGAAAGAAACCATCTGGAGAAGGGAGTCAATCTTTGCTTTTGCTTGCGCTGTCATCCAGTTCAGTCCCACCACAACATTCCTGTGACTTTCAGGAACCCGGCACTGGCAAGAACCAGGAGGCCCCCCTCTTGACCCAAGACCCCGAGGGGGACCATGGGCTAGGCTACCACGGTGATGAATTCCCCTTGGCCACAGAGAGAGACCAACAATCTGGAGCCTTCTCATGTGACCATGGAACCCAACACTTCCTCAAAATTCTTTATCAACCCAGCTTTAGCTCCCGAGCACCCCTGAAGACCCAAGAGCTCTGTCCATGCTGTCTCTAAAGGACCAGATTTGAGAGTCCCGATGTACAAGAAATTTCTGATGTTCCCGTGGAACCCAAGCCTCAGACCTGGAGGGGGCTTAAAAAGGGGGGTACTGTTACATTTTGTGGCTTGTGGCCGAGCTGCGCCACTCACCTAACGCCAGGCCCCTCTTGGTATGGCAGGACACCACCATCACCACTCCCCTCTAAGATGCAACTTAAAGGGCCCAGGGCAGGAAAGTGCTTGTAGTGTCCTCTGATGACGTCGCCCCTTCAGCCCTTTAAAGGGCCCTCCAGTACATCCCCACTTCACCTCAGCAATGGGTCGACTGCATCCTGAAGAGTGAGTTGCTGCCTTCCTACATTCCTGTTCCTGCCTCATTTCTCCATCCCTGCTTGCTTCGTCTCTCTAACCCAGCCTTCCTTGTCCTTCCAGTCCTGCTGTCTCCGCCCTTCCCAGTGTCTTCTATGCCTGTCCTCGGACTGACTACCGGATTTGATCTTATCCTGAATTCTGACCATTTTTGTAAACTGTCTGCCATTGACCTTAGCCTGAACTCTAACCATTCTTGCAAGCCACCTACCATTGACCTCAGCCTGGACTTTGACTATTCTCGATTGCTGCCTGCCTCTGACCCTAGCCTAGACCAGGACTTATGCCCCTACCAACTCCTAAAAGACTCACGCCTAAGACCTGCTGGCTCCTGGAACCTGAGGGTTCAACGCAAACGGAAAGTGGCAGGTATAGGTGAAGCTCCTGACAAGTCTCCAACCAGCCTAGTCCCGCCAGCTGTCGGGGAGGATCTACAGTGCCTTCCCAGTAGGTTGAGCCAACCTCCCTACAGCAACAAGGATCCACGAACCTTACACTGGAGTCATATCACTGGTGACATTCTACAGGAAATGAAAACTCTCCTGGATGCAGAACTCCCAGCTTTGTGCAGGGAGGTAAGGCAAATGTTGGTGTCCTGGCTATCAGGCCTCTGATTTAAAGGTCCTTCTGGCCATCATTCTCCCTTTCCTGAAAACAGCCATGTTGGTCTGTAGATAGCACTAGGCAAAGGGAAACAGTAAAGATAGGAATAGCAGAGGCAGGATGGGTGGGGAAGGTGGAGGGGGATAAGTAAGCAAATGTTTATTTAGGACAGTATCACTGAGAGTAAGAAAAGTAATCCAAACTATTCCAGACCTAAAGATGAAGGTAAACAAGATTTTAATGACCTTTTCTTAGTACTAAAGGTCTCCATTTCTCTGTTTCCTTCAAACAAATATATGTTTCATAAATGAGGATCCTAGTATCTCTTTTATTATGGAACTGTCACTATAATATAGTTTTTCTTTTGCTTCTCGAGATCAGTGCTATAGCAAGGGGTGATGTGAATCTGATATTTGCATTAAGCTTAGGCAGCTGATTATAAGCATCAGTATCATTTACAAAAAATATTGCAAGGATAACAGTAACTGAATTTCAAGAAACTACTGCTTACTGTCTGACAGAAGACAACATCTCTGCGGTACTGAAGGCTGAGGTACATGGCTATGGTGGGAGCACTGTCTTGCATTAGCAGGAAGACCATGGCTTTCTTGGCTTTGTCACTCATCATGGCCACACAGTCCGTGAGCGTGGTCAGCAGGGGATACAGGGCCTCACTCCATTCGCCTACAGAAAAGTGAAAAGAAATTTGAGCATATACTTTTGAATAAAAAATATTGTTCTTACATTGTAGTTCTCTGCTTTTGTTGGTTTATATATTTAAAGAGAACTTATAAGGTACCTTAGAATATTCCATGGGTTTTGTACCTCAGAATTTTTGAAGTGATTTTGTCATTTCTGAACATGTGACCTTGCTGTTGAGAGCTAGAGCAGAATTAAGTTTCAACAGGTACTAAGTATGATGTATTTTTCATTGAGCTTATTCTGCCTTCTGCTTTTGTTTTAATGTATTTAAGTTGATTTATTTTCTGCTATCAGCATCCAAATGTATCAGGATTCAGAACAAATACTAACAAACCACTTGCATCCCTTGGTTCGTTTCGGTGTCTTGTCTGCCACAATGTTGTCTTCATGGGGGTAACCTGCACAGTGCAGCAGATACTGGCATAAGCTTGCTGGGAAGACTGGGTGGATCATTTGGTCCTTTTCTGCCGACATTTCTATGTTTCTATATGACCAGTTATGCATATGGAGAGGATTTTTAAGATGAGGTCTGTGTGTATTGGAATAATTAATGCATCACTACAAGCCACATCATAAATAAGTGAACTGGCAATAAAACGAAGAGCTCAATTTACATAAATATAGGTGTTTGACAATTTTCATTCAAAAAAGATATCTGTCAGCTCTAGAACGCATATGGAGGATCCAGGTTCAAATCCTGGGCTTGGACATACTATTATGGTTATGAGATGGAGTGGATTCTTGGGTACTGCGGTGATGGCCACTCCCACGGGGAGGAGCCCCAAGAGGAACCGCAGTACTAGGCTAGACTCTATACTCGCAGACACAGAGAAGTTGTATTTATTGTACAGCTCGATGGTACTGCTCAGGGAGCGGGCAGCAGTGAAGGTGACCCAATGAGGTAGTCCAGGGGTCCTCAGCAGAGGAGACCAGTCTCACACTCGAGTAGGTGATAGGCAGCGAGGCGTAGCAGGGACAGGTCCCAGATGTAGACACAGAGTGCTGAAGCTGAAGGTGAGACAGACTGAAAGGGTTAGTACTCACTGAAGCAGACAGCTGTATAGTTGAAGGTCTTGGCAGGCAGAAGTTGTTCAGTGGCAGGCACCAGATTAGGGAGAGCAGGCCCTCGAGGAGCAAGTACCCGGTATCCCAAGATAGGTACCTAAAATAGAGCAGAAGGCCCCCTAGCAGTGGGTACCCAAGTTAGAGAAGAATACCCCAAAGGGCAGAGAGAGCTTCCTGCGGTAGCTGGGAAGTGGCAGAGCAGCTTAGACCGGAGGCAATCCAATCCTTGCTAACTCAGTTTGTTAGCAAACGAAGGGCAGGCTAAATACCAGGATGTGATGACGTCACTCGGAGGGGATGCCCCCGAGGTTCCCGCCATGACATGGATCAAGACGTGGGTGGCGTGCGCATCCTAGGAGGCCCTCGGGAAAATCATGGCAAACACCGTCACCGTTGCTGATCCAGGGACACCAGAGAGAGCGGCATGAATTCGCAGCAGCAGCCATCTTCCCAAGGCTTGAGGAGAGAGAAGGAAGAAAGGTGAGGCACAGAGGTCAAAGCCATCTGAGATCGATGGACCCAACAGTACCCCCCTTCAAAGGGCCCCCCCTCCAGACTCCCTACCTGGTCTAGGTTTTTGAGGATGCGATCGATGAAATTGACGAAGCATCTTTATGTCCATGATATTAGCCAATGGTTCCCAAGAGTTTTCTTCTGGTCCATATCCCTCCCATGACAGGAGCTTTTCCCAAACTCTGTCTCTATTCCTTACATCAAGGATGGCATCAACCTTATATTCAATGTGTTCTTCTGCATCAACTGGTGTAGGTTCATGTGTCTTGGTGGAAAACTTGCTAAGAACAAGCGGTTTCAGCAGCGAAACATGGAATGCATTGTGAATCCTCATAGCTGGAGGGAATCTCAGACTATAGGTGAGTGAGCCCAACCTTCGGAGAATAGGAAAGGGTCCAACAAAACATGGAGCAAATCGAGCAGATGGAAGCTTAAGTCTCAGATGTTTAGTAGAAAGCTAAACTTTATCTCCAGGCTGGAATTCAGGAGCCTTGCTTCGGTGAGCATCATAGCCTTTCTTTGCTCTTTGTCCTGCTTTTTGGAGCATCTCTTTAGTCTTTCTCCAGAGCTGCTGTATATTTTTGGCAGTAGATTGAGCTGCCGGGGACGATACAGAAAGTAGAAGTGGTAAAGATGGTAAAGGTTGTCATCCATAGACCACTTCAAATGGAGTAGATCCAGTAGATGATGCTGGATGTGAATTGATGGCAAATTCCGCCCAGGGCAACAATTCAGCCAAGTCCTTCTGTCGTGAACCGACATAGGCGCGGAGGAACTGTTTGAGAGTTCTGTTCATTCTCTCAGTCTGACTGAGGATGATACGCAGAGGTGAAGTCAAGTGTGATGTTGAATTTCTTATACAAGGCTTTCCAGAACTTTGCTGTAAATTGAGCTCCTCTGTCAGAAACAATATGTTTAGGCATACCATGTAGGTGAAAAATGTGACTGATGAATAGCTTAGCAAGTTCCATGGCTGATGGCAAGCCAGGGAGAGTCACGAAGTGAGCCATCTTCGAAAATCGATCCACTGTAACCCAAATGGTATTGTTACCTCCGGAAAGTGGCAGGTCCACCACAAAATCTGTTGCAATATGGGTCCAGGGCTCATCCGTGCTGGCAAGGGTTGAAGCAGGCCCCAAGGACGTCCGGGCGGAGGTTTCTGTCTGGCACAATTGGAACAGGAGGCTACATACGCAAGAGTGTCTTCTTTCATGGTGGGTCACCAATAGTACTTTTGTTCGCCGTTGACCAGGGTGTCTGGCCAGTTTTGAATCATGAGCTCATCTTAGCAATTTCTTTCTTAGATTACAGGGTACAATGGTCTTGCCCGGGGTACCAGATGGTTTGCTGAGAGAACCACTCTCTTCAGGTCAATAATATGCTAGGGTTCATCAGGTACGTCATCTGAGAGGAAAGAGTGAGATAATGCGTCTGCTCTGACATTCTTGTCACCAGGATGATATTTCAGCAAAAAATCAAATCTGTTGAAGAACAGGGACCACCTCACCTGTCTATGGTTGAGGAGTTGAGCGTGACGGAGGTACTCCAGAATTTTGTGATCAGTGTAAACAGTAATCTGATGTTGTGCACCTTCAAGCCAGGGGTGCCATTCTTCAAATGCCATTTTTATTGCCAACAGTTCTTTATCCCCAATGCTGTAGTTCTTCTCCACTGGCGAGAAGCATCGGGAAAAGGATGAACGGGGTGTAAGATCTTAGAATCACCGGTCTGGCTTAGCACGGCCCCTACACCTACATCAGAGGCATCGACTTCCACAATGAAGGGTTGAGTAGGGTCCGGATGGTAGAGACATGGTTTGCTTTGAAAGGCGTATTAACTTCTGGAATGCAGTCACAGCTTCCATAGACCAAGTAGCAGCGTTGGCTCCCTTCTTAGACATTGCTGTTAATGGAACAGTCAACGAAGAGTAATTTTTAATAAAGGTCCGGTAGTAATTGGTAAATCCCAAAAATCGTCTTAGAGTTTTTAGGCCCGTGGGTGGTGGCCATTTTTTAATACACTCAAGCTTCTGAGGGTCCATTTGGAAACTGTTGTTTGAGACAATGTAACCTAAGAAGGGCACGGATTCTTTATGAAATTCACATTTAGACAATCTGGCGTACAAGCAGTTCTCGCGAAGTCTCTGCAGGACTCTTTTGACATCTTCCTGATGGGATTGCAGGTCCTGAGAATATATCAAGATGTCATCTACGTAGACAACGACACATCGGTAGAGTAAATCACGCAGAATATCGTTCATCATGTTTTGGAAGACAGCCGGGGCATTGCACAAGCGGAAGGGCATCATCAGGTATTCAAAGTGTCCATCCCGGGTATTAAAAGCTGTCTTCCATTCATCGCCAGAGCGGATGCGAACTAAATTATATGCTCCTTTAAGGTCAAGCTTGGAGAATATCTTGGCTCCCTATAACCTATCAAATAACTCCGAGATGAGTGGTAAAGGCTAGCGGTCCTTTATGGTGATCTCATTCAGACCTCTGTAGTCAATGCACGGAAGTAACGTTCCGTCCTTTTTCCCCACAAAGAAAAATCCTGCGCTGGCAGGAAACTTAGAAGGTCTTATGAAGCCTTTCTGGAGATTCTCCTGGATGTACTCTGACATCACCTTATTCTCCACTACGGAGAGGGGGTAGACCCTTCCTTTGGGTGGTTCCGTATTTGGCTTCAAATTAATTGTGCCGTCATATGATCTGTGTGGAGGTAACACATCAGCAGCTTCTTTTGAGAATACATCTTGGTAAGATGCATATTGAGGCGGCAACCCAGGCAACAACGGGGTAGTTGGCATGCATGGTAATGGAGAGACTTCGATTAAGCATTTGCCATGACAGTCTGGACCCCAACGTGAAAGCTCCAAAGTAGTCCAGTTGAATTGTGGCATGTGTTTCTGCAGCCATGGTAGCCCAAGTACCAAAGGGTGCATGGCCTTCTCTAACACAAAGAAGGAAATAGTCTCTGTATGAAGAGCACCGGTACGCAAACTCACTGGTTCTGTAAGCAGAGTTACTTCACCCAGTAAGGGCTCTCCATGAATAGAAGACAAAAGTAATGGAGGCGTCATAGTAGTGGTAGGGATCCACAAATGTTCCACTAGACGTTTCAAAATGAAATTTCCCCCTGCCCCAGAGTCTACTAAGGCAAGGGTCTGATATTCCAAAGGCCCGCAGATTAAAGACACTGGAAGAGAGAGTGGAGGAGAGGGTGCAGTTAGACCTAAGAAGAGTCTTCCCACAGGACTTAGGTCTCCCAATCGTCTCTCGTTAGAAGTCAAATGACTGCGGCCCAATTGCATTGGTTCTTCACCAGCAACAAGCCCTGGGAGTGTAGGCCTGGGTACAGACTTGACACGAATCTCTCCCTGGAGTGGTCTTCTGGGACTCTTGACCTCTTGAACTTTGTCGCAAATTCGGTGATCAATCTTTGCTGCCAACTGCATAAGTTCCACTAAGGTCTCGGGCATCTCACGAGTCACCAGTTCATCTTTCAACCGGAAGTTCAGACCTTCAAAAAATAGGGTTTTCAGGCACCTAGGGTCCCAATGTAATTCAGAAGCCAACATCTTGAATTCAATGGCGAAGTCTGGTAATGGTTTGTTACCTTGTTTTAGATGAACCAAAGCTGATCCTGCTATCGAGTACCGGGCAGGGTCATCAAATACTGACTTAAGCAGTTCAAGAAACCCGGCAAGATCATTCAGGATAGGGTCATTGCACTCCCAAAGCGGTGAGGCCCAAGCCAGCGCTCTTCCGTCCAGATACGAAAGGATATAGGTGGTCTTGGCAAATGCTGTAGGGAAATGGTTAGGTTGCAGAGTAAAGTGCATGCAACATTGTTTAATAAATCCTCTACACTTCCAAACTTCACCCGCGAAACATTTCAGAGCATATAGAGGCACTGTAGATTTGACCGTCACTTCTGGCGGTGTAACTTCTTTACCTGCGGCAGCCAGTGCATTCATCTGTGCGTGTAGCTGATTAAAGGCAACAGTCAAGTTGTCTAACGAATTCTGTTGTTCGGAGATTAGCTGGGCCAGGCTCGGAATGGCCTGCAAAGCGGTGAACTGAGCCGAATCCATGGAGTTAGCAATCTGTTATGGTTATGAGGTGTTGGAGTGGATTCTTGGGTACTGCGGTGATGGCCATTCCCACGGGAAGGAGTCCCATGAGGAACCGCAGTACTAGGCTAGACTCTATACACGCAGACACAGAGAAGTTGTATTTATTGAACAGCTCGATGGTACTGCCCGGGGAACGGGCAGCAGTGAAAGTAACCCAATGAAGTAGTCCAGGGGTCCTCGAGTAGGTGATAGGCAGCGCGACGTAGCAGGGACAGGTTCCGGATGTAGACACAGAGCGCTGAAGCTGAAGGTGAGACAGACTGGAAGGGTTAGGCCACATGAGAGGGACTTGAGTTTCACTGAACTAACTGGAGCTAAATTTCTACCTATTCCACAATGGGAAGAATGGAACATTAATTCTATTGATTGGCAAAGAGAAGGAGCTAAATTGGTAAAGAAATTGGATCAACCCAGTTTTAAGCTTTTGAAAAATCAGGCTCACAATGTCTGAATGGAAAAATGGCTGGAAGCCAAAATAAGATGCCTGCTCTTTACACTCTCTCTCTCTCTCCCCTCTGTCCTCAGTGTCTGTATTCATGGTATTGTTTAACAATTATATATGCCTCAAGGTTGCCAATCAGTATGACAGTGCAGTTGAGAAAGCTTAGTATACTTGGGTACTAGTATAGGCATTACTAGTAGAAAGAGGGAAGTAATACTAACTTTGTGCAAGCCTTTGCTAAGACCCCCTCAATGTGCAATTCTGGAGACCCCATCTACGACAGTACATTGTTAAGGTGAAGAAAATTCAAATGAGGGCCCCAAAAAATGGTGCATGATCTGCACTATAAGCCATACGAGAATGAAGGAGCTAAACAAGTGCTCTTTAAACCAGCGATTCTCAACCGGTGTGTTGCCAAGCACCGACAGGTGTGTCGCGGCTCCCGGTGTCTCACTGCCCCACTTGTGCTTCCCTTCTCCCCAGGGGCAGGGCCAAAGAGTGGAAAGACACTTACCGCTGCCGCCGGAGGCCAGGCTGGTGGCAGCTGAAAAGTTGGAGATACCCTGAGTGCTGCTGCCGGAGGTGACTGAAGAGTGGAGAGACTTTGTGCGCTGCCACCGGAGGCAAGGCCGGTGGGGCCGAAGAGTGGAGAAACCCTGCGCGCCGCTGGAGGCCAGGCCAGCGGGGCCGAAGAGTGGAGATACCCTGCGCGCTGCCGGTGGTGGCTGGAGAGATGTTGTGCGCCGCCGGAGGCCAGGTCAGCGGCAGCTGATAAGCGGAGGCCAGGCTTATTGGGCCAAACAATGAAAAGAGGCTCCATGTGAGCTTGTGTGAGTATGAGTGGCAGCTTTGTGTGTCTATGTAGAATGGATGCATGAGTAGCAGCTTTGTGTGTGCCTCTGGTAGAATGGGTGCCTGGGTGCATGAGTGAGAGCTTGTGTGTGTGTGGTACAACAGGTGCGTGAGTGGCAGCTTTGTGTGTGTATGTATGGGAGAATGGATACCTGGGTGCGTGAGTGGCAGCTTGGTGTGTATGTGGTAGAATGGGTGCCTGGGTACGTGAGTGGCAGCTTTGTGTGTGTGTGTGTGTGTGTGGTAGAAAGGATGCCTGGATGCGTAAGTGGCAGCTTTGTGTGTGTGTGTGGTAGAGTGAGTGCCTGGGTGTGCGAGTGGCAGCTTTGTGTGTGTGTGGTAGAATGGGTGCCTGGGTGCATGAGTGGCAGCTTTGTGTGTGTGTGTGTGTGGGGGGGGGGGGGGTATAGTGGGTGCCTGGGTGTGTGAGTGGCAGCTTTGTGTTTGTGTGTGGTAGAATGGATGCCTGGGTGTGTGAGTGGCAGCTTTGTGTTTGTGTGTGGTAGAATGGATGCCTGGGTGCGTGAGTGGCAGCTTTGTATGTGTGTGGTAGAATGGGTGCCTGGGTACGTGAGTAAAAGCTTGTGTGTGTGTGGTGGTACAATGGGTGCATGAGTGGCAGCTTTGTGTGTGTGTGTGGTAGAAAGGATGCCTGGATGCGTGAGTGGCAGCTTTGTGTGTGTGTGTGTGTGGTACAGTGAGTGCCTGGGTACGCGAGTGGCAGCTTTGTGTGTGTGTGGTAGAATGGATGCCTGGGTGCGTGAGTGGCAGCTTTGTATGTGTGTGGTAGAATGAGTGCCTGGGTACGTGAGTGAAAGCTTGTGTGTGTGTGTGGTACAATGGGTGCATGAGTGGCAGCTTTGTGTGTGTGTGTGTGGTAGAAAGGATGCCTGGATGCATGAGTGGCAGCTTTGTGTGTGTGTGTGGTAGAATGGGTGACTGGGTGCATGAGTGGCTGCTGTGTGTGTGTGTGTGTGTGTGTGGTAGAATGGTTGCCTGGGTGCGTTGAGTGGCAGCTTTGTGTGTGTGTGGTAGAATGGGTGCCTGGGTACATGAGTGAAAGCTTGTGTGTGTATGTAGTACAATGGTTGCATGAGTGGCAGCTTTGTGTGTGTGTGTAGTAGAAAGGATGCCTGGATGCGTGAGTGGCAGCTTTGTGTGTGTGTGTGGTAGAGTGAGTTCCTGGGTGCGTGAGTGGCAGCTTTGTGTGTGTGTGTGTGTGGTAGAATGAGTGCCTGGGTGCCTGAGTGGTAGCTTTGTGGGTTGTTGTAGAACGGGAGCAAGAGCATTTGTGTGTGATTGAGAGCTTGTATGTAAGTGAGAGAGCATGTGTGTGATTGCCAGTTTGTGAAAGCCCTTCTCAGTCTAGCAGAGTGGTTTAATAGCATGCAAGCTCTTCCATTCTTTCTTGGTCATTCTCAACCAGAAAGATAGTCAAGGCTGGTGCATTTTAGTTGTTTACTGTCTGGATAAACCCTGGTCACCTCATTTATAAAAATGTTGTGTCTCATTTTGTGCCTTTCTGGGAAAACCTATTTGTAAATCAGGCCCCACGTGGACCTTGTCATCATGGATAGAGAGACGGAGCCTCATTACAATGCTCACATTCTAGCGCATTATTAGAAGAAGGAATTTTAAAATATTATTTTCCCTATTTTTAAACAGGTACATCAGTGATCAGATTTGGTGGCTTCTCCTGTCAATAATTACCTGCTGAATCAGATATATGACTGTGGAGCACCAGAGTTAACATTGCCTAATTACTGAACAATTATGCTGCTGTTTTTCTATTATTTTGGCCTGGCAGATTTCTTCTGCTCACTTGAGCTTCCAGTTCAATCGCAGCAACTGGCCTCCACTGAGGATACCAGGATTCCCGCACCACCCCTGTTTTTAATTCCCCTCCCATCTGACTTGGTCACTCTAGCAGCAATCTGTAGCCAGGGGCCACGGCAGGCAGCCCGCTCCAGAAGCCAGTGCACGTTCCCCTCGAGTCTGGCCGGCATGTTCGGAGGTTGTGCGATGGATGGAAATTACTTCTGCTCCTCTCCTGCCCGGGCAGCTGTGAGCGCTGCCTCCGCAGCAACCAACCCCCAACCACAGCCAGTCAGCCCAAACCAGACTCAGAGATCCAACTCCCGCCGAATCATCAGACTGACCCTGATACTGGGGCAATTTTCAAACAGTCTACCCTGAACATCCCCACAGGAACTCCTCTTTTGGCTACATCAGAGGGGAAGGGGGTTTAATTTTCAGTTCGGGCGGTTTACCCTGGTCAACGCCTTTGAAATTTGCCCTCATTCAGTTGGTATTTTTAATTTAAAGCGGCATGCTATGTTGCTTCCTAAAATAAAACACATTTCCAAACCACGCAATGAACAAAACTATTTCCTTTAGAGAAATGAGCATTTTATTGCTAAAGAAATTTTGCAACACTGAAAAGCTTGACCTGAAAACTTTCAGTTTTCTTATAAAGCACCAGCAGGCATTCAGCTAATTAAATTGCTCCACTAGCTGACAAATCCCCTGTCTCCAATTTTGGTGCAGGTTTTGATGTGGTTAAACCTTTCTACTGCTGGGCACAGGGAAATTCCCCTCCCCCAGGGCACTTCTTTTAATTAAAAATGATAAAAGAAATGTATTATAAGGCATCTATAAATGCTAAATTCCTAGATGCTCTATAATAAATTAATCTGTGATGCTGGCATGAAATTTCAAGTCTAATTGCGTTACTTAAAAAAAAAAAAAATCCTAAAGCAGCCAGGCTTGCTCACCTTGAGCTTGATGGGAAGAGAGGCAGAGAGGGGTATGAGGAATTTCAATCTGCGCTCTCCGATACATACGAATGTGTCTCAAATTGCCAGGGAGGCACCTATGTGCCTTTTGTGCAGTGAGATGAAAACGACAAGTAAGGTGAAGGCAATAAGGAGAGAGACACTTGGTTGGTGGCACCTGCCTATATGTAAAGGAGATTTCTGTCTTGAAAAAATCCAGGCTTGGACAAAAATAATTTAGCACTATTGTCCAGTCTCCAGCCTCCCCTTTTCTGTGGACAAAGCGGTTTACTTCCAACTCCTCGACTTCCGCGAAAGCGGCAATATCTTGCCCACTCACCAGCCCAGCTTCAGGAAAGGCCATGGGACTGAATCCATCCTAGTGGCCATTACCAATAGTATTCACCTAAATGCAGACCAGGGGAGCTAATTCCATCCTACTCCTAACAGATCTTTCTGCCACCTTTAATACTGCTGATCACCAACTCCCAATTCAGTGCTTTGGAGAAATTGGCATTGTAGGTAAAGCCTAAAAATGTTTAGAATGTTTTCTGTTAACCAGAACCTTTTTTTTTTTTAATTCATTAATTTATTTATCTGGAGTGGTTAGAGCAGTGGGCAACAAACCAGGGAGATCAGTGTTCAAATCCCACCGCTGCTCCTTGTGACCATGAGCAAGTCGCTCTGTTGCCTTAGGTACAAATTTAGGGCCCTATTTACTCAGCATTTTTCCCATAGATATAAAATGGAAGAAAATCTTTAGTAATTAGGCTCCTAAGATTGTAAATACTTATAGTCCCTGAATGCAATCTGCTTTGAAGTGCCACAAAGAGGAATACAAAAAGTGGAATATAAAAATCAGATAAATAAATATCACAAGAGCAAACAAATTGTCTACTCTTAAGGACCTCAACTGTGGAGTGACAAGAGGGCTCTCTCCTCCCCCCAGTCCTCTTCAATGTTTACGTTTGTCCAGTCTGAGACCTTATTCAGACTTTCCACACTGAATGCCACCTATTTTTCGATGACATCCAACTCTGTAAGAAAACAAGATCTGACCAAACCTCTTCCATTGCTAATCCCAATGACTGTCTTACCGCAGTAGCCCAATGGTTGAGTAACCACAAACTCAAATCAAGCCCCTCCGAATCAGAAACCCTCTGACGAAGCCACCAAACTCATCCCTTGCGATCTTTCTTTATCTGGAACCCCCTTACATTCTAAAGGCCTGATTTTACAAAGCATTTACAGGGTTAAAACTGGGTTTTACACATGTAAACACACTTTACCTGTGTAAGTGGGCCTTTGAAAATTGCTACAATATGTGTCATTGAACTGCCCATAGGATATTCACGTGTAAGTGCATTTTATGCACCTAAATGACTTTTAAAATTTCTAGGATAGTATGTGACATTTACACATGTAGCTCCTTCTAAAATTACCCTTTAAGAAAGCAGTGCAAAGTTTCAAAGGTGGTAAGACTCCTCTTTATGCTTCTGTGCCGCATTTACCAGCTGCATGACTACCTGGATAAACACAACTTAGCTACCGTGAATTACCACATGAATTGACTGTTGTAACTCTCTATTCAACGGCATTTCTCAGTACAGTCTGAAATGCCTCTGGCTCTTGCAGAACACTGTGGCCACAATTTAGATGGGGGCCAAATCCACAGACCACAAAAGGACCATCTTACACCAGGCTGCATTGGCTCCCAGTCAAAACTAGGATAAAATTCAAAACCCTCTGTTTTGTCTTTTCAAATGTGAATAAACAGATCTCTGAGTATCTCTTCCTTCTTCTTGCCTCCTACAAGAAAACTCTGATCCTCTCAAATGGCCCTGCTCTCTGCCCCTTCTCTGTGTTCTGCTAAATTAACCTGCACGAGATGTCAGGCATTCAGCTGCTTTGCACCTAAAATCTGGACCAAGATACTGCTTATTCCTTCGCCTTGGGTCGTCTTACCTCACTTTCCAGAAAAAAACAGAGGCATTGCTGTTCAACCAGGCATTCCCCTAAGCTGCTTGTGAAAGGAGAAATATTGCCCATGCTAGGTGAATAGCAATATCACAATCATAAAATATTTGCAAAAAACAATAAAACAAACACAGAACAAAACCAAAAAAAGTACCATTCCTTCTTCCAGGTCTGTTTGTGTTCCCTTTCTTTCTGTCTCTGCACTAAAGCTCCAGGTTTTCCTCTCTACAGTGGCCCAGGGGTGCAGCACCCCAGATCCTCCTTCCTCCCACATCCTGCTTTTGCTCTTTTTTTTCTACCTCTGTATGGTCTCTCTTTCCCCTACGTTTTTGCTCTCTGTACACCTCTACTCCTGCTCTCTCTCACATAATTTAGCATGGTAGCTCACCAGTGGCCCAGTGCCAGTGAGCAACAGTGAGAGGCAGGAAGTGCTTCCCTCAAGCTTATTATGGAGGTTTTGTGGGGAGTTGTAAAATGTTATTGTATTCATTTTTGTATATTGTATGGTTTTATATTGTGGTACACCTCTATGGACAGGCTTCTGGCTGGCATGGCAGAATATAAGTAATAAATGAATGAGATGAAATAGCCTGACTGCTTCCACCTCCTCTGGTTAGAAGCGCTTGTGCTGACAGTCAAGCTGCGGGAAGGGGCGAAAGCACTAGCGACTGATACAAGCATTTCCTGTCAACTCCATCACCGGCTTGCACTGTAGCCCCACTGTGGTACTCGCCTGTGTGCGTTAACTTGCCAACCCTGAATTTCCAGTAGCTACTGGCAAGCTGAAAATTTCCTTCTCTGATTACTCTTTACATGTTTGGCTGCCTCAGACAACTCCATTCACAGGTCACACACCAAACGAGGATAATACCAGCGTGTATATCATATCTTAATGTCAGCATGCAACTCATCAGCAACCAATCCCATCACTCTATAACAAAAAAGTGCAAAAACAAAAATACTGTTTTTCAAAGCAGAAGCCAGGAATGGAAAAGGCACATACCTGGGTTGGGCTCCTCAGCAGGGGTGCTGCAATCTGTACAGAAATGGAGGTGCAACATGCATGATTAAGGAGCAGCAACATAGTCCAAAACATGAGCAACTTAAATACTTAGTGCAGCTCAATAATAATCATTTTGCAATAAAGGCAGCTAAGCAGAGCAGCAAAAGATTCGATCACTAGATTTAAAGCAGTTTTAACCAAAAAAAACAAAAACCAGCATATTACTACACTTGCGCTAGTATCTGGTTCACAAAAGCAGAAACCCCTCTTATGTTGGTGGCCACTAAAGGCAAAACCTGATAGCCAAACCAATGATTCCTGCTCTCCAGTGGTCATGGAATTTCCAGCAGCATTACCTCTGAAGCTCTGTGATCACATGACCACCTACTGATGGAAACTGGTGGCCAAATCAATTTTTGTATGGCTCATATGTTCACTGAATCTTTGCCCTTGCAACAGATTCAGTGAACACATACACTTCAGATTATGGCTCTGCAAGAAAGATATTTGCTTCACAAAAGGGATTACTGTCTGAAACATAATTTTATCTTGAGTATGGAGCCTTTTTTTTTTCTTATTGTGCATTTACAGCCTGCATGACCGGACTTTTTTCTTTGTATATTGCTGAATATTTCTGTCTTCCTATTTGCTTTCCCATCCTGGTCCAGTTTGCATTACTGTTAAATACACAACAAATTAATATATTTGCCTTTTTCAGAATGGTTTATAAAGCTTTTTTTTTTTTATGCCAGTTCTTTTGCAATGTTTCTTAGGATAAGTACTGATGAGATATAATTCGAGGAAGAGTAAAGAACTCAGGTCATTCTGTGAATACCCAAACGCAAGTGGCAATCTGAGAATCTTGCGAGCCTCAGCTGTAATTATTACCAAGTGGCTTTTCCTTCTTAACTTACACTAACTTAATCTTCCCATCTGTGGGATTTATCAAGGGATTTCAGGGCTTCAAAGAGATTGCTCTTGAAGGATTTGGAACCGTTCACCATGATCCTTATCTGGCCCCGATTCTTCTTGGGCCCAAGTTCTCAGTCTTCAGAGAATTTCAACAACTAGGATCATAGGGTTTTTATCACTGCATTCAGAGGCAAGATCATAGCATCTAAAACTCAGTTTCTTTTTTTTTTTTTTGCAGAAAATATTGAAAGTCTGTTAGTTGCCTGAAATGTAGTTGATAAACCTAACTCTTCAAAAGCAAGTAAACCTGACTGTTCCTTTGCATGCAAGGCTAATGGCATTAGCGATAATGCACAGGGGGCATGATTTTATAATTTTTGGGGTTTTTAAAAAAATATATTACAATAAAGTATCCACAAATATAAAACATGGTGGTACTGGAAAAGTACCTCCTGTTATCTTTTTTCAGTTTAGCTGTCAGAGCAGCTAAGTGCATTACTAAGCATACACCAACAGCGAAAGGCTTGCAACTAATAAGGCAATTCACTAGGGGGCGGATTTTAAGAGCCCTGCTCGCGCGCCGGTGCGCCTATGTTACATAGGCCTGCCGGCGCGCGCAGAGCCCCGGGACTCGCGTAAGTCCCGGGGTTTTCCGAGGGGGGCGTGTCGGGGGCGTGGTCGATCGGCGCGGCGTTTTTGGGGCGGGACGCGGCGTTTTGGGGGCGGGCCCGGGGGCGTGGTTTCGGCCAGGGGCGGTCCGGGGGCGTGGCCACGCCCTCCGGAACCGCCCCTGGGTTGCGTCTAGGCGTGCCAGCGGCCCGCTGGCGCGCGGGGATTTACTTCTCCCTCCGGGAGGCGTAAATCCCCCAACAAAGGTAGGGGGGGGGGGGTTTTAGACAGGGCCGGGGGGGTGGGTTAGGTAGAGGAAGGGAGGGGAAGGTGAGGGGAGGGTGATAGCGAATTCCCTCCGAGGCCGCTCCGATTTCGGAGCGGCCTCGAAGGGAACGGCGGCAGGCTGCGCGGCTTGGCACGCGCTGGCTACACGAAATCGGTAGCCTTGCGCGCGCCGATCCAGGATTTTAGCAGATATGCGCGGCTACGTGCGTATCTACTAAAATCCAGCGTACTTTTGTTGGCGCCTGATGCGCCAACAAAAGTACGCAAAGGCGCGCTTTTTGAAAATCTACCCCACGGGATCTGCAGGATGAACGTTTTTTCCCCCATTTTATTTTAGCGTGTGCTATTCTGAAACAGCACGCACTAAAAATGAAAGCTTGTGCTAAAATGAAATGGAGCACACTAAATTTTTACTGCGCACTATTTCAAAACAGCGTGCCCTAAAAACAAAACTCAACTCGCCATTATAATAATAATAATAATAATAATAATGCCTACGCTTCACATCATGTCTGCTAAAATGCCGCACTTAAGGCAGACGTAGCATTGAAGAAGCGGCACTTATTAAACAGTACTGAAGTCCTGGGTCACAGAAATGCATTTGCTTAAAGAAATATTAAGATCATTTATTTATTTAAAGCTGAAGAACAGGAGACTCCTCTGGGGTACAGGCACATGGTGGACTTACTTGGGCCTTAGGGGTTATTAGAAGTGCAACTGCTCTTTCAAAGGTGACTCTAGTGGGTTCAGTCTCAGAAGAGACTTCCTCTCTCACCTTCCATCAGCGGCAGAGATCCGATCTTTCTGATTCTAAGCAATCGTTCTTGGGAAACGAGTGAGACCTACATTCCAGAGTATCTGATTAAAGAGGAGGGTCGAAGGGCAATACGCAAGGCTTTAACTGATGTAAGGACATTTCAATTAATTGAACACTCACTTGCAAATCTAAAATTCGGCAGCAACTATGTGATTGTGCTACCTCAATAAAGCCCATACACTCCGAATCTCATTTAAATATGATGTAAATGAACCTGTATTAGTTTCCTTTCCACTCATTTATAATTTGCAGGAAGCAATTAAACCCAGCTAACTCAAAACACTGGCTAGGTTGGAGTGTTGACCAGAGGTGTATGCTGTTAAAATATAATGCTACATACTCACTCAAAAAAAAAAAAAAAAAAAGAAACTATTAAGTATAGAACTATTTTTGCAGGAATTCTGAAGTTTTGTCTAGCTGCCATGCACCCAGATGCTCACTAACTTCTCACTGGGCCTCTCAGAAAATGATGACAGTGTAGATGATTCCTAGGCTTGCAACACCACTTAAGAGGAAATACATGCTCATAGTATATGCCCTGTATTTTGTTGAAAATAAATTAATTGGGTTTTTTTTTTGGGGGGGGGGGGGATCCTAGGAGGAAAAATGGGGATTCCTTGCCTGGCATCTGACGTCATCTTCAGGCGCTTTTAATCCCCAAAGGGACACGTCCCTAGATTAAAATCTGCTGAAGTTTAAGATTTTCTTGTTAAGTACTTTGCTTTCTTCTTTTGGTCTTGGAGTCTCTGTTGGGAGCTTTCCGGTTATGGGTAAGAAGAGGAAAGGTAATGTTTGGGTCTTCCCTTGTGCCTCTGGCAGGAATCTTTCTTCTTGGCGTTCTTTAGAGACATTTATGAAGTTTGTGAATCAAGGTATGAGTGACTCAGGTTGTTCAGTTTGGTGTACTAACCGCTGTTCCTGAATAGGCATCTGTCTCTTTAAGTCCTGAATTTCATATTCCATCACAATTGGGACTAGGAGGGTTCTGCAGGACTCTCAGTGGAGAGTTTGTTGGACCAAAGTGTTATAAACGCTCCTTCTGGTGATGGGAAGATTTCTGTATGTGGGACTTTATCTGTGGAGGAGAATGCCCTTCGAGCAGTTTCTAGATCCTCCACTACCTCTACTCCCATTAAACCATAATCTATGACACTAGGGACTTCACAGACGGCAACAGTGGGACTTGAGAGTTCTTTGTCTGCTTAGATTGATCATGCCTTGTTGGTTATGAGTGATGCTCCAATCCAACCAGTTTCTCGTACACAAATGAGCAATGAGCATAAGAGAAAGATATCTAATTTACAAAGAACAAATTGAGGGGTTACAGAATTATGGTCTTGCCTTGATAAAAGAAGCTGTACACTGAAGGATGGAAAACTTCAAGAACTATTCCAAGATACTTAATTTACAATGCCTTTGGAGATACTTAAAAAGTTTTATATGGAGGTAATGCAAAGACCTGCTGAATCAATTCCTCCTACAACAAAAGTTTTCTATCTCCCCATGGGTCAGCGGGTGGAATCTCAGGCTGTTATATTAGGAAGAAGCTTCAAATTCAGAGGGACTACATTTGATGAGGTCATTACAAGACTCCAAAATGTAAGTTTCCTCCAGAGCTGCATTATTAGTGACATTTGCTTTGGAACCAGACAAGGATTGAACACGTAAAACATTCTTTTGGGGGGGGAAAATAAAAAAAGAGAGGTACATTTTCAAAAAATGCACGAGTAAAAAATAGTTCATGCGCATAAAGTGGCATACATGTGAGTATCTGGTATTTTAAAAACCGCAACATATGCATGTACATCGGAGAACGCGTGTAAAACAGGTGCGAGACAGGCTGTTCTGGGGAGGGGCCAACATTTACATTTATAAGTTGTTATTTTATAACCTGCCAGCGTGACGAGCACAAGTCTTTACTTGCGCATATTTACCCCTGCTCACTATCTGATGTAAGTGATTATAAAACATTTTTAAAGTGAAAAAATGGCTGGGTGGGTGGGTGGGGGGGTCTGGGTGAAACAGGGGGACTTCAGGCTGGAGGGTCTTCATGAGCTGCAGATGGACTGGGCAAACTGGTAGTCTAATTGGTAAAATTGGTTGTTTCATTGATGCGCGCATGTTATAAAATCCCCTGACTTATGTGTGTAGAAGGTGACTTTTTTTTTTTTTTTTTTTGGGGGGGGTGGTAAATGCATCTCAATAACACAAGTAAAATCTATTCATGTATCCCTTTAAAATTCAAAGTACAAATGCGCGTGTGTATCATTTGCACATATTTATCTGGCTAAATTCCAACTTATCCAGCCAAGTAGAGCCTTTACTGCTACTTAGACAGATACATTTGAACTTATCTGGAAAAATAGCACTTTTTTTTTTTCTATCTTACATATCCGGATAAATCCAAAAAGTGCTAATTAGATGGAAAAGTAGAGCTTTTCAGACTTATCTGGCTAAGAGCCGCTACTTAGCTGCATAAATCAGATCTTATCCGGATAAGTGCTGCTACTTTTCCCAAAGGATACTAATGAAGCATTAGAGTTAGGGCACCCAACAGAGAGGTTCCAATAATAAGAAAAGTTGTCCAAGTGCCTATAATTAAAACCTCATCTGAGCTAAAGGATTCCAATTTATCCCTGTCAACTGAAAAGAGGTATGTAAATACAAACAAAAAACACACTTTGAAATGTTTGTATGCCAATGCCAGACGTGTAAAAAGTAAGATGAAGGAATTAGAGTGTAGAGCAGTGAATGATGACATAGACTTAACTGGCATCTCAGAGACATGGTGGAAAGAGGATAACCAATGGGATAGTGCTATACCAGGGTACAAATTATATTGCAATGACAGAGAGGAGCATCCTGGTGGCGGGGTGGTACTTTATGTCCGGATGGCATACAGTCCAACAGAATAAAGTTCCTGCATGAGACTAAATGCCCAATCGAATCTTTATGGGTAAAAATCTCTTGTGTGTTGGGGAAGAGAATAGTGACAGGAGTATACTACCGTCCACCTGGTCAAGATGGTGAGACGGACAGTGAAATGCTAAGAGAAATTAGGGAAGCTAACCAAATTGGTAGTGCAGTAATAATGGACGATTTCAATTACCCCAATTCTGACTGGGTAAGTGAAACATCAGGACATGCTAGAGATATAAAGTTCCTGGATGGAATAAAAGACAAGTTTATGGAGCAATTGGTTCAGGAACCAACGAGAGATGGAGAAATGTTAGATCTAATTCTCAGTGAAGTGCAGGTTCTGGTGACAGAGGTAATTGTGGTGGGGCCGCTTGGCAATAGTGATCATGATATGATCAGATTTGAATTCATGACTGGAAGGGGAACAGTAAGTAAATCCACGGCTGTAGCACTAAACTTTCAAAAGGAAAATTTTGATAAAATAAGAAAAATAGTTTAAAAAAAATTTGAAAGGTGCAGCTACAAAGGGAAAAATTTTGCAACAGGCGTGGGCATTGTTAAAAAATACCATCTTAGAAGCACAGTCCAGATGCACTTCATGCATTAAGAAAGGTGGAAGGAAGGTAAAACGATTACCAGCATGGTGAGGTGAAAGAGGCTATTTTAGCCAAAAGATCTTCATTCAAAAATTGGAAGAAGGATCCATCAGAAGAAAATAGGATAAAGCATAAGCATTGGCAAGTTAAATGTAAGATACTGATAAGACAGATTAAGAATGAATTTGAAAAGAAGTTGGCCATAGAGGCAAAATCTCACAATAAAAACGTTTTAAAATATATCCAGAGCAGAAAGCCTGCGAGGGAGTTGGTTGGACCGTTAGATGATCGAGGGGTTAAAGGGGCACTTAGAGAAGATAAGGCCATTGCAGAAAGATTAAACGATTTTTTGCTTCAGTGTTTACTGAAGAGGATGTTGGGGAGATACCCGTTCCGGAGAAAGTTTTCATGGGTGATGATTCAGATGAACTGACCTAAATCACGGTGAACCTGAAAGATGTGATAGGCCTGATTGATAAACTGAAGAGTAGTAAATCACCTGGACCAGACGGTATACACTCTAGGGTTCTGAAAGAAATAAAAAGTGAAATTTCAGGTCTATTTCAATTAATTTGTAACCTATCATTAAAATCATCTGTTGTACCTGAAGACTGGAAGATGGCCAATGTAAACCCGATATTTAAAAAGGAATTCAGGGGTGATCCGCAAAACTATAGACTGGTGAGCCTGACTTTGGTGCCAGGAAAAATCGTGGAAACTATTATAAAGAATAAAGTCACAAAACATTTAGACAGACATGGTTTGATGGGACACAGCCAATATGGATTTACCCAGGGGGCGTCTTGCCTCACAAATCTCCTACATTTTTTTGAAGGGGTGAATACATATGTGGACAAAGGTGAACCGGTAGAGGTGGTGTATTTGGATTTTCAGAAGGCGTTCGACAAAGTTTGCCATGAGAGGCTTCTAAGAAAACTAAAAAGTCATGGGACAGGAGGCGATGTCCTTTTGTGGATTGCAAGCTAGTTAAAAGACAGGAAACAGAAAGTAGGATTAAATGGTCTGTTTTCACAGTGGAAAAGATTAAACAGTGGAGTGCCTCAGGGATCTGTACTTGGACTGGTGCTTTTTAATATATTTATAAATAAATGATTTGGAAAGGGGTATGACGAGTGAGGTGATCAAATTTGCAGATGGCACAAAATTATGCAGAGTAGTTAATCTCAAGTGAATTGTGATGAATTGCAAGTGGACCTTGCGAGACTAGAAGAATGCGCATTCAAATGGTAGATGAAATTTAATGTGGACAAGTGCAAAGTAGTGCATATGGGGAAAAATAACCCATGCTGTAGTTACACAATGTTAGGTTCTATCTTAGGAGTTACCACCCGAGAAAGAGATCTAGGCGTCATAGTGGATAATACATTGAAATTGTCAGCTCAGTGTGCTGTGGCAATCAAAAAAAGCAAAACAGAATGTTAGGAATTATTAGGAAGGGAATGGCAAATAAAATGATGGATAACATAATGTCTCTGTATTGCTCTATGATGAGACTGCATCTTGAATACTGTGTGCAATTCTGGTCGCCACATCTCAAAAAAAGATAATAGTTGCACTGGAGAAAGTGCAGAGAAGGGCGACCAAAATGACATGGGGCATGGAATGGCTGCCCTATGAGGAAAGGCTAAAGAAGTTAGGGCTGTTCAGTTTGGAGAAGAGACAACTGAGGGGGGATAAGATAGAGGTCTACAAAATCATGAAAGGACTTGAACAAGTTAATGTAAATCAGTTATTTACTCTCTCAGAGAATAGAAGGACCAGGGGGGCATTCCCTGAAGTTAGCAAGTAGCTCATTTAAACCAAATCAAAGAAAATTCTTTTCACTCAGCGCACAGTTAAACTCTGGAATTCATTGCCAGAGGATGTGGTTACAGCAGTTAGTGTAACTAGGTTTAAAAAAGGTTTGGATATGTTCCTAGAGGAAAAAATCCATAAACTGCTATTAATTAATAAGCAATAGTAGCTTGTGATTTATCTAATGTTTGGGTACTTGCCAGGTACTTGTGACTTGGAAACAGGATACTGGGCTTGATGGTCCCTTGGTTTGACCCAGTCTGGCATATCTCATGTTAGCTTATGTTATGTTATGCTACACGCTTATATGGACACACGTAAGCAGTTTTGAAAGTTATCCTCTACCTGGTCGATTTTAAAAGCCCTACGTGCATCAAAACAGGGAGATATGTGCATGACTCGGCCTGGCACATGCTGTGCAGATTTTAAAAACCGCACGAGTACGCGCATATCTTCCTGTGACGCGCACAAACATTTCTGTCACAAAAGAGGTGGGGCATGGGCATGGACTGGGCAAGGCATGGGCAGGCCGGGTCTTTACCATGATGAAGTCTTTATGCGAAAAAGCGCATGCAAAGGTCCTCTACCACATAACTTTACTTCTGCTACGGACGGCGTGCAAGTTGTAAAATAAAGAAAAATAGTGTAGTCAGCAGGGTTTTAAGGGTCAGGGCTAGTAGGGTAAAAGAAAGGCGAGTTAGCTAGGGGGTTAGGAAGTCCTCTCCTTTTCTGGGGCAAACTGGGAACGAACTTGGAAAAGAGGTAATTGCGTCAGCGCACAATTCTAGTAAAATCCCACCCCCCCTTACTTACGCGAGCAAGGTGGCATTTGTGCGCACATCAATATGAAATTGTGCGCACATGTACGCATGAATAGCTGATTTTAAAACACGCGCATGTATGCGCACATATTTTAAAAATTGCTGCATCCTTGTGAGTGAGCTGGCAAACGCGTGCATATGTGCACAGGTCTTAAAATTTACCTCAGAGCTTATGGAGAGTAAAATACACCTTTTTCCTCATGTATCTAGAGTAATGCAGATGAGGAGGAAAGCTTTTTTAAAGCTGAAGCAAAGGGTGGGTGCCTTAGGGCCTACCTCTGTTTTAAAATTCCCATTATAAATATTGTGTTAAAATGAGCGCTAATGGATATATTTTCTTTTGATCCTCAGCAATTGGAAAGTTTTATTTTGCAGACCAGGCCTCTTCCTTCTGTTTCTGCCCATTAGTCATTAATTTTGGAATACTGATACAGAATATATATACATTCATGTTTCCTTAAATTTCCTCTGGCTCTCCCCTATGTTGAGGTCTCATTATGTCAGTGTTTAGTTTTCCTATATTAATGATCTTTTTTCCTTTATTTGGTTGATTTGTATTCTTTATATCAAGTCTTCTTGATTATACGGAAAATCAAAACATTTAAAAAATATATATATTTAAACATTTTTAATCTTTTGAGGGCATGAGCAAGTTAATTAAATGCTATACCCTGATGAGATATTAAATTTTAAAGCTCAATATGCTACTTATATCTCATGGCTTCTATCTTCAAGGTCTCTTTCCAAGCATACAGGGGCAGACATTAGGTAATACTTTTTTCAGTCAATAGTCTCTGCTAAAAGAGCAGAAGATAATCCAAACTGAACAGCCACAATTGTATTCATATTACAGAGAGCACAATATTTATTTATTCATTTGATTTATATTCTGCTTTTCGGCACTTTAAAGTGATGTTATTTTATTTATGTTGGATATTATTGGAGTTTATATGATGGCACTTTAATAAAGTAATCAACGTTTAAAGAAAAGCACATGAAAAGGCCTTTGGGAGTCTATGCCAAGTGTATAAAATTTTAAAAAGGAAATAAAAAGGTATATCTCCAGGCATAAAGCATCTCTTATTAGAAAGGTTCCTTGTGCAAATGTGCAAGGCTGTCGATGCCTGCTTATTAAACATGATTACAAAACTAATTAGTACTTAAGTGAGATTTCCTGGACTATAGTTCAAAGATACAGTCTATACCTGGTAAGGGCCTAACTCAAACTTACTGCAGCTGGACTGTATCTCAGGTACTGAGGACAGAGGCACACCACAGAAAACTGAATCAGAAGTCTTCAACAGATGCAAAAACCAGAGCCCTAGGAAAAGAAGTGTCCACAAAATAACTCTTACTCATTTTAAGGCTCTAGAACTTATATCTTAAAACAGGGAGCCCATAATATACATGCATATATTGAACGTATACCTTTTTACTGAGGCCAAATACACAAGTAGCAGCCAATGCACTACTTGAAAGGAAAGGGGAAAAGTACCACTTTGACTTATATTTACTTCAACCAAGCAAACAAAGCTTCTGTTATAGCTTGTATTGACTCTCAGAACAAATTATAAATTAACTTGCGGAGCAAAAGCAGATAAACGGCAGAGGATTTGGCAACGAAGAGCAAAAAGAGAAAAAGAAAAAAAAAAAGATGGATGAATAAATAAAAGACAGTTTCTTCCATACGCACTTGTGTCTTTGTGAGAATGGCATGCAGAAGATGATAAGGAGGAAGGTGGAGGTAGAAGAGATGGTGGTGGTGGTGGTGGTGATGATGATGATGCCGACACCTCATCTAAGGCTTCTGGATTTATCCAGTATGCTCTCCACTGTCGATTACCTTTCTTACTGGTGCAGCTGATGTCACAGTGGAAAACGTCTTCATAGCTGTCGCCGTGTAAGCGCTCCCTCTGCAGAAGCTTGTCCACTCTCTGAATGATGCACTCTAGACTTTTGTCAACATTCGACCAGACCTTTTCCTGAAAGGGAAAAAAAAAATGAAGCAAAGAAACAAAAAAATCTAAGGAAAAAAACCCCCCATTTCTTTGAATAACTATCTGGCTACATCAGATGAATGGAGACTTCATTAGGTTGCAAACAAAGGGGCAGATTTGAAAAGGTACGCGCGCGGCCTACATTTGTGCGTGCTACCCGGCGCGCACAAATGTACGCCCGATTTTATAACATGCGCGCACAGACGCGCGCATGTTATAAAATCAGGGGTCGGCGCGTGCAAGGGGGTGCACACTAGTGCACCTTGCGTGCACTGAGTCCTCGGGGAGACCAGCTGGCTTTCCCTGTTCCCTCCCCCCCCCACCTTCTCCTCCCTTCCCCTCCCTTCCCCTACCTATCCCGCCCTCCCCCCCCCGTACCTTTGTTTCACAAGTTACGCCTGCCAGAGGCGTGCATAACCCCCCTACGCGTGAAAATCCTCCTGGATTTACGCGCGTAACCCTTTCAAAATCTGCCCCAAAGGATATAATTTTCAAAGGAAAATGTAAATGTAATATACCATCATAGAAATTTTGAAAATCCCATTTAACAGCATTAAGTGCACTTAACGCGGGTAAAACCTATTGAGAATTCTTTTGAAATTTGCTACAAAATATGCTATTGAATTATCAATAGGTTTTACCTGCGTTGCGCACGTAACACAGGTAAATGGGCTTTTCAAAATTGCTAGGGTAGTATACTACATTTACATTTTCCTTTGAAAATTATCCTGAAAATCTACCTTTGTTAGTAATGAAATTGACATAAATCAAATATAAACAAGCTAGTCCATATCATTCATATTCCTGCATTTTATTCTATTTATTTGAAAGATTTATAACCGGAACATAAAAACGTAAAGAATGAACTGACATACAGAGAAATAAACCAAACCTTAACAGAATCTCTTAGGCCGGGCATAACCTAGGTGTAAATCACAGATCCCTGAAAGACACAGATAAAAAGCTAGGGGAAAATATTACACCTGCAATTGAAAAGCCTGCTTAAAAAAGAAACTCTTCAACTGCTGTTTAACTTTTCACTTGTGTCTTTAAGACAACACATGGAAGGAAAGGTGTCAGTATTACTCTTTTGGCAAAGCTTTTGTATATTTAGTGATGGCTATGGATTACGTTCTGATGAATGTTAATAGGGTATATTTCAGTACCGTGGTTGGCCTTCACATGACGTTTGAATCCGATTAGTCCATTTTAACAAAAGTTTTCGTGCCTGTGCATAAGTGCTTTTAGACATGATGAAAAGCACTAAAAACAGGCATGTGTATATTTTTACTGTACATCTGGTAATTAGGCAAACGAGTCCACAGTAGTAGGCAGAGCAATGAGGCAATTGCCTATGCTAACAGATTATCACTAGTAACTGTATAAAGTATGATGTAATGTTGCTAGTCAATACAAAGGGAACATCATAACATCGCTGTTTTTATGATGTTCCCTTTGTATATGCTAACAGATTACCTGAGCTGATGGCTAGCATATCCAAGGATATGAAGGGCTATTATTTGATAAAGCCTATTACTTATAGTACAATTCCTGTTAGATAATTAATTTAAAAAAATGTTTGAAACCAATTTAAATGGTTTTAGTTTTCATTTATAGAGCGGGCCCCAGCAACACTACTCTGGGTGATCCTGAACCTGCCGGATCTCAAAGCCAAGTAGGGACAGGCCTGGCTGACCTCTGGATGGGAAACCACTAAGGGAGACCACGTGCTGTGAGCTACAAAGGCAATGGCAGACTTCTGGTGTATACAGTCAGGAATGTCATGGTCGCGTGGTGGGCCATGATTGTCCAAGTGTGTGAAAAACAGACAAGGTATTTACCCCGTTCACAACAGAGGAAGATCCCCGAGGCCTTTCCCCTCAGCTGAATGCCAACTGACATCTATAGATTGATTGGCCAATGCCAGCCATTCATTTTCTAACCCAAGGTTAATTGCCATCAGTTCATGAGCTCTTAACAAAATAATGCTTACCGTTTTTAAATAATATTCTACCTATTTATTCTCTGACCTATATTAGCCCTTCCAAAGGAAAAGAAAGCTTCTGAAATCATTATGTCTGTGTATGTCTGTGTTCCCGTGGTCCTATCCATACCAAATTTTCAGAATATGTTGGGAGCGATGGGGGCATGAAGTCTCTGAAAGGGGTGGGGGTTTTCGCATCCACATATATGCATGCACCGTGCCCAGGTGGGTCCTGGAAAGTAGGCTCCTTTAGCTCTGAATGGGTCGTTTTGGTTTCTGGATTTTCTTTTCCCCCCCTCAGGGAATATATACAGAGAGCAATTTTCAAAATGGATCTAGCTGGCTGACCACAGAGCTGGGTGGCTGCCATCATTTCTTTGAAAACCTTCCACTGCTCCAGAAAGATGGGCATTTGGGGAGGCAAATTTAGGTTGATGAAGTAAACTATTGCATTTATATTTAGCTTTCAAATATACGCATGTGGTTTCTCCGACTTAAGCCCCCACACAAATACACCAGGAGCAAGACAAGCAGATAGCTTTCCCCTTGAAAACTCTGTGGCCGGGAGAGAAGTGAGTCACGGGCATCAATACGGGCGTTGCCTGCTGGCTGTATTTATCCATGACACGGGGCTGCGGAAAGGGCCCTGGGGCACAGCTCTCAGCCTCAGGACCTTGTTGTTGCAATAAACCATACTAGCAAGAGAGGAAAGGTGGATCTACTGAAACAGGGGAAGAATGAATGAAGGCTCACGATGCTAGGATTTCAAAACTGGTTCTGACTGAGTCAGAACAAAAAAAAAGGAGAAAGGAGGTTGCCAACTGGCTCCAGATTTTCAGGACAGGTTGAGGCAGTCCTAATTTTACCCACTGCATGCAGGGACTTGTAGCTCTGACTTCCCTATTGCCGTTCCATAGAAAAGCAATACTACATGTCCCTGCATGCAAAGGGGTAAAACCAGGACTGGGTCGGCCTGTCCTGAAAATCTGGAGCCAGCTGGCAACCCTAACTACCAGGCTAAAAATTAAAAAAAAAAAACCATTGACATTTTTATCAGGAATAACAAATACATGTAATAGCTGCAATGTAAACGGTAGCCTTCCATTTGATGATTTGACTTGAAATCAACATTCACTTCCATGGAGATCAAAAGAACATCAGCCATACTTTTATTGACCCGTTCTCCTTCAAACAATGCTGTTCTGCAGCTCAGTTTGTTCCGTGAGAGGAAACCTACCCATTCTTCCTCATGCCAGTTCACCTGCAAAGAAGATCGACTATTTCTCCCTGTCCATCTTGCCACCAGGGTATCTTGGTCATTTCTTAGCATCACTTGGTCTGTCTCGCCCGAGGTTGGTGATGCCTTGGATGCAATGTAATCGGGTCTTGCCGCATTCAGACCTTGTATTGCGTTTGCTAAGAGTTTGCAGTCACAAACAGTGACCAGTTGCCTTGTCTGAAAAAAAAAAAAGATATAAATCAGATGCTTTTAAATGCATTTAACATAACCCAGATGCTCTTTACTCACTCATTATTCCTTTTTTTTTTTTTTATAACGAATACCGTTGTTTTTTTCCTCATGGAGAAACATGCAGAATTTTTATTTTTGACTCTCATTATGGTTTTTCTGGCAGGTCTACCTGAGCCACCGAGCATAAACTGACCAAGAAAAAGCTTCGCTATACCCTTCCTTCAACACGATGGATCAAAATTGTTTTCCTTGAACAAACAGCAGATTTTTATTTTAAGAGATTTGATTATTCGTTCTGTTTCTCAGCCTCAACAGAAAGAAAGGTGAGATTTTATTGCGAGGTACAGCACGTGCAGTTTCACATCCCCTGGCGGTCATTCTCCTGCTCACTCAGAATGCCAGATTCAGAATGTGGATGTTCAGGAACCAGAACACAAAGGGAGAAAATGTTATTTGCCCACGTTCTAATCAACGTGGCTAGTAAAGACGGCCCGTTCAAGGACACTAGTCAAGGTTTAGCAGGCTGAGGAGGAACTGGTGGAGTCTTTGGCAGGTTCAGATTCAGACACTTGAGAGTTCAGTATCTTATTTCACCGCACAGAGCACTCAGGCATACAGGAGAATTGAATGGAACCTCTTTTCTTAAAATACAGTCACGCCAACAGCAGCAGGACGCTAAGCCCATGGGGCAGATTTTAAAACCTGTGCGCGGGCGCAGATTTGTTCGCGCAACCTGGCACAAACAAATCTACGCCCGAATTTATAACATGCGTGCGCTGCCATGCGCATGTTATAAAATCCAGGGTCGGTGCGCAAGGGGGTGCACAATTGTGCAACTTGCGCGCGCCGAGCCGCGCAGGCTGCCTCCGTTCCCTCCGAGGCCGCTCCGAAATCCTTTCCCCTCCCTTCCCCTATCTAACCCACCCCCCAGTCCTAACTAAATCCCCCTGCCTACCTTTGTTTCAAAAGTTACGCACGCCGGCCAGCTGCCGGTGCGCAAACCTCCGCCATGACTCCACGCCCCCGCCCGTGGACCACCGCCACGTCCCCGGCCCCACCGTGGACCACCCATTTTTTTAAAGCCCTGGGACATATGCGCCTACTGGGGCTTGCGCGCGCCGCCGAGCCAATGCAAGATAGGCTCAGCGCGCGCAGGGGCAGCTTTTTGGGGATTATGCGCGTATCTTACGCGCGTAACCCTTTGAAAATCTACCCCATACTGAATAAGCCAACTGCCTTTTAACTACAATTAATAAATAATCGGTGCTTTGAATGAACGCGTTTTGGGACTGGAGGGGAATACAGGCGTAATTATAGGTCAGTCACAGAGGGGTGGGGATAACTGCTTTGCTTGTTTGTACACAGTGCTGGTGGTGGCATACCTGTGTGTATATATAGAGCTGTTTAAATCCACCTCTAATTCAACAGACCAAGGACTACACCTTTAACAAATAATGCTGCTTAACAAAGACAGCTGGCATGTTGAGAAGTCCTTTGGTAGCTCAACTACTGAAAAAAGGTTTGGGCATAGGATCCTTGAGTGTATTTCAGAGGTGACGCTTATAAGTTAATAGATCCCATGTCTGTAGGTAAGTAAAGTGTGCGCGGGAGGGGGAAGATAAATCACAGCATATCGTCTCCCTAGATTTAATGGAAGGAAATCAGAATGATCTGCAGCAGCATTCACAAGTTATATGTATTAGTCATGAGCTATCTGCATTGATTTTAATTATGTATGTATCCTTTGTGACCCGCTGAGATTTGTGGATCAGCGGGGTATAAATTGTTTAAATAATAATAAACAATATTAATATCTGGGACGGCATAGAAAAGCCTATACACAGAGGCCAATTTTCAAGACCATTTACTACATCTTGGATATGCCTGCCACTTTTAAGATGTGAGATGCATATCCGAATTAAACTGATAAGAAGCCCCTGACGCAGGCAATTACTGTGCCGAAACATTGCAATGTCGGGTGTCTGTTAGAAGCTAGTGGGGTTTTTCACAATGGCCAGCCGAACACTTGGATCCAGTTACAGCGAAAGAGTAAAAGGAAGCTTGATTGACTGAATGTTCTTCAATGTCATTCACACGTTTCTTATTTGGCTCTTACGCTTTGAAGAACATAAGATACGTGTTTGTTGACCTATACAAATTTAAGTGTTTTTAAATGCACAAAAAATATTTTTAAAAACGTGAAACGCACATTATTTGAGCCGTTACTGGTGTGATTGAACAGGCTGGTATACAATCTGTGGCTAATATGCCAAATTAATGGCAAATAAGCATTTTTATGATACCATATGTGATACTCTGAGGTGATCTGGTACTATTGCTGTTCCTTTTTGCATTGGGATGACAAACATTACGTAAAACAGACTTTAACATTTTCCTACCTTGTCTGCCAAAATGGCAAGTGTTCTCTCGAGGCCATTAGCCGACCTGTCCTTGGCTGCTCTCGAGAGCCTTTCTGCATAATAACTGACTTGGGTTTTCAAGGTGTTGATGTGGGCAATGATCTCTTTTGCTCTGATAATATCCTGTGGTATGTAAATGATAGACTGTGGGCATGATGAAGTGCTGAGAAATAAAAATAAAAAAAGAACAGTGCGAAGATTAGTCTTTTGATACGCAAGTACTACGTAGTAGAATACTGCAGTGCAAAATAAGTATGGAAAACTCTAAAAAAGAAAATCAACAATTTCATTGTTTTTGGCCTTTTCTGTGAATACATATTTATTGAGCAGAAACGGTACATTTGTTCCTGATGCATACCAGGGTTTGACCTTTTAAATTCAACTCATCACAAACTCTACCAGAGAGAAAACTCACTTTGTCAGCACCGTTCTCTTACATGATCACGCTCAGACTTCATATCATTACTCCTGTCTTTTTCATGATCTGATATGCACAACCTACTCTATTCACTTAAACAGATCCAGAACATAAACATTACTTTCAAGGATCTGCTGATTAATGGAGTTTGTGTGCATCAGCAGACGTAGGATGGTATTAAGACCTGTGCAACCAGATAGTTTTAGATTCATTATTTTTCCCCTTTTGTACATGATTCTCCTCTGAAGAAAGTTACTGAGCAGGCAGACAGATTTCAACCATATTGTCAAAGTTATTCTACAGACAAAGGCTTTGTGGCATTAAGCGCAAAATATTTTACAAAAATCCATTAAGTACACCATAAAACTGTGAAAAAACCCCACATTTATTGACCACCACAACGGTGTGTTCATACAATATTTGTTCTTTTTTTTTTTTTTTTCCACAATGCTATGCAGTACCCAGTGGATTCTGGTTTTCATCTTACAATGGAGAAACTCCTTTGTAGCTTTGACCAAGACTGTATTACAATGGTTCTAACTCTGGTATAGTATGCAGCCTCTAACTTTTACCTTATTTTCATTCTGAAGAAATACGAGAAAAGCCCAAACATTTTTGGAGCAATGTAGGAATTAACATATAAACAAATCTTAATGGAGAATCTCTGTAGGTCATGATGCGAGCTTCAGTTTCAATACACCTTAATCTAGAGCCGCAAGGTCAATCCATGAACTTTTTCAGGGTGCTTTTAAAACTGAGGCAAAGGGTCGAAGTGTCATTCATTTGTCTGGTCTTGTCTCTGGCTGGAGGTCTCTTCCAGAAGGCCAGAAGGAACACTAAAGAATGACATTAACCTCAACTTCCTTACAACTAAGGGAGCATGGTCGCTAATATTTGCAACATTTATTGCTCGCCTTATCTGCAAAGTGCTGAAAGCAAGGTAGAGAAAAGCAGAGAAGCAGGCAGCAATTAACACTATAAAATAAAGAAATGCAAACAATAAAATACAAAACACAAAAAGCTGCTCTTTATAACAAAATAGGAAGTAAAACAATATCCAAATGAACAACACCATAAAGACACAACAACTTATTAAAAATTATGCTCTGTGCTACAATTCCTTTGAAAATTAATTCTTGCTATAAGAGGCCAGACTTAAAAATCTGTTTGTCTGAAGGACATGTCCCATAATTATCTAAATTTGTGTTTCAGGGCCTGCTTTTGGAAGACTGGACAAAAAAAGGGTAAACACAGAGGATGGATTCCTATGATGTGCTGCCAATTTTTTTTTTAAAGAGCTTTTGCCAGTTCTGCTCCACTCAGTGAGCCGCTTTCCTTGCTATCATAAAATAATTTAACAAGAGGTGCCTGAGGGCTCCTTCTAGCACATCACTGTTCTTTTCTGTAATAATTTGGTTGACATTTTGCTTTATGGCAAAGGTTAACACATATCGTGCTTTCTGCTTCGCAATCACTCTAAAATGAATAGGTTTTTTAAAAAAACGTTAAAATACAGAAGAGTGAAAGTGAGATTTTCCTTCAGGTGTCTTCCTTGTCCCAAAAACAGGGCAGAATAGGTGCCCTACACATGTCTTAACAAGGAGCACGAGGATGCAAAAATCTGGCTTAACTTTGCACATCTGCTTAGCTGAACAAAAATAATAAAGGCAAGGGTAAAAAAACAGACTCAAAGAGCTCTATCTTCAAAGGAGATTGTCAAAGACAAAGAATAGGGGAAAAACCCTTTTGCAAGTGAGGAACGTAAAGGCACCAAACTGAATGCTGGGAGGAAAATAATCTAGCGCAGCTAGCAAGACTTAAAATCAGGCTGTTTTCAGTATCTTATTTCAATGTTTTCCAGGTGAAGTCACAGTAGAGCCCACATTTCAAAAGGAGAGCAGCTCTAATTGTTTTATTTCCCAGGAGGCAGCTCTCAGCAGTGCCCATACCAGCTGTTCAACAGAAATAATGCCATGCATGTACGACCCAGCTGGAAGTGCATGCTGGACACAAATTGTTCAGCAACAGAGCACTGCAGATGGAAGTTCCGTATCACATAATGCAGACTAATGTTCATTCCCAAAGCACTGACGTCATGGTGCACCGCATGCAAGGAAAACGGAAGCAAACAAGGAAATGAAGCTTTTCATGGAGAAAAAAACAAAACAAAATGAGGCAACACAAAAACTACATAATTCTCTGAAACAGAAAACTCACCAACACTCCTCATAACTGCTAAGAAAACAAATCAAAATAAAATTAGCAAACTGTTAGTGACCAATCAATGCAATAAAAGGCCCCCAAAAGAAAGTCTGAAAAAATATTTTGGTTCTTCAATATTTTCAACATGTGTAATCAGTTAATGCAAATAAAATGCGTTTCCTACAGAAGCAGGGGTCATGCGATTAAAGGCTGAATACTCCTACAACCATCCACACAGTGGCATTGATTTTCATATATTTCAACCACGTTGACGACAATGTGCACAAAATCTGTTCCCTACTTGCGAAACTGAAATTTGATGTCACAGTCTTTGCTATTAATTTTCAAAACATGATCTGAATAATATTTGAGGAGAAGTCATTAGTACACACTTTAAAAAAAACAAACAGTATTTATATAAGAGAATTATCATACCCACTCCCCTCTTCAAGTCCTGATTTTTTTTTTTCAGGATTTCCTGATTCTAACAATGATGTCCTGGTAAAAGCCTCAATCTTCCTGAATCCTGCTCTTGTCCTGCCTGCCCTGAGATTCACCAGTGGCCCACTTACCCACTAGCCAGCCTCCAACAACTAGCAGTCACTGTGAGGATCATCTGAGGGTCTCCTCTTGAATACACTACATGATAGGGGAGGAAAGCAGACAGCAAAGCAGCCTGGTGGGACTTATGGCTGTCAGCCCTGATGTTTATTCAGTTCTGTTGCCTCTAAACTGGCAAATTAATGAGACAGGAGCTGCAGAGGAGGCGGCATTCAGAGCAAGAAGGGACACTGCAATGGGAAAGAAGGCAAGTATCAACGTTTCTGAATGTTGGCAACTTCTGGAAAGTTGAGAGGGATGGTGAGCTCTAGGAATGCAAGTGAAATACACAATGGGGCAGATTTTCAAAGGATTATGCGCGTAACATACGTACGTAACCCCCGAAAAGTTGCCCCAAGCTGCCCCTGCGTGCGCCGAGCCTATCTTGCATAGGCTCGGCGGCGCACGCAAGCTCCAGGACGCACATATGTTCCGGGGCTTCGAAAAAGGGGCGGGAAGGGGGCGGGACCGAGGCCTCCTTCGTTGTGGCTGTGCAGGTAGGCGTAACTTCTGCAACAAAGGTCAGGATGGGGGTTTAGGTAGGGCTGGGGGGCGGGTTAGGTAGGGGAAGGGAGGGGAAGGTGGGGGGTTGGCGGAGGGAACTGGGAAAGCCATCGGGGCTCCCTTAGGGCTCAGCGCGCGCAAGGTGCACAAGTGTGCACCCCCTTGTGCGCTCCGATCCTGGATTTTATAACATCCGCGCGGCAGCACGCACATGTTATACAATCAGGTGTAGATTTGTTTGCGCCGGGTTGCGCGAACAAATCTACGCCTGCGCGTATCTTTTAAGATCTGGCCCAATCTGTTTACCTCATTTTTGCCTTTCCATATTTTCTGATATACTTCTGTTAGCTAAGGACCAGAAACATATTTATTTATTTTATTTAACAGTTTTTTTATTTAACAGTTTTTTATACCGACCTTCATAGTAAATAACCATATCGGATCGGTTTACAGTTTAACAAAGGGAAAACTAGAGTAATAATTCAAGTAAACGAAAGATAACAATAGGTAGGAATAAGTCAAAGTTACAATCAACAGGGGGAGAGAACTTGGAAGCTTACAACAAGCTGGAAAGAAGAAAGGCCGGTAAAGTATTGTTACCATAGAGTGAACAAATTAAAAAACTTAAACAGTGCTATAACCTGAACGTTTATCTTAGACAAGATAAAAAAAGAAGCAATCCAACTGTGCAAAGGTCACAGAGATGAAAAATACGGCACTGCCAGCTGTGGCAGTGCAAAAGCCAACAACTTATTGCAAGACATTTACAGGGCCAGGCTGGTGGCTCAGTGGCAGCGTTGAACACTGCTATATGGAGGACCTTGGATTCATTCAAAGGTCACGTAGGTTGGCTGGGGCTACCCAGTCGTCTTATGGCGACACCTAGTGGCTGGATTTAGGACCCATGATCGCAGGGTTCCAGAAGGAGCCCTAGTGTATGGAGCCTGGCTGAGGAACGCAGACGCAATGACTGGACTAAGTTGGGAAAGATAAGGAATAGAGAAAAAATCCCCTGATATTGGCAAATGAAGGTTCATGCCGCCAGCCCTGGTTCTTTCTGAGCTAGAAAAACAAAAGAGCAGTAAATATCTGCCAGGCAAAAAAAAAAAAGCATTTGCATCCCAACCCATACTGATCAATCAAAAATTTTAAATAATGCAGACAGTAAAAATGTACATAGTTAGATAACCTTTATTTATTAAAAAGTGGAAACTACTGCACTTTAGCTGATACTAAAGGATATATGAATTTATAATCCAGCTGCTGTGAAATTCAAAGAGTGCACATGAATAGCAAAAAAGAACTGCTTTGTTCTCATGAAATTTTGCGTATATAACAAGTGATGAGAACAGGAGAGAGGCCCTTGGAATGCACAACAAGGCACCGTTGCTAGGAACATGGATCAAAGGCTCAAACCATAATTTGGAGTAAAACTGCTCAAGTCAGAACACTGAACCAACCATAAAATATCAACTTTCATCTTCAGATGACATAATTTGGACTTTGGCCATGTACTTTCATGTCTTGCAAATATGGACTCTGAGTTCTAATTGTTAATAAATGTATTCCTGCTAGTTCAGTATTAGCCAAATTTTAGTGAGGACCACAACGAACTTCTGTGCCTCTAGAGGACATTTAGTAAACCCTTCCACTCTCATGTTTATCACAGTTTTCATCTCATTTAAATATGGCTGCAAGTGCACTTCTTAGATTATTTTTAATTTTTAAGCATGCCTCCTTCTGCAATATGTAGTACGAGTCCCTTGGCTAATAAGTTTATTATTTTAAATTGTTACCGTACTATGATGGCACACGAGTAATTTGTAATCTATACCACCCATATTTCTCTTTATCATGCCCTTCTGTAAACCGTTGTGATGGTATTTAACTTAATAAGAACATAAGAACATAAGAAAATGCCATACTGGGTCAGACCAAGGGTCCATCAAGCCCAGCATCCTGTTTCCAACAGTGGCCAATCCAGGCCATAAGAACCTGGCAAGTACCCAAAAACTAAGTCTATTCCATGTAACCATTGCTAATGGCAGTGGCTATTCTCTAAGTGAACTTAATAGCAGGTAATGGACTTCTCCTCCAAGAACTTATCCAATCCTTTTTTAAACACAGCTATACTAACTGCACGAACCACATTCTCTGGCAACAAATTCCAGAGTTTAATTGTGCGTTGAGTAAAAAAGAACTTTCTCCGATTAGTTTTAAATGTGCCCCATGCTAACTTCATGGAGTGTCCCCTAGTCTTTCTACTATCCGAAAGAGTAAATAACCGATTCACATCTACCCGTTCTAGACCTCTCATGATTTTAAACACCTCTATCATATCCCCCCTCAGTCGTCTCTTCTCCAAGCTGAAAAGTCCTAACCTCTTTAGTCTTTCCTCATAGGGGAGTTGTTCCATTCCCCTTATCATTTTGGTAGCCCTTCTCTGTACCTTCTCCATCGCAATTATATCTTTTTTGAGATGCGGCGACCAGAATTGTACGCAGTATTCAAGGTGCGGTCTCACCATGGAGCGATACAGAGGCATTATGACATTTTCCGTTTTATTCATCATTCCTTTTCTAATAATTCCCAACATTCTGTTTGCTTTTTTGACTGCCGCAGCACACTGAACCGACGATTTCAATGTGTTATCCACTATGACACCTAGATCTCTTTCTTGGTTGTAGCACCTAATATGGAACCCAACATCGTGTAATTATAGCATGGGTTATTTTTCCCTATATGCATCACCTTGCACTTATCCACATTAAATTTCATCTGCCATTTGGATGCCCAATTTTCCAGTCTCACAAGGTCTTCCTGCAATTTATCACAATCTGCTTGTGATTTAACTACTCTGAACAATTTTGTGTCATCTGCAAATTTGATTATCTCACTCGTCGTATTTCTTTCCAGATCATTTATAAATATATTGAACAGTAAGGGTCCCAATACAGATCCCTGAGGCACTCCACTGTCCACTCCCTTCCACTGAGAAAATTGCCCATTTAATCCTACTCTCTGTTTCCTGTCTTTTAGCCAGTTTGCAATCCACGAAAGGACATCGCCACCTATCCCATGACTTTTTACTTTTCCTAGAAGCCTCTCATGAGGAACTTTGTCAAACGCCTTCTGAAAATCCACGTATACTATATCTACCGGTTCACCTTTATCCACATGTTTATTAACTCCTTCAAAAAAGTGAAGCAGATTTGTGAGGCAAGACTTGCCCTGGGTAAAGCCATGCTGACTTTGTTCCATTAAACCATGTCTTTCTATATGTTCTGTGATTTTTATTTATTTATTTATTTATTTATTTAGCTTTTTTATATACCGGCATTCATGAACAAGTCACATCATGCCGGTTCACATAGAACAAGGGGTGCAATGAACAGTATAACTAAACTTGTGCAAGGGGGGAAGCAGTTTTGATGTTTAGAACACTTTCCACTATTTTTCCTGGCACTGAAGTCAGGCTAACCGGTCTGTAGTTTCCTGGATCGCCCCTGGAGCCCTTTTTAAATATTGGGGTTACATTTGCTATCCTCCAGTCTTCAGGTACAATGGATGATTTTAATGATAAGTTACAAATTTTTACTAATAGGTCTGAAATTTCATTTGTTACTTCCTTCAGAACTAATGACGGTATAGAACATTTTTTAAATAAAATAAATAAATAAAATAAGCAAAGATGACAAAAGAAGTCCAAGAATAACAGTGCAGCTCTGCTAATTAGCTGGATAAACTTATCCAACTAACTAGCACCTTATATTCAGTAGTGAATATACCTGGCTATCTTAAAGTTAGCAGGATGAGTTTATGCAGCTAACTTTAGGACAGAGTTAGCCAAATAAATGAATTGGCTAACTCTGAATATCAGATTTAGTTGGATAACTTATTCGGCTAACTCAGCTTCTCCCTGTTACGCACATTCCCTGCCCCTTGCTTTAAAATAGGAGTAAGGAGGTAAATACTTGAAGTTAGCAGGAGTGTGACCAAAATGACCATGCCGTCGAATATATCATGCTAGTTAGCTGAAGGTGTTTATCTAGCCAAGTCGCACAGTGGCTGAAAATGGGCTCCATAAAGATCTGTGAGGGTGACCTCAGTGCTGGGAAAGATGGTTGAAACTATTATAAAGAACAAAATTACTGAACATACAGATGTCATACTTTAATGGGACAAAGCAAAATGGATTTAGCCAAGGGAAGTTTTGCCTCACCAATCTACTACATTTTTTTAAAGGTATGAATAAACATATGGATAAAGGTGAGTCAGTTGATATAGTGTAACTGGATTTCAGAAAGCATACAACAAAGTACCTCTTAAGGAAATTAAAAGTCATGGGATGGGGGCAGTGTTCTATTGTGGATTGAGAACTGGTTAAAAGATAGAGAACAGAGAGTAGGGCTAAATGATCTCAGTGGAGAAAGGTGAATAGTGGAGCTATACTGGGACCAGTACTTTGTAACGTTTATAAATGACCTAAAGTTAAGAATAATGAGTGAGGTAATCAGATCTGCTGATGATACAAAATTATTCAATGTTGTTAAATCACAAGAGGATTGTGAGAAATTGTAAGATAATCTTACGCAACTGGGAGACTGAACATCCAAATGGCAGATGACATTTAATGTGGACAAGTGCAAAGTGATGCACATAGAGAAGAGCAACCCAAATTAAAGCTCAAAACAGAAGGTTTCAGACTGGAAGTCACCACCCAGGAAAAGGATCTAGGTGTCATCATCGATATGAAGAAAATAGAATGGTAGGGATTATTTGGAAAGGAATAGAGAATAAAACAGAAAATATAATGCCTCTGTATCGCTCCATGGTGCGACCACATCTCAAAAACGTCGGAGTGGAATTAGAAAAGGTACAGAGAAGGGCAACCAAAATGATAAAGGGGATGGAACAATTCCTCTATAAGGAAAGGCTATTGATGTTAGGGCTCTTCAGCTTGAAGAAGAGACAGCCAAGGGAAGACATGATAAAGTCTATAAAATAATGAGTGGAGTGGAATGGGTAAATGCAAATTGGTTGTTTACTCTTTCAAAAAGTACAAAGACTAGAGGACATGCCATCATGTTATTAGGTGAAACATTTAAGACAAACAGGAGAAAATATTGTTTGACTCAACACATAATTAAACTCTGTAATTCATTGCCAGAGGATCTGGCAAAAGCTGTTACTATAGCTGGGATTAAAAAAAGTTTGGACAAGTTCCTGGAAGAAAAGTCCACAAATTTGGGGACATGGAGAAATCCACTGCTTATCTTTGGGATAAGCAGCATGGAATCTACCAACATTTTGGGATCCTGCTATATTTTATTTATTTATTTTATTTATTTGTGTTTTTTTATACCGGCATTCACGGGAGTTCGTATCATGTCGGTTTACATAAAACAAGGGGTGATCAATACATTATAATGTATATAACTAAAACATAAGAGTATACATTACAGGAGTATAACAGGAGTATAATACAGGAGTATTACAGGAGTATATACAGGAGTATATACTTGTGATCTGGCTTGGCCACTGTTAGAAAAAGGATACTGGGCTTGATGGACCTTTGGTCTGACCCAGTATGGCAAATCTTATATTCTTAAATTTTATGTTTGTTCATACTGTAAGCTGCCTAGGTGGTATATACATTTCTGCAAATAAATAATATAAAGTCTTACAAATAACAATCTTTTGCATTTATCAAACCCAGTTTGGATCTCTTGAGGCAGTTGCCCCAGCAATGGAATTTGATATTTACCACTGCTATATAACAATCAACAAGATCTGTAATTTTGATCTCATTCTCAACTATTTTTTAAACACTAGCCTTGTAACACACCACACTCAACCATCTTTCAACCAAGCTCCTTAAATCATTATCAATTGTTTATATTTCAACAAAACAATTATCTATATAATGCTCTTTTCTAAGATTAATAAATCAATCTTTCCATCAATTATGTGGTATATCTGATTTCACTCCAATCTATTCCCCTTTTCATTATTTTACTGAATACTTTATCAGCATCAGGTAAGTTATTAATAAGAAATTTCTAGTCATGCACAAAATTGACTTCTTTTTACCCCACAAATAGAGCTATTGATATTTTGTTCATTAGCATAAACTCTTTGCTTTTGAGAGTCCACATATCTAACAATGGAGCCTTATCTTCAAGTCACATAACCAAGATGCATTTTGGAAGTAATTAAACATATCAGAGATAAGACTTTTCCCAAATTACTGATTGCTTCCCTATTGAGAGCTCCTAAAAGGCCAGCATCTTTCTGTAAAGGGAAGAGACTCGACAGCTGCCTCCCTTGATTCTAAATTATATCAGTTTTCTTCAACGTTGATGAATGTATGTACATTCCTAGAAACTATCAGAGTGCCCAGTTCAGTCTTACATATCTCTGTTTCAAGAAACTTCCTTAAATCCTCTAATCAGAGGAATATACCGTGTAATATTTGAAATGTACTTCCTTATGTCATGACACATTTGCAAGTAAATGAAAAAAAACTATCACCAACTAGATATCTGCCTTTCACTTGTTCAAATATCATTGGATCTTTGTGGAGTAAATTTACTTGGCCCAGATTTATCCCTGGTGCAATGGAATAGACTCCAGTTGATCTCTGGTGGGACAAAAGGGGGCTTAGGGTTGGATGATGGCACTGGTGAGGCAGATGCCACAGGGAATTATTCCTGTCCCATTAGAAACCCAGAGGCTTCTACTGATAGAGAGGGTAGGGGATTGGGACTTACACATTGACACTTATTTTGGGAGGGGACCGTTTTGGCAAGAGATTTGGTGTAGAGGGGATGGGAGTTTCAGTGCTTGATTGAGTTGCACATTTGATCATCTCCTTCTGGCCCCATTCAATGCCACTCATAATGTTATTTAAAAAGTTTAAAAGATATGTGAAGTAGTCAAGTGCATGTCTCATCTGTGAAACATTAAAATCACTGACCAACTTTATCAGACTTTATAAGCCAGAGATTGGTTGAATGGATTCAGTAATTTACGTTGGGGGGAGAACTAAGAGGAGCCTAGTTCACTTTTTTCAAACGTGTGTCTACTCAACCTGCTTGAACATCAAATAACTTTTAAGCAATGGGTGTGGCTGTAGTAGAATGTAATAGCAGGGGAGGAAGATCAAGCATCTCCCTCAAAATGAGGTAAAACATAATAATAATAAAGTCTGTCGTTTACTTCCAGAGTCTGATAAACTTTATTCTCCTCATAGAAAAGTCCATCTATGTTTTCCCTAATAGCTTAAGACAAGGGTGACCAACTCTGGTCCTCAAGAGTCACAAACAGCTCTGGCTTTTAGGAATGAATGAATATGCATGAAATAGATTTACTTTCTCTATTGCATGCAAATATATATCATGCATATTCATTATTGATATCCTGAAAACCAGACCTGTTTGTGACTCTTGAGGACAGGAATTGGCCAGCCCTGGCTTAAAAGCTAGTTTTACTCTCCTTGTTTGGAAGTCACGGTTAGACACAGGAAATCCAACCAATGTTGAGCGTTTCCTGCTTTACTCTAGAACACCAAACAAAATTCCAGAACAAATGGGGAGAAGGAACATGAATCATCCTCTACTTACTGCTTCTTTGCTTCTTCAAATTTGTGCAACTGTTTTCGTAGCCCCCCCATTTTAAATGCTTGACAATGTGCTGCTGGTGCACCTATTGTCACAATGTCGTAGTTCTGATCTAAAGAAGAAATACAGGAAGAATGAGGAAAGCTGGCCTCTTATTTCAAGCATTTTTAAACAGTATATGCAAAAGGGAAGACAGCAAAATTTCACAAACCCAAGCATACGTGTTACAGGGATTATTACACATGTATTGCTCCAGCCAAAGACAAATGTAGTAAAGAATCTTAAGGTGCAAAAGCAGTAAATGTTGTTACCTGATCCCACATCATCCTGAACCCGCATTCTCTGTATGTGTAAATTGGTAGGCACAAATTCTAATTTTTTATCAGCTTTCAAGCTACTTGCTTTAAATGATGGTCCTGCAAAATAACATGGACACAAAAGATTAGTCTGTAGTTTTAACACACATGAAGCATGACTAGCAAGTTTCAGCAGCTATGTGGAGTACAGAGAGTGCTACTTTGAGAACTTCCTGTATTCCTACGGAAAAATTATTGAGAGAAGGCAGTATCTTCCATGGGGTTGAAAACAACAAGAGTGGTATATATATATACACACACACACACACACACACAACCACCCCCAAACAAATAGATAATAATATAAAATAAGAAATTTTTAAAAATTTGAGGTAAAATATTACAAATTTAATAATCAGTAAAAGCAAATTTACAATAAAAACAAAAATAAAATTTGTTGTGTACCATTCTTGTTGTTTTCATATTTATTTGTGTGGTTCACCTACCTCTCTATTTGTTTTTCTTACTTCCATGGGGGTACCTTATGTACCCCTGCAAACAGCAGGCCAAGCCTGACTTCAGTGCTGGGAAAAATTGTGGAAACTATTCTAATGATCAAAATCACAGAACAATTTTATTTAAATTTATTTTCTATAATATACTTTTTGTAATTTTACATTTAAAAACTTTTATTTTACTTAATCAATTCTTTTGAAAAATTGTATGTAAACCGTTTTGATTAAACATAGTTTGTAAAAGCGGTATACAAACATTTTTAAATAAATAAATAAATAAACATACAGATATTCATGATTTAATGGGACACAGCCAGCATGGATTTACCCAAGGGAAGTCTTGCCTCACAAATCTGCTACAGTTTTTTGAAGGGGTAAATACATATGTGGACAGAGGTGAACTTTTAGATGTGGTGTATTTGGATTTCAGAAGGCGTTTGACAAAGTTCCTCATGAGAGGCTTCTAAGAAAACTAAAAAGTCATGGAATAGGAAGAGATGTACATTGCAAGCTGGTTAACAGATAGGAAACAGAAAATAGAATTAAATGGTCTGTTTTCTCAGTGAAAAAAAGTAAACAGTGGACTGCCTCAGGGATCTGTGCTTGGACCGGTGCTTTTCAATATCTTTATAAATGATCTGGAAAGGGGTACGACGAGCGAGGTGATCAAATTGCGGATGACACAAAATTATTCATAGTAGTTAAATCGCAAGCGGATTGTGATAAATTGCAGGAAGACCTTTCAACACTGGAAGACTGGGTATCCAAATAGCAGATGAAATTTATTGTGGACAATTGCAAGGTGATGCATTTAGGGAAAAATAATCCATGCTGTATTTACACAATGTTAGGTTCCATATTAGGAGCTACCACCCAGGAAAAAGATTGAGGCGTCATAGTGGATAATACATTGAAATCATCTGCTCAGTGTGCTGCGGCAGTCAAAAAAACAAACAATGTTAGGACTTATTAGGAAGGGAATGGTGAATAAAACTGAGGAAGTCATAATGCATCTGTATAGGTCCATGGTGAGACCGCACTTTGAATACTGTGTACAATTCTGGTCGCCATATCTCAAAAAAGATCTAGTTGCACTGGAGAAAGTACAGATAAGGGCGACCAAAATGATAAAGGTTATGGAACGGTTTCCCTATAAAGAAAGGCTAAAGAGGTTATGGCTGTTCAGCTTGGAGAAGAGAAGGCTGAGGTGGGATATGATAGAGGTCTGTGAAATCATGAAAGGACTTGAATGGGTAAATGTGAATCGGTTATTTACTCTTTCAGATAATAAGAGGACTCCATGAAGTTAACAAGTAGCACATTCAAAACAAATTGAAGAAAATTATTTTTCACTCAACATACAATTACACCCTGTAATTCATTGCTAGTGGATGTGATTAAGGCAGTCAGTGTAGCTGGGTTAAAAAAAAGATTTGCATAAGTTCCTGGGGAAGTTCATAAACTGCTATTAATTATATTGACTTATGTAACAGCCACTGCTTTTTACCAGCGTCGAGAGTGGGATCTATTTAAAGTTTGGGTAATTGCCAGGTATTTGTAACCTGGATTGGCCACTGTTGGAAACAGGATGCTGGGCTTGATGGACCCTTGGTCTGACCTAGTAAGGCAACTTCTTATGCTCTTATGTTAAGAAAGGAGATGTTAGTACAAACCAAAAACAAGACAAAAATATGCAAGAATAGGAAATGTTAATTGTTTAGCAAAACTCTGAGGGGAGAAAAACATAAAAATGGTGAACCCTTATGCACTGTTCCCTGTAAGCTGTGCATGTGTGCAACCATACACAGCATACAGATCTGCGGTGCACAGCTTCTCTTTCCCCATGCACTCGCTTGACATTCCAGCCAGCAGGACGAGAGAAGAAAAGCCAAGCCAGCCGTCTTCCAGAGTTTAGGAGACCTGCCATCAGCCTAGCAAGGAAAATGTCATCAGCATCAGCAGTGACCCCCATCTTCACTCCCAGAGACTAGCCATCTGGTCCAGCAAAGGAAATAATAGTGACTTAGTGGTTAATATGAAACTCCCACTACAACGATGCACACTAAATGAGAGAGATGCTACACAATAATAAAATTATATTTTATTACAAAAAAACATTAATTTGTACAAAAGCATACATGATTCAAAAAATAATACACATAGCACATTAAATATATCGTTAATAACCATTATACACAAACAATGATCAAAACACTCACTCATACGCACACATTCACACACACATATCAATCCCATACACATTTGATCCAAACTGACAAAAATTTGTTAAAAGAAACAAAAATGAAAAGTTTCAAATTTCCAAATATATATTCATATGAAACCTTGCATGGTCTGGAATATTTGCTTATGGTGCTCAAAACATCTTAATCTTCATTTCCTGGATCAAAATGTTTTCAATCCCCCAATCCTTGATAAGTCAAAACATCCCAACACGGATATCGCTATCACTGACACGACTATTATCAAATTGCCAAACTCCACAAGTGTATTCATCACAAAACCTGACAAGGGACCCTTGTTTCGCCCGAACCAGGTTCTTCAGGGCAAAGTAAACTGTTGGATAATAATTTATATAATCAAAAATATGTCGCTTTCAACAGCAAAATATGTTCAAGGATACCAGGTAAGACAATATTTTAAATGTACCAATGTTTAAAGACAAGAATCATCGACAATGCACCAGCAAGAAAGACATCTCGGGTATATACTTCTGCTGAAAACATGACCAACGCTGATGGAAAGGAAATGACATCAGCACTCCCCGGGAGGAGAGAAGAAGGGAGGAGACTGGCTGCCCCTCAAAGCGAATGAATTTACCTTGACAGTGTGGCAGCATGCTGGGAGGACACGATAGAAGACTCACTGGCACCGCATGGTAAGAGAAGACTGCTTTCTCCCTCTCTGATGTGCCCCTACAGCTACAGCGGTGAGTTTGAAACAAACATTTGACTCATAGAGTCACTGTTTATAGTTGAGGGGTTGGGTGGCTGAGTTTGAGAACAGGGCGAGATCAACTAGGTGAGGGGAACATGATACTGAAGGGGGAGCTGGAACTGGCTGAGGTGGGGGGGGGGTAGTGGAGAATTGCCAGAGGGATCAACTGGATGGTAGTTACAGGGAGGGGTTAGTGGGCAGGGAAGGGGGTGGTTTAGAGGTGGTAATTGGCTGGTGGGGACAGGAGAAGTGTATTTAGAGGGCAGGGTTGGTGTGTGGGTCTATACTTCTGTTTGGTACATACATTGTTCAAGTGAGTGATTGGGAATGGGGGTGCCCACATGCAATAAAGAATGCAGCCACCAGTAGTGTACACCCACTTACATCTCCCCAAAAATTAAAGGGAACATTGCTTTTATTTCAGCCTTGCACAGGCAGAGAGATTCCACTCCCAGTGTACCTGTATTACCATCAGGAAAAAGATGATCATATCAAAATATGAACAGCAGATGACTACTTCATGCCAGTAGGTGCAATTTGCGACATGTTAAGATATATGATGAGATATGAGATGCTATATTATTTTTATAATTTGAATTTATAAACTAGGAGATTCCAGGAAGGTATAAAGCACTCAACAAAAATTAACGCAAGTTCCCCAAAAAATAATAAAACAAAACTAGAATTAAAAAGCTAAACAAGGCACATATAACAAATTCCCCAAAACATAATATAAAGTAGAATTATAAAGTGCTTCATAAAACAGTGCTAACCCAAGTGAATACGGAGAAAACTGGGAATTTTGATGGCCAAGATTAAAGCAAAGTTCAAATACACTTAAACCTTCAGTTAAAAGCAGACACACATCAGGCCTTGCTCAATTTCCAGAAAGCCAGAAAGTCTTTAAGGGTTCATAAATTGGCTAGGATTGCCGTTCTAAATACTAGGCCCTCTAAAAGACAAAAGCTTTCTTTGGGGGTTTCTAGAAGGGAGAACTCCATTTAAGCTCCTGCAATTTTGAATTGCATTTGGAAAGGAACTGGCAAACAGTGAGGCATCTTCTAAGCTGGAGAAACATTGTCAAAGAGTGGTAAACACAGGAGAATGCAAGCAGCAGGATTTAGAATGTATTGTAATCTACACAGGGGAGATCAAGCTACATCAACAATTGGTGAGATCCAGTAACCCCAAACTCAGACTGGAGACCTGACTATTTATTTATTTTGTGCTTTTCTATACCGGCATTCGTGATAGGAATCACATCATGCCGGTTTACAATTAACAAAGGGGTGTAAAAAGAAGATACAATAAGAACATTAACAGGTGCGGAACGAAAAACGTTGCAGTTACAATAAAACAGGGAAATACACAACTGGGAGCAGTGAAAAATCGAAAGGAATTTAACAGAGAGAAAAAAAAATTTACATATTTACAAATTTATGGTATTTACTAAGTTATGGACTATTAAAAGTTAGCTCAGAGTAAATCAACCAATCACCCCTCTCCCAGGAAACGAAGTTCTTTTTTGAAAGGAATCCCCATCTTCTGAAAGATAATATGAGATGTTACAAAAAAAAAAATGGAGGGTTTTTTTTAATCCAAATATTTTTTTAGGGAATCACTTTTAATTATACCCAGCTATTTCACATCTATGGAATAATCTGCAGGAAGAACATATGCTTGAGAAACAGACAAACTAGACTGGAACATTTTACTTCTGGTGGCAAAAAAAATGTTAACTCTGGATATTTAATGTCAGCGTAAGAGTCTGCATTATTTAAAAGTTTTTTTGAATTTTGGATGTCAAAAAAGCTGAACAGAGAATGAGTGTATTTCTAACCTTTGTACTGATGCAGGTCTGTTAGATTTTCTTGATAAGTTAAAATGATTGTTTGATATTGAGTGACTATTTCCCGACGAAGGCTTTCCCAACAAGGTGACAGCTCTCCCAGTTCTTCTAGTTCACAAACCCTAAAAGCAAGAAAAGAGTAGAGAGAGATGGTTAAAAGAAAATAAAAGTAGTGTCAGGTGACCTTCTAATTATATTTTATTGCAAAGACCCAGTAGTTAAAACAAGAAGAAAGCAGAGTTGCTTACCTGTAACAGGTGTTCTCCTATGTCAGCAGGATGTTAGTCCTCGCATGTGGGTGACATCATCAGATGGAGCCCGCTATGGAAAACTTTGACTGGCACACTAAGCATGCCCAGCATGCCACTATCCGTGCAACCATGCGGGGTCGCCCTCGAGTCTCGTAACATAGAATTCACAAGTGAAAAAATAAAATAACAAAACGCAGGAGAACCCAACTCTGCAGGGTGGTGGGCGGGTTTCCTGAGGACTAACATTCTGCTGTCCTAGAAGAACACCTGTTACAGGTAAGCAACTCTGCTTTCTCCTAGGACGAGCAGGATGGTAGTCCTCACAGATGGGTGAATACCAAGATATAGACTGTTCCTGGAAAACATGTAAGACCAACCTGCACTGAACAACAGGTGCCAACAGGCACCAAAAACAACTGCAATGCAGTTGGGAAGACGGGGAACAGCCTGGTCCCAAACAATGGGCCTTAGATAGAAAGAGTTGGGTTTAAGTCTGGAAGAGATTGCGAAGGACAGATTGGCCTGCAGCTACTATCTTGCCTACCATCCTTGTCCAAACAGTAGTGGGCCATGAATGTGTGCAGAGAACTCCACATCGCAACCCTGCAGATTTTGGCGATGGGAACCACCCATAAGTGGGCCACTGACACTGCCATAGTCTTCATAGAGCGAGCTTTGGACCCGGCCTCCCAGCTGAAGGCCCACTTGGGCTTAGTAGAAGGAAATAGAATCTGTTAGCCAATTAGACAGTCTGTTTGCCCAACGCAACTCCCAATCTATTCTTATTGAAAGAGATGAAGAGCTATGTAGATTGCCTGTGGCCTGCTGTACGTTCTAAATAGAAGGCCAAGGCCCTCTTGCAATCCAACGTCTGCAGAGCTCGTTCACCCTGGTGTGAATGGGGCCTTGCGAAGAAGGTGGGCAGAACAATGGACTGATTGAGGTGGAAATCGGACACCACCTTATGCAGGAACTTGGGATGCGTACGGAGGACCACCGATCATGAAAGAATTTTGTGTAGGGTGGGTAAGTAACCAAGGCCTGAAGCTCAAAAACCCTGCGAGCTGAGCTAATCGCCACCAGGAATAGAACTTTCCAAACAAGAAACTTCAGATCTCAGGGGCGCTAAGGCTCAAAGGGAGGGCGCATGAGCCGTGCTAGCACAATGTTGACATCCCAGGACACAACAGGAGGCTGGAGGGGGGGCTTCAATTGAATCAGGCCCTGCATAAAGTGACCTAATATGGGCTGAACAGAGATAGGCACGCCAGTGAAACCTTGATGGTAAGCACTTATGGTGCTCAAATGGTCTCTGACTGAGGTGGTCTTAAGCCCAGCCTCGGAGAGGTACCACAGATAAGAACATAAGAACATGCCATACTGGGTCAGACCAAGGGTCTATCAAGCCCAGCATCCTGTTTCCAACAGTGGCCAATCCAGGCCATAAGAACCTGGCAAGTACCCAAAAACTAAGTCTATTCCATGTAACCATTGCTAATGGCAGTGGCTATTCTCTAAGTGAACTTAATAGCAGGTAATGGACTTCTCCTCCAAGAACTTATCCAATCCTTTTTTAAACACAGCTATACTAACTGCACTAACCACATTCTCTGGCAACAAATAGTGCCACAGATAGAAGAACCTCAGAATGGGGCAGGTGAATGGATCTAAGCCATTTCCTTTGCACCAGATGGAAAACCTTCTCCACTTCAATCGATAAGACTTCTTGTGGAAGGCTTCCTGGAAGCAACCAGCACCTGAGACATGTCATCAGACAAGTCCAGGGTCTGAAGGACTAGGTGCTCAACCTACAGGCTGTTAAGGCTAATGCCCAGAGGTTCGGATGGCACAGCCTACCCCGATCCTGTGTGATCAGATCGGGCACAGTCCCCAGAAGGATTGACAGGTCTTAGAGGAGAGGGAACCAGACTTGTCTGGGTGAGTATGGGGCCACAAGGATCATGGTCCCCTGGTCCTGCTGGAGCTTCAAGAGAGTCTTCATGATGAGAGGAAGAGGAGGATACGCATACAGGAGCCTTGTGCCCCAGTGATTGGCAAAGGCATCCATTTTGGAAGTCTGTCTCTCCTGAACAGGGAACAGAAATTGCTCACCATGCAGTTGCACAGGGAAGCAAAGAGATCCACATCCAGAGTTCCCCCACTGGTGGAAAATCCAGGCTGCCACTACCAGATCCAGGAGCGACTCTTGCGAATGGTATGCACGGCTCAGGCGGTCCGCCACCACATCTGCACTGAACCAAATCTGCACTGCCTCTTGACAGAGGAGGAATGACCCTGTTCCCCCCTGCTGTTGATGTACCACATTGCTACCTGATTGTTTGTCCGATTAAGGTCTGCTTTGTGTAATGAATTGCCTGAAGCTAAAGGAAGTTTATCTGGCACAGATATTCCTGAGCCGTCCACTGTCCCTGCATGTGGAGGTTGTCCACATGGGGCCCCCACCAGTGGGTGGAGGCATCGGTGGTAAGAATTACCTGAGGCGGGACAGCCTGAAATGGTATTCCCTGTTCCAGATTGGAGAGGTTCTTCCACCAGGACAGGAAGACCTGCAGAAGTGGCGTGTTGGAGACACGTGCCTCGAGATCCTGGGATGCCTGCTGCTATTGCGACCATAATATCCATTGCGTCCTGTGCATGCAAAGGGGGGCCAATGGAGTGACACGGACAAAGGCAGCCATGTGGTCTAACAGCCAAAGCAGCAGGCAAGCAGGAACCTGCTGACTGCTGCACACTATGCTCGCCACTACGGCTCCTATAAAGTCCAGACACAGAAATCAATAAATCTCTCAAAAAAAATTTTTTTAAGGGGGATGGTAGCCATATATGCACAAACAATCAAACAGAGTGGCTAAACATCCCAACAGTGTGCAAAGAATTAAATCACCGTGTGTTACAGATTTTTTTGTCTCATTTGATGGGGCTTCATATGTGGGCATGGGTAGCAATACATATTAGCTGAGACTCTTAATACCAGTAATATAATCATAGGACTAAAATTATTTTTCATGCTCGTGAATTCCTCAGCCATTTGTGATATATTATTCAAAAATTTTTTCCATTTAAGATTACATTAGTAACATATTGTAATAGATGTTACTTAGCACTTAGCTGTACTGTTGCAAAGAAACACTTTTTTTATCTAGAGTCAAGACGCTAC